>NC_088602.1:37668560-37983331 GCF_036013475.1 Columba livia | reverse complement strand
GGTTGCAACTGGTGATGATACATAGTTCTAGATGACACCAAAATCTAAAGCTCACTGACCTCTGTGACCACAGGATAAGACATCAGGTAAATTTCAACATTAATAAAGACAAAGTACTGCATAAGGAGAAGAAAAAATGTGTAATACAACATGCAGAGTCCTGAGCTCTAATTTAGTTATCATACATTAAAAAAAATATGCAGTTGTGGTTATTTTCTGGACATTAACCCATGGCTTGACAACAGTCCAAAACACAGAAAGAATACTAGGATCTGTTTCCAAAGCAAGACATTATTTAAAAAAAAAAAAAAAAAAAAAAAAAAAAAAAAAAAAAATCCCATCAGAATTACCACGCAACAGTGATTCTGTACATAACTTTCAGCTATGAAAGCTGAAAATTCCAAGTTGTTTAATTTTTAACACAGATTTCCACCACAGGTGATACAGTGCAGCACAGAAACAGGTTCCCCAGAGTAGTTGCTGAACCTCCAGCCTTGAACATCTTCAAGATACAGCTCAGCAAAGCTACAGCTGACCTGATCTACAGCTCTTCTTGGAGCAAAGTTTTAATTAAGATAACTTTCAGGTATGTCTTTCAATCAACCTTTCTGTTATTTCAAAAACTCAATGCAATTTGCAACTGTACCTGAACATTACTTAAAACTGAGCCCATATGTTTGCATAATAAAATATGATCTAAAGTTATGCTGACTTCTGTTACTGCATTTTATTCATGTTTCCATGTTGGGTTTATATATATATATACACACATATATATATTTACTTCTATTTCCACATTTTTAAATTCAACTGGAATTATGCCACAATTTCACAGATTACGTTGTGAGCCCTTCAGGTCAGTGTTTGGTTGGTTTGTTTTCTTCCCTACATCGAAGTAAGCGCTATTTAGCTTCTATAAATTGATTTGGTAATCCTTTGGCAAATAACATATACATTTTACATTTAAGTACAGGAGAAATTTAAGGTCAGTTGTTAATACTGGTAAAGAGAGAAAGATACCAAATCCCAGTTCAGAACACATCTAATACTTTATGTGGTACATTTTTCATCTTTCTGAAAGCATGAAGTGTTGTAGTTTGTACTGCTGCCTGAGCAAAGGTTCAAGGCATATACCTTCAAATGTTTCAATACTTTCATAATTTAATGTTCTAATCTACTAATATTTACAAGAGAGACAGTAAACAGTTGATAGGTATGTGGCCTCTGTAAAACCAAGCTGACTACATGACAGATGATAAAGCTCAGCTTTCCCTAAAAAGCCAGACAAGAATTAACCAAGACCAGCTCTGAGCATGTACAACACAACTAATGAAGTGGTAATTTACTGTACAGGAACTTAATACATATTTTCATCAACTAACGACTTGGGAAGGAGTTGAGAATCAATAACGCCTCCAATACTGAAACAGATCTGGAAGAAACTATCGCATAGATAAATGTAGGCAATTGAGTCTTTGTGTTACCAATATTGATCGTTCCCCTTTCCCCCACTCCAGAATCAGTCACAATTACAAGTTCTAAGTGTTCTATAACCACTTTTAAGATTTGGAATGTAATTTTGCAATTGATATTTAGATATTTTATTTGGCTGGATTTTTAAGGTTGCTTCGCTCAATACCTGGGAGGAACACAGCAATTCATTCCAGTCTACCAACACCCTCAGCCATTCAAAGTTAAGATATCACCACCACTCCTTAGCTGACTAAATGACAGAGGCCTGCAGTTTGGTGACACATAGCACCCCTAAAATCACCATCTTTGATGGCTCTAATTGGATGTCAGCACTGAAAAACTTGACCAGACACAAGCCCTTCACCCACAGAAACCATTCTCTTTTTCAGACAGATACAAAAGGCAGGCAGGATTAGAATTAGGATGTGGAGAAGGGTGATAGTAAGGCTATCAAGTCATTAAATATTACCAGCAGTAACCCAATGACATAAAAATGACATAAAAAAGACTTGATTTGGCATAAAATATCATCAATTTTAAGTTATTATCTTGCCGTCAAATTTTGGGATGCATCTTCATAAGCATATATTAATATTTGTCAATATGTAGGTCCAGAACGACCTTGGTTATTTCATTTTTTTTATTCAATTTAGTACTGTTTCTCTCTTCCTCCTGCACTCAAACTGATGTTACTGCCTTCTAAATTCATGTAATTTATAACGATGTTTTCCCAGCTTATAAAATGAAGGTAAATACAGCAATTACAGTGTTTATGCTAATTTATTATTGCAAGGTAGAAAGTGAGGCTGTGACGGCTGGCATTCCACTGCTTAGAAAAGCCAAATCTACAATCAGACAACAACTAGTTCTCTGCCAAAACAAAAGGAAACATATAAAAACAAAAAACATGGCAGCAAAAAAGTGAATTCCATTAATCATACCAAAATTCAGACAAAGGAAAAGCAGCTCCAACAAACACAAATATGAGTTAATCACCAATTTTTTCCCCTCATAAAATAATCATTAAAGTATTTGTTATTGAAGTCCATTAATTGTTTCTGAACCTCAAAGCTAATACAGGGAAAGTAATAGAATTTATCATCAACACTGGGTAAAAAACTTCCACAAAACATAATGTTTTGAGATTTCACCTTACCAATGACAGCTACAAAGGCAAGGATCTCTCTAAACGCTCTGCTTTCTAGACTGCTCCTCTTTGTTTTGCTCATTTTGTCTTCAAATAGTGACATGATAAGTATATCCATTATTTGTCGACATTTTCAATTAACCCACAAGGATGATGTGTTTCCTCATTTATCTAAAATAACTGAGGCTGTAAGATAAGCATAAATAGCACTTTTAATAGGAGAAGGGTTCATTTCTATTTATTTCCCTTCCCTAATCTTCTTCCTCCCCATGGATCTAAACACTTCTTACTCTCAAAGTGAAGGACTGCAGAAAAAAGTAAGCTGATTTCATGTAACAATATGCAAGAAGGCATGCAAGATATTAGCTTTATGACCGATATGACAAGACAGCTTTCAAATAGGCAGTTCACAATACTCTCAGAGAAGATCCACAACATAAATACATTTCCTTGATAGTACAAACTTCTCTGTGTTACTGCTGTATTATTACACTCACATATATGGGATTTGTGTTAGCTTATAAATCATATAGTAATTTATCTACTCAAGACTATTTTTATTTTCCATATTGGTCACACATTAATCCTACAAGCAAAATAAATTTACCTAAATACGCAGAAGTAAGTGTAGAAGTCAGGCATACATTCCTTGACCACACCTTGATCATTACTGCTCTTAAAGCATTATCAACGGCTACCCTGTTTCCCAGGGTCTTACACAATTTTTACTCCAGAAGATGCTCACTTTTTCACATGTACAGCTGCGTAGACACTATTTAAATGGATTTTTTTATGAACTGTAACTAGGGCTTATTTTTGGAGTAGGGCTTATATTTCAGCATCCTCAAAAATCCTGAAAAATCAGGCTAGGGCTTGTTTTTGGTTTAGGAGTTATTTTCGAGGAAATGAGGTATGAGGGGAGAGCATAGTTTGTTTGGTTTTTTTTGTTTTGTTTTGTTTTTTAAAGCCTTGGATTTCCTAGGCTTCTCTTTTTAAACTAAACTGCCTCAACTCTTTTGGCCTTTCATTAAAAGGTCATATTGTTCTCTAGTTCTCTGCTTAAGATTTTTTTCTCTCTCTTCCCACCCACACACCTTCCATATGGTGCTGCACCCAAACTGGACACCAACTCCAGCTAATGCCTTACAGCACTGACCAAGGTGAAAGAATATTTTCAGGCATCTTATAAACACCATACTTAACTAGCAACCATAACAGTTGCTTTCTATGCCCCCATTCAGTAGAATGATACTGCATCCTACTCTATATGGTATATTATAAAGTATAGAAAATTCTCAAAATATTTTTCTGCAGAACTGCTTCATATGAATCCTTATGATATGCAGGTGACTAATCCTACCTACACCCACAAAACAATCTGCATTAAACTTATTGAAATACATCGCCTTTGTGTCCCTTCCATTCCGCATCCTTTTCAAAGTTCATTTTAAATTCTAAAGACTTGCCACTGAAGTGCTTGCAACCCTTCAGGTTAGATATTGTCTTGTACTATAAGTAATCTCCCATCCTACAGGCAACTGTGTCTGCTGTATATAAACTACTTTTTCTCTTAAGTACAAAAAAAAAAAAAAAAAAAGCTTCATTAAAGATAGAAGTACTGCTTTTTCCTTGACAAAACTTGTCATGCCTTGTTTCTTAAATTTCTGTTTGCAATTGCCTGCCATACTATTATGTTTGTTTATAAAAACACTGAAAAATTATTAGCCAAAGTATTTTGAGATTCTCATTTTTACAGGAAATAAAATCTAAAGAAGCAGTAACAATGGCTAAAGCCTGTGAATATTTTCTACAAGTCTTCCACTGCTGCTACATTTACACAAGCGTGAACCATTCAATTTTACATATAGCAAAAGCAGGTTTTTTGGAGGTAATCATGTTACCCAGCTATATGCCAAAAATATTAACATTATCCTGGATGGAGATCATCCAGATGAACAGCTCAAACACATAACATTAGAAAGGACAAGTACTTCATACAGTAAGATCCCCACCTTAACCTGTTCCTTGTGATAGCGAATTTAGAGGAAGGATGGAAGGACAGAAGGAATTAAAAAGAGCCACAAAATACTTACCAAGTTTTCTCTCAAAAGGTGTGTCCTACTGTTCAAATTTTGGAGAACACCTGGTCATTTAAACTTTCCCTCTGTGCTAATTGCTAGTGGCTGGACCCTTACACCATGTTAAGTGGGAGCATTCAAGCATGGCATCTGAAATTTGACTGATGCCAGCTTACAGTATGCCTTGCGGTGTTTACAATCTTCGCATGACATCCCAGATCACAAGTCACAACATCTTTCACTTACATGTTGCCAGTTATCACTCATGTCATATGCCAGATGAAAGCGAACAAGACATGAACTGTAACTTGTTCCTGCACATGACACTATTTCAGTGACAGAAACCCTACTGATACTTCCATATTCAATGAGTCACTCATGTGGAATCTTAAGGTGAAAAAAGGATTTACTTTCTACAAGAGTAGTTTCTCACAGACATTGCCTCACAGCAGGGAAGCTTCTCAGCAACAACTGCTAGAGGCATTAATTGCATAGTTTGCATGCACGCTAATCCAGGTAGAGTATTTCTATAAATATGCCAGATTTGTTCCCCAGAGAAAATGTGCATTGATTTGAGATGGGTTATAAAGGTTAACCTACACATGATTTGCCATCAGACCTTGGATGCATACTGTTCTTGCTTTCTTGCTGCAGGATGCCAGCCAAGTAGTTGCTGGCAGCATCTTACTGAAAAATTTGCGTTGTGACAAATTCGTGTGGCTGCACCAGTACAATAGAGAAGAATGACATTATGCCTATCTGTAGTAGTGAAATTCAGGACAAAGATTATCTGGAACCTCTCAGTGGCAGTCCCAATCATTTTGATGGAGACATGGTAAGCTTTGCCATCAAAAGAGCATCCTGCAGGTAGTTCAAGCAGCTACAACCACATTCAGCTACAAAAGGTAAATCTATTCCCTTCCTTCACTTAACAAATCAGTGTATTTGTGCTATAAAATATCTTATCGTGTAAAAACATTTTTGTAAACTTGTTAGGCAATTCAGCACATTTCCCCAATGCCAGTTTCTGCAAACTCCCAGGAGATTACTGTTTTTTACTAGAAGTACAGGGCTTCACAACCTTCTTAAAGTATATTTGTCAAGCTTTTTATCAAGATGTATGAATGCTTGTTCTAACCTGTCCTCTTACAGCCCATGAAGAAAAATACTCACTTGTTAGCCCAAGCTGTATTAGAGCAAAGGGCTGTCCCTATTCTCACTCTACTAAACCAGGAAGGGAATAAATTAAAAGCAAGTTAATTTTCAGCATACTGCAACAGCTTTGCACTGCTGGAGATACGCACCTGTACACTGATGTTTATCTCCTTCTGCTAAGTACAAGATAAAATCATGCCACGGCAAAACATTTCAGAACACGATGCATCATTCATGAAGACCTATCAGATTCCTAAGGCCGAGACACCCTAAGCATAGGAGTATTCACATTTGAGAGGCTCAACATACAGAGAAAAACTTCTCAGACAAAACTAAGCTAACTGCGCCACAAAAGGAATTCAAGCAATCAATAAGCAAAATTCCCACGCACCAAGAAAAAACTTTTTCACAGATCAAATAATGCACCTCAACATCTCAGGCACAATGCTCAAGGACAGGGTGCCCCGTTCCCCCCTTTTCCTCCTGTTGTCAACTGGGTGCTAAATTCTTTTTTTTCCACTCAAAGAGACCTGAAGTATACAAGCTTAGCTGCTGATCCAGAAAAACTGTATCTACGTTAATCCACATTTACCTTACAGTTTGCTCATTGTTAAAAACTGAAAGGATTCCAAGCCCAGAAGCTTGTTCACTCTTTCCAAATTGTTTCTTCCTATAAAGCTTGCTTTGCTTTATCCTTGGCCCATCATAGCTACAGTAACACTACTAATGTAGGGACAACGAAAGAATCGCTTTCAAAAAAAGTCCACTTGACAGTGATGCATACATTGTAATACTTGTTTTTACATGGACCACCTGTTTCCAAAAAAAGATTCTCACAGTACTTTTAAATGTATCTTACCTTAAATCCTGCTATAACATTGTTTCATGTACATTAGCTGCAGACTACAAGTGACCAACGAAACAATAATTAATGGATACTGCAAATAAATTAAGTCACAATGAACAATTAAATTAAGCATGTGGTAAGTTCCTTCATAGTTTTCAAAAATGACAGTAACATGCTGATCTCTCAATTGGAAGCCAACACTACAAACAGCTGATCCCTTCCTACCATCTGCAGGATACTGAAACTGCTGCTGAAGAAACTTCCATTTCTTTCTACAGTTCATTCCTCCTGATGAGAAAACATATCTACAATGGCTACCATTAATACAGATTTAAAAAAGCAAAGTGGAATATATATATACACACATATACAGATGATAACAAAATAGAAGGCTTTAGAGCATTAAAAAAGAAAAAATTATACAGGATAAAGGAAAAAAACACAGCGGTCCATTCTACTCAGAACTTTCATGGGGATGGATCCAGTACCAGGAGAAACAATTAAACAGCAAAAGGCCCTTACTGTTCCTGACAGCCAGGAAGAAGAGCTTTCAGTGACAGTACATACGAATAGTCCCCTCTTTAGGAAGGGATGTACAGTAAACTTGATGCCTGAAAATGCAGAGACTGTAAAATCTTAGATATTTCCTAGCAAGAAAACAAAACATTTTTGGAAATTTAATTAAAGTCAACTCTTATCTTTACTCAAGTTCCCCTGAAAATATTCTGCAGTATGGGGAAGAGACACAAATGGATGTCCCAGCACCAGAGCAGGTTTCAAAAAACCTCAAATAACTACATTTTTCAGATTCTAATGCTTCTCTGGTATTTTAATACTGCTAACTATAACTTCCATCTTCATAACCAGTATTCAAAATGAAATCAAATTCATTTTAACACAATTACAGTTGAGAATTCAGAGTATTAGTCGAAAACTATCACTAATTGACCAAAAAACAAAAAACAACCAACAACCAACAACCAACCACATTCATTGTTGTGACCTTGCTTCTACCTGTCACAATCCCAATGCAGGTAATAACCCCGAGTTCTGGAATTGCTGTTTTATGTCTCTCCATATAGAGGTGAAAATAGGAACTACACTGTCCAAGTATTTGGCCGAATTTAACACAAATGACTTATGATTTCTCAGGATTTATGAGTTTAAGGTTTTGTAGCATCATTCCTAGCATCATTAGCATTTTCTGAAATAGTCGCAACCACAGCAAACCTTTCCTCTACAAACTTTGACAGCGTAAATACATCCAGAAGGTTTACCAGTGCAACCACGCCTGCTTAATTATAAGTGAAACTTTCACACTTACTTCAGCGTTACATTGTCTTCTATAACTACAGGAGACAAAAAAATTAAAACAAAACAAACAAACAAAAAAAAAAAAACACTAAGCAGTGAAAATGAACTGCAATACACTAACATGAATATTTAAATTACAGTTTACTATTCCTACACATCTGCTACTATTTTAACAGTGTAACATCACTCAAGACAACTCAAAGCACAGTGAACTACAAAAAATTTGGCACCAAGTTATCATACTTTAAGTGAAAACACTCAAGAATTTTAACAGGGTATGTTGCATAGGTTTTAGAAATTAGAAAAGCCTATGTTTGAAAAAAAAAAAAAAAAGTTGTTATCTTTCTGTATAAATAGCTTTTGTTCTAGAACTTTCCCACTCTAAATTAATTCACTAGCTAATGGTAATGAAATAATGCAAAAATTTCAGTTCAGACTGAAGATTTTACTTCTCCCAGGAAGCTGGAGGGTTCAAATGCTACAAGAATATGCCAAAAAATTGAAATATTCTAGTAACAGGGATCTTGAAATCCTCATGTGGTCAATTTAAAAGGCTCTCTATTAAAGTACCTATCTGAGAGAGCACCAGCTCCCAACTTGGATGCCATACCAGGCTCCTGTAAGTCGTGTGTCACACCTGCCAGCCCTAAGTCTCAACCAGCATCAGACACATGCCCGTCCAGGTAACGTCCCGGAGCCCCCACAGGACTTGGTACTCAGCTCCCAGGGCAGCTGCGCTCTGTGCCTGCAACTACAGCAAAGCTGCTGCCACAGCAGCCAGCCGTAAAAGAGCCATTACAGCATTTTTCGACCTCACAAAAGCACTGAAGGGAAAATTGAATTTGAGGTAGGAAGCACTCAGAGACAAAAAGTGGAATTTTTTTTTTAATTATTATTTTTATTTGGTTGGTTTTTTACAAGAATATTTGGAGTCTTTTTAACTAACAACTAAACATAGGACACAATGTGGTTATTATACCTCTTGTTCAGAAATACTGCAAAGATCACACACACAAATACATTCCTTCCTCTGTTATCTTCCTCCACAGAGAAGGCACAAGAAAAAGCATGTTTATTTTATATACAGTGATCTATTATGTCTGTTGCTACAATTAAAGACACAATTAAAAAGCAAAAACCAATTAATATTGTCTACCATGGTAAAAAAAAAAAAAATAAATAAAAATCATTGGACTGTATTATACATCCATCTTAACTATGCCTAAACAACCTAGAAAACAAATACTCCTTTAAAAATGGCTCAGGTGAAAAGGAACATTTCCTGAATGACCACTGACCCTCTGAACTGGGCCTACAGAACCAAAAGGTGAAGCAAACAGCAGTAACTCATCCAAACATTCAGAGCCTCAAAGGCACACAGCAAGGGTTGATTCACAGATAAATAAATAGTAAACAAATAAATATCCATAGCTAGAAACAGAAAGAAGCAATCCACGACAGTTGTGATCAGATGCAGTGACCCTCGCTGCAGAGGGTAAGCTAGATATTTGAATCTGAAGGAGTCATTCTCTGCTCCATTTGTAATCACCACAGCAATTTATCTTTCTTATCTTGAACATCTAGGGTAGAAAAAGATGAATGGCCTTCTGGAAGTAATTATTTCTGTAAGTTTAATGGAGACTTAAGAGTAACTAGCTCAACACAAGCATCTACATTTTAGACAAGTAAATTTGGACAGAGAATTAAACTTGTGTCTACTGCTGGAGCATAACTCTTGGACTACACATTCATGACAATAGGCATCAAGACAGAAGCTACATTTTCCAAAGCATAGGCTAAGATTTACCCAATATTTGAATGCAACTGCACAATAGCTTTTCAGTATGCCAGAAAACAATATAAAGCTTCTAGAAAATAGACAGAATCATAACACTAGGGAAAAGAAAATTCCCTCCTCAGAAATAACAAAAATATGTTACAAAACAACGTAACATAATCAAAATCTCCTGAGAATCAAAATAAAGTCCCTAGTTTCCCAAATATCGACAAAAAAGTCCTTCATAGGAGGAACTGCAGTTGTGCTTCCTACTCTTTTCTCTAACAGGAATACAGAAACAGCTACTACAGATCAAGTCTTGTAGAGGACTTGCCCAAGAAGTTAATGAATCATTTTACCATCCTCCACTGATGACTGAACTTGTTGGCTCACAAAAATGATATAGATTGATCCAGATGATTTCACAGGAACTGCTACTTCAAACACTGTTACTTTTACACCTACAGCACCAATGGCTGTTCAATAGATTGCAGAAGCGTGCATAAGGGAGACAGTGTTAAGTCAGGACAGCTGAACGACATCCCTTCTAGAAACAGTCACCTCCCAGCACACACAGCACCCCAGCTCCCACAGGTAAACTGCCTGCACAGTCCATTCCAAGATACTTTACCACCAGAAAGTAAAAGACACCAAAGAAACTCATGACAACCAAATAATGCACATAATTGTAATACCTCTGAGCATCTGCTGCTACATGCCTGTTTTCAGAAAAAATTGCTACTATTTTTTCACTGAAGAGACACCAGCCTAAATTTCTACTTCGTGCAAATCAAATTTGCCACAGGTGGTATGTAGCCCGTTAACAGTAACAATAATGCAAAATCTTACAGTCTCTACTCTGCTTGATCCTATGACCACCACAAAAAACAAAACAAAACCTCTTTCACCTTGCACTTCTTCCCACAACTTTCTCAAATTGATTTTGTAGCCATACTTTCACATGTGGATAGAAAATTCAGGAATAGAAAAATAAAGTTCTCAATAACTTATCGAACGGGATACATCGAAAAATCTACGGATTGCTTTCAAAACCTAGGTATTACTATACAAAAGTTACATTAAAGACACACTAAGGTTTCAAAAACAATAAAAAGAGAGAAAATACAACCATTAAAGGTCAAACTGGGGTTTCAAAAGCAGTCTTCTTATGTGTATTTACATGCACCACTTCAGGTACAGGCAAAAACATAATACATAGTCATTCTTATTTTCGATAGCTACCATTTGCAGTTCACACTAAATATAATATTATTCCACCATTATGTTTTTTTTCTGTTGTTATAGTTGCTAGGATACGGTCATCAGAGAACCCAAATGAACAATATGAAATAATTAAACCTGCCTTCAAGGGCTTCTGTAAGGTAAGATGACTTCACCTCTCTTACACAACATGGAATTAATTGCAGTTAGATTTTAGTTAAAAGCATCAAAAAGACCAGCATTAACTTTAAATGCCCTGCTTGAAACAACTATACTTTTCTGTCTGAGCAGCTACCATTTTCATGCGAGTTTAGAGGCACACACTAAATGTACGATAGTCAGAAGGTCGGCAATTTCAAAAATCCTGACTCCAGCTTTCCTCATGGCTCTGCTTTCATCTCTAGTGTGAATATTCCCACCCTTTCACTTCTCTGCCTTCTGTAGCTGATGAAAAGCAGTCTTCTCCCAGCCACTGTCCAAATACAAGCAGATCATCAGCAAAGCGTTACAAAGAGACTTAATAACACCTACAGAGAGGCAGGTAAAGAGTACTTTGCTAAGTGTACTCAGATAAAGCAACTTGGCATCTGGCTTGCCATTTTTCTACTCTGGCAGTGTGTATTCTATTAATACCATGACTTCAGATATACATACTACAAAATTTCCTCATGACCTTGAAGGTTCAGAAATATTTTTTATATACTAGACCTCTTTAATTCACACAGGAAAGTATTTTGGATATAATCAACTAAGAGATTAAACAAAAGTCATTTATTTCCTTTTTCCCCTCTCTAGATGCCACTGACAAGCTGTAAATGCCTACCTAAACAACTTAGTGAGGGCTTCTGTCTTGCTGTACACTCAGACTATGTTTACCCTTTATGGCCAACTATTTATTTTGTCTTTACAGATTTAAGGATTTAACCAATGTCTGCTCGAAAATAAAATTTAAAAAAAAAAAAGTTCTTCATGAGACCACTTTCACATCCTTCTTCACAAACATGACTGCCCTCATCTCTTTGATGTTACTTAGAAAGATAAGGAGTCACTGCCTGCACTTGGCAAGACTATTATGCTATTTACTACTGAGAAGTTAAGAGAAGTTAATGTCTTGACAACAGAAAATTTGGCTTTCAGGAAGAGTGGTCAAACAGCCATATAACTCACAGTGCTGATCTCATCAAGTTGCTTTGTCCATACAAATTTGATCAAGAACTCCCATTTTACTCAGACTCTTTCCTGAACCAGGCATCTTTTAGTCTTCTACAGCCTGTGCAAACCCTTTACCATGCATTCTAACTTCACACGTGTCAGACACCTGTATCTCCTTTGAAGTTCAATTGATGAATAGATATAATTCATGATCTCTGTGCTAACAACTGCCATCACCTCACAATAACCTGTGCAGTAACCTGCATATTCCAAAGTATCCTTCAGATTAATTAGTTGACACATTCTGTTCTTAAGTCTGAAAATTTTAATGGGTCTGAATTAACTGAACTCTAGCTCCATTTTCTGGAGGCAACATGACAGTGTATCATCAAAACTTATTACATACACGTGTATTCATAGCTCCACCTATGTTTATCAGTGAGGTGAGACAGGATAATCAGTGAGCAAGCCATGTGATGTAGAGGGGGGATGTACGGGGATTAAGACTTGAGGTGTTCAGTTCCAGCCATCAGCAGCACTTACACACTGACCAAAAAAAAAACTTCTTTAAACTGCTCAAATGACTGAAAACTGCAAGCAATGCAAAGGACCCAGACAAAAAGGAGGACAAAATATAAGGATGAAGAACAAAGCTAGGAAAAATGACAAAATAAGTAAACTTGCCTCTGCTGTTTTTTCTAATATCATTTCAAGTGAGACAACTCAGTTTCACACAGTCTGATGTTCTTTCAGCAGTATTCACAAAGGATATCCAGAAAGAACAGAGCAACATCAAGTCCGTCTTTAATGTCATAAACAGGTAACTAGTATGACAGCCATAAATTGCTGGGTTTTTTTGTTTTGTTGTTTTGTTTGTTCATTCTTTTATCCTCTCTCTTCTTGCTTTTGTTATTTGACTGGAGTTAGTATGTTAGCAAATGTGGAAACACAGTAACAGGAGAGCCATGTTCTTGTTATCTATTCAGCATATTGCAGATTAATCAAAACACAGTATTACCTGCAATTCTGTCATCCTTAATTAGCACCATCCTCCCTCCCCCCCAGCTACTTCAGGTTCTGTTTGTCTTTTTGTTTTTGTTTCCTTTTCTGTTTTCAGTTAAATTCCAGTCCACTTCCATCCGAAGTATTAAAAGTTTAACACCTTAGTACACACCTATTCTTTAATCTCTGCCAAATAAGGCAGGAGATGGTAGTGAGCAAAATTCCTGTGTTAGGATAAATAGAGAAGCTAAACTCACAACTTTTGCTTTCTGATTCTCATGGAGAAGAGACCAACACAACTAACTCAGAGTTAGGACAAGTCATGGTGCCTCATCATAGAGGGGGAAAAAAGTAAAATTTGCAAAGCCATGCTTAGGACCACCGTCTTCCTTATTTTGAAGACATTGGCTCAAATCAGGGCAAGACACACTAAAACATCTGATTTCTATGAAGAGAACCTCCTTCAAAAATTATTCCCTTACACTTTTCAGGATAATTATATGCCAATAACTGTATATGCCCTATAAACTAAAATGTAAAAGAAGAACATCACTCTTCGTCTTTTTTTTATTCTGGACAAGTTCTGATAAAATCTTTTCTGCACCTGTTGAAATTTTATCAGCCTCACAAGTCTTTCAGGAAATGGTCCCTTCCAACCTGTCTTGAATGATGAGCTTAGTTTCTGCTTCTGAAAACATGAAAGGATTAAAAACACTTTACCGCAGCTGCACATTTCCAACCAAAGAATAACTGCAGTGGATAATCATACAACAAATAACATTGTGTGCAAAAATTAGAATTCAAATCATAGCACTGCATGAATATTAGCACCTCTCCACAGTTTCAGTGTTAGGTATCCGAGTCTTTGTTAGCTGTTAAAAGTTTCTGCAAATGTTAAAATACACAGAGATAAAAAGGGGAAAAAAAACACACCACAGATTGTCTCACTAAGCCTAATGCTAATGGATAATTTGCCTGAGACACTGAGGCAACTCTAAAGGAAGTTTGATTATTCATAAAAGGTGGAATGGCATCAAAGAAGAAAGACTGTTTCACCACAGTGTATATTAAGGACTCATAGATAAAGCTCTCTCCAAGAGGCAGAATACATAGCTGAAATGTCCAGGACCTCAGCTGGTATCCATTTCACTTATACTGAAACATTCTGGCTGCTGAACTAACCAGCATGAGGAAGAGACAGGCACTTGCCAAATTTCTCCTTCCTGCTTTTGTATTCAATACTTGCAAATAGCAAACACTTCACAGATTGAATAGATAAACCATTTCACATGAAGTCTAGTTTCTTCATTTTTCTTTTAGCAAATAAATCCAAAAAGTTTTAAAATGCAGTTGAATTCAACCACCCTTAGAAAACAATGGTTCTCTATTATGCAGTCTGTTTGGCAGCTCGGTCACACCGGTGAATTCTAATCGTGAAGACAAATTTTAGCCAAATTTGACAGAGAAAACAGGTCTCAGAGACACTGAGTTCCCTCAGGTTTCACAGAAATCAGCTGCCGGGTAGAAGCAAGACATACAAATTAGCAGTTCCATTGTGGAAAAGGGAAACAGAACTTGGCGCTCATCCATTCCAAGCTGCAGCAATCAACTGGTCAATTGAAGCACTCACCCAGCTCCAAACCAGCCACAACACACGCTGGTGCTTGCCAAACGGAGAGGGACATGAGAGGAACCCAAATGTGTTCCGGGGTAAGACAGATCCCGAGAAGGAAAAGGAGGCATGAGAGTACAGAAGTGTGAGAGAGCACCAAGGACATTGCAGCAGACGGTCACCAGAGCCCAGGGGAAAGCTTACAATGCTGAGTTTAGTTTTAGGAGTGGAGGGCACAAGCCTTAAGACAACCACACTTTTCAGATTTCCATAGCTCTCAAAAGCTTGTTTTCAGCTTCTTTTTCATTTCCTCAACAGAGCCAAGTAATCACACGATGCTACAGCTCAAAACCAGACTACTTACTTTTTTAATGCAAGCTAAAGTTTATGCCCTAATATTCCAGTTAAGAAACAGTGAAATCAAGTGTGTGTCACAACATTTAGGAAGTAATATTAAGCTAAACAGTACAAAGTGAAATATAGTTCTGCATTCCATAGAAAAGTCTAATTCACAGCACACAATAGGGTCAGGACTCCAATGGATGCAGGCAGACAAGCAAGAACCAGCTGAGATAAGACACCTCAAGAAATAATCATATCTCAACTGAGAAGCAGTAACTGATGACACTCTTCATCTGCCAAGTAGTAAAACAGGCATACTGTCTTCACAGAGAGAGATGGCATGACAAAACTAAACCTTTTTATTCTGCACATTGAATGACATACGAACACGCCCACATCCAGCCACCAAGTCTCAAGAGAAGCCTGTGCAAGTCAAGCCCGACCTCTTGGAGCTGCAAACGACTGTTCACACTCTTATGCTCACTCCTCTACTTCTACTCCTCACCAGATCACTTCCTTTCAGGATCCTGCATCTTCTGTCTGCCCTTCTTTACCTGACAGTAAGAAAGCAGATCAAACATACAGAACACCTGTCTTTCGAAGATCAGCTACACAGAACAGGCTTCTTCACCATGAAAACAACTGACAGATTTAACATATCTATCATTGCAAGTGATGTTGAAGAGATAAAAATGGATTGGTTATTCCCTGTCTCTCAATTAGCAACTGGGAAATTCACCAAACATAGGAACAGGGTGCTTCATACATTATATGAAGTTGCTAGTCACTATTTTTTGGGGTTTCAGAAAACAACTGCACGGATACATGCAGAAGAAATTCATCAGAAGTCTATTTAATACAATAGAAAGAAAAGGTCCAGCTAAGGAAATTGCTGAAAAAAAAAACAATATGAAAGCTGGGGAAACATGCTGAGACATCATCTCTGCATATTTGTCACACTCTCAGGCTTCTTTGCAGACATCAGTTATTGAACTTGATTAGAGACACCGTACTGGGACAGAAACTTTGATCGACACAGCAAAGGACAGTGCAAGATCATCCACTGTAGAGACCAAGCACGGAAAGATGTGCATGGCAAATTGAATGATTTAGGACTCTTGGATCTATAGCAAAGTTAACTCAAAATTCCACTTCTATATAAAATGAAGAGATCCTTTACCTTCCATGTCAGACTCCAGTTCATAAAATTTGAGAAATAATTAGTTAAAATAGCAGTCAGACCAAAAAAGGCATATTAGTAACGGTTCATATTAGGTAGTTACTTTTTACATATATATCTATCACATTTTCTATAATCAAGTAGCACATTAGTTTTTCCCACCATCAGCATAGCTTATGCTAGCATAAGCAAGTCAAAATTATATCAACGTAATGACTTCATAGTTTAAAAGAGCCACAAAACTTTCCATCAAGAAAAACATAATGGAACTGATTTTCGTTTTATTTTCTTTTAGAATGCAGGGGATGACACACTAGTAAAAACTGAACCATGTAAGAAGCACCACCATAGCAGTTCCTTGGCCGAAAGGAGCATCACAGAGCTCAAAGGTAAGTGCTGAGCCATTCCCCTTGCAACCACTGAGGCTGGGAGATGGCTGGACAGAAAGCAGCTCTGGGGGTTCATGGTGGAGAACAACTTGAACTCAAATGAGTGTGTCCATACAGTGGTAAAAACTAACAACACGCTGGGCTGCATTAGCAAGACTGTAGCCAGCAAATCAAGTGACATGATTATTCCTCTTTTTAGTTAGCCCTGCTTTGAGCAAGGGATGGGACTAGGATCACCTATCCAGACGTTACCCAAGCTATTTTTTTTTTATGTTATTTTGAGTATCTCAAAGCAAAACCTGGCTTCTTTGTAACACATAAATACAAAAAAGATACTTTCTCAAAGGAACATTTTGTGCATTTTTCCAGTAAGGATACTTAAAAATTGGCCTATTGAGACTGGAATACAAAACATACAATATTCATACATAAGTATCAAAAGGCTATATTTCTAGTAGACCAATTTTGATCAATTTTCATCACGTAATTTAGCTTATCAACTGCACTCATGAAGGAGACTATTAATATTTCTCGACTCCAGCTTTATTAGCACACAGAAATGACACTGAATCACAAAACTACAAAATGAAACTTGGAAACAATATTAATTGGTATTTTGTTATTAAAGCATATCTTCCATATCAGTGTCAAAGACCTGGACTACTTCTACTTCAAGACACTTCATATTGATTTCAGAAATAATAGAAGCTTAACATCCCCAGTGTCTGCTGACTCACAAAGCAAGCTGCTAAGCAAATGCTTTCAATTTTATTTGAAATATTGAAACCAGAATTTTATCATCAACACAAAGTCCCCAAGAATATCTGCTGTAGTGGGTACTGTTCTTCGAGAATTGGTTCTAGTGTTCTAACTAAAAAACTTTTGAAGACACTCCATGCACATTCCTCCCTCCTACATATTCACATCCACCAAAAACAAACAAAAAAATAAGTTACAACTGCTCAGAAGACAAGGATGAGAGATGAGTACTCATTACTGAAACAAAGTAGCATATGTTATAACTGAAAATGCCAAGCGGAAAATAATTTCTTTTACAGCTGTGGTCATCAATGCTTAAAATACACACACCTCTATTACAGCAACATTGTTAGGTTCAGAACTGAAATGTAAACTAAGAAAACAGAACAGACAGTGAGTAATTAAATTATTAGAAAGACATTTCCTCTTCCATTCTCTCCTCCATTTCCATACTTAGAGAAAGCCACACCCTGGTAAAACCTTAGCAACATTGTCCAAGGAAACCTGTTTCCATCTTAAAAACCATGCAGTAGAGAATCTTTTTGCTAGGTGTCCAAGATCATAATGAGCATCAATCATGAATTTCTGTGATATGGGATTTCCTCCAGTTCAGCCAATCTTTCTGTTGTGGTTTAACCTCAGTCTGCAGCTAAGCACCACACAGCTACTCACTCATCTCCCAGTGGGACGGGGGACAGAACTGGAAGAGTGCGAAAATTCATGGGTTGAGATAAAGACAGTTTAATCAGTAAAGCAAAAGCTGCACACACAAGCAAAACAAAATAAGGAATTCATTCACTGCTTCCCATTGGCAGGTCAGAATTCAGCCATCTCTAGGACATCAGGGCTTCCTCACATGCAATGGTTACTTGGGAAGACAAAATGCCATAAAACCAAACATTCCCCCCTTCCTCCTTCTTCTCCCAGCTTCCTATGCTGAGCATAATGTCATACAGCATGGAATATCCCTTTTGTCACCTGGGGTCAGCTGTCCTGGCTGTGTTTTCTCCCAATTTCTTGCAGACCCCCCCGCCTCCTCACTGATGGGGTGGTACAAGAAACAGAAAGGATCTTGACTGGGTGTAAGCCCTGCTCAGCAATCAATAAAACATTCCTGTATTATCAACACTATTTTCACCAAAAACCCAAAACATAGCCCAATACTAGCTACTATTAAGAAAATTAACTCTACACCAGCCAAAACCAGCACAACTTCAAAAGGAAACACTGTAACAGATGCAAGAAAAGTTTCAGACCAATTTGATAGTGAGAAAAATCATCAGCCATTACAAAACAATAAACTAACAATTGTTATATACTTTATTTAATGACACAAAGACGGTTTGAAATCATTAAAAGTTAAAATTGTTTCTGAAGATGTAGAATATAAACAAATGCAAACTGGTTTAGCTTAAAATATTAAGTATACATATTAATGCATCCACTTTCTAACTACGAAAATCATAGTAATTAACAAACAAATTTGATATTATTTTGTATCAAAAATAGGTAAAACATTGCAGATAGCACTTGAGTGAAAAGTTGCAGAAGAATTTGGCAAGTACTTGCCAGAAGGCAGAACTCCAAGATGTTTCTCAGACAAGCTCAATAGCAACTTTCAATTCTATCAATAATTATGTTTATTACACAGATGTATACGTATGTTATATCTAAATTAACACAACTCCGAATAAGTTTTTAAAACCAAGACTCATGACTGTGCTCATTCAACCTTTCTTTTGAAACAAAAGCAGCTTGATGGATCATACTTTTTTTACATGTGTCCTCTCAGCACTCCTGAGCAGCTCAATACTTAAACACAAAATGTGCTTCGTTCAGAAAACACTATTCTGCAGTCAGAATCAGACCCCTAAAAATCAGCCACCTTCTCTATATCTCCTTCATTGACTTTTCCCTAGCCCAACTCTCCTCCAAATAACAGTTAAATGAAAACCTTAGCACTTGCAAGTACTTTTAATTATAACACAGAAAGTGTTCTAAGTTAAAAATACAATGCTTTATTAGTCTTACCATTCTAAAAGTAATTCAGAATTCAACATACCTGTTTTGTATTTAAAATTGTCTCAGATACAGCATCACACTTTAACAAATAAAAAAGTACATACTTGGAACCTCCTAGTAAACTTAACTGCCCTGATGCTCCCCACTCCCACTGTACAATGACCTTAACAGTAATTATGGTAACATCAACCAAAAGAAAGAAATTTAAATGTTCTTCCATAATAAATGGTAATTTCTGTTTTTATTGTTTTATTAAGGAATACTACATAACAAGATGATCTAGCTGTTGAAAATTTTCCCCATTCAATATACCACCATCAATATCAGAGCTAAGTAATTTCCTATCTTCATAGAATTGGAAAACAAAGTTATTAATGCACTTGGTAAAGGTCCTGGATAACATACACTTTTAGCCCATGTTTTATATGGTATATCCCAACTGTAAGTATTTAAATACTGCAATAACAGTGCACTGTATCTTACAACAGGAAAATAATAACAGACTGAAACTTCAGCAGATTGAAAAAAGAATGTTAACATGAGCCTCTACAACTACTTAATAGAAAAGATTTAGTGATAAGTACACACACTGTTATCCTGCAGTAATAGCTGAGATGCAAAAATGTCAAGCTTTTCCAGGTAATACACAGAGATGTGCCCAAGATAACCTCACTAACTCCCAACTTTGATAAGATAAGCTTGTAGCAAGTGGCACTGCTGTAATACAGCAGATGCTAGAAACAGCCCCTGCAGTCAAAAAGCACTGGACAACAGCTCTTGCATTCTTTGCTCCTCGTGAAGATTTGTTACTCCACAATTCATAACAAGCCACAACAATTCAACATACAACAGCGACAACAATGAGGGTTTTCTTTCCTCCCCTCATGAAATTCTTTTTTTTTTTTTTCTGCTCATATACAAGTTGTGAATACTGTTTCTCACCCAACATTTCCCCAAGAAAAGATTGGCAACCACCCTAAACCGTTTAACTGAACACAAATACTCTAAGGCTGGGGCCATGCCAAAGACACAGCTGCCACGTCACTTAGAGTATCTTGAAGCTGTCTGAACACACATGGCTTTTCTTCCTCTGGCTTTCCTCAACAGTTCTGTTTCAGACAAGACACAGCACAAGTAGCTCCTAGCCATTCCTGGAGCACTATGAGACAAATGACAGGAAAGAAAAAGCCAGCCTTGACCACGCTCCCCAGACAGCACTCTCTGACAAAGAAGCAATTTCAGCAGTCTGTTCTCTAACTCAAAGTCTTCACTTGCTGTCAGTCAATGCCATCACTCCTGTTTGTAATACCTACATTTTTCAAAGTGGAGAGCTCAAAAGGATGCCAATGCAAGAACACCCATCATGCTTTAAATACCACTGCTACAAACATTATTTAAAACAGTAACTTTCTTTTTCCTCAAATGTGCAAAGTAGCTCTCTCAAAGGTTGTACATCAGTCCTAGAGCTGTCCAGTCTTCTTAAATTCTCACACCTCACAATTATGTGTTACATTAAGTACATAAAATGTGATTAAAAACATGTATATGTGATTCATCCCCCAGAAAGCCTTTCCTTCTTTCTGTCAGCTGTATTAGAATTATAGTTATTGGAATTAAATGTCTTCCTTTTGCTCTAAAGAAGTAGAAAATGCACTAGTCCTGAAACTATGAACAATATGCACAGTTTGGAGAATCAGTCTTAAATTTATTATATTCTTATGACCATCACAGACTAAGCAACCTATATAAAAAAAAAAAAAAAAGAAACAATGTATTAGATAGCTAAAACCCAATGTTTCTAAGAGTAATTCTATCTAGTTAAAGCTTCAAGATAGCTTCATACTTCTACATATTCCTACATGTATCACTTACATTAAGCTGTATTTTATCTAACAGTAACATTTAAGTAAAATATGCACATGCCAAAACCCACTGAATATATCAGTTTGTTACCAGTACCAGTGACAATAGTATCTCACTCTTCCTTTGGGTAGTCCATTTGGCTTTGTTGGAAAAAGCAAATAATAACCAAGCATGCTGCTATTCCATCCTGCCCAAATGTTTCTCTCAAATATCTACCAAAAATCACATTTTTACATGTTCTTCCTACAATACACTTAGAAGAAAAATTTGTGGGATGGAACAGGAAAATTAGCCCAAAGTGGTCAATAGCAACTGTGTAACAAGCTCCACCCATTCAACATGGTAAACTAACTGATATCATCACCTGAACAACAGACAAACTCAAAAAATATGAAACTCAGCAGACCTCTCTCATCTCACAGATAATGTGCACTGTTCAATATCGGGTCAGTCAAATAGCCTGGTGACAAAACGAGGCAAAAAGAAGGAATCTACTGCATCGCTAAGTCAAACACATTAAGCAACACTTGTCCTAATGAAGTACTTGCATCTCAAAAAGGCGCCAAAGCCTATGAATTATAAGCAAATACGTTCTGAAACAAGACTCAGTACATTCAAAATCTCCAAGGTCTCCAAAAAGGAGACTAGCTATGGAAAGACTACACACTCCTACAAAAATCATTGATTGGAGAGAATCAAACTGAGAAACAATATAACAAGAGAAGTCAGGCCACTGAAAAGCTGGGTGTTAAAAAAAGGTCTGTAACAATTTAAAGGTTTTAATGCTTCAGCTTTAGATGTGTTGCAAGTAGACTAAGCTTTTTTCCTTTCAGACATGATTAATCCCCTATGTCCTTCAATCTCCTTATTTTAGCTATCCTTCTTTGCACCCTTTCAACTATTAATTATAGCCCTAAATCAGTTTCTTGTAAAAGTTAGGATGATGCCATCTGATTCCACTAATTTCTTACCATCTAGCATCTTCTTTAAAATAAATAGTACCTGTATTACTTTCCTGAGATTGTTTCCCTTAACAGAAGGTAAAACACTGGACCTTTTCTGCTCCTCTAGAGTGAAAATGACATAAAGAATCGCAGGTTCTAACTACCCATCATTCATGATCCAGCAAGAATACAAAAGGATCAGATCAGCCAGTAAGGCACACAACTGAGCAAGCAAAAAATGCAGCCATGCATCTTTTTGCTTTGTACTGGCACTTTGAGATTTCATGGTACCAACCCATCTCCCCAAATAACATTCATCACAAAAGCAGTCTCAAGAACTACTTTGCCAAATTCCTGCTACACTTCTCAAAAGCTGTGTTAGATCCCTCCCTGTGAGCACCTCCCTGGGTTTCCAGGCATGTACCTGCTTTTGCTTTAGATTGGTTCACATCACATGACCAGCCATAAAAAGAACAAGCTTGAACAGACCAATTTTAAATCTAAAGTTATCCAGTATGCAGTGCATTACTTCCTGAAACACCTAAAATTCAGTTTAAAATAGTCCGGTATACACCAACTATATCGTTTTCACTTATGAAGTATATTAAACCAGAATGACATCAATATACAGGTTTTCTCATGGATTGCTAAGTACCACTCTTTTGTTTCCAAACAACTAGTACAATTCCAATTCCTCTTAAACTCTGGAAATTTTCACAGTTGGAACATTGTCTACATAATCTTGAAAATATGTAAAGTTTTAGACTATGTATTTTTTCCACAGACTTCCTGTAGGCATTTCCATGCAATTAATTCCCAAGTTCTGCAAAGATCTAGGACACTGAAGAGGTCCTGGCTTTTTATATTCTCTTGTGAAATACCACCTGGGAGACTTCCAAACAAAAAAGTGTTGTACCTCAGTGAGAGGTGCCTGTAAACTAAAAGAAGAGAGATTCAGGCTCGACATAAGGAAGAATTTTTCATTTACAATGAGGATGGTGAAACACAGGTCACCCAGAGAGGTGGTAGATGCCTCATCCCTGGAGACATCCAAGGCCAGGCTGGATGGAGCTCTGAGCAACCTGATCTAGTTGAGGATGTTCCTGCTCATTGCAGCGGGGTTGGACTAGATGACTTTCGAAAGTCCCTTCCAACACAAACTATTCCACAAATCACTGTTTACATAAGAAGGATGTATTCTGCTGTCCTTCTGGACTGCACTTTCAGTAAGAAAAGTGGATTCAATAACTCACGTTCCATTAAGGTCTATATTTTAATTGGAGCACTGGCAAATTGGTTCCAAAATTCATGAATTTAACTATAATAATTAAAAAGGTAATTCTCCCTGCCCTTCTGCCTTACTCCTCATAAGTGTCTGGTAATTAAATTAAAAGTTAACACAGAACTTTTGTTCCAAGACAGATTATTTTTTCACTGCAACATAATACTGACACACCTTATCTCCAAGTCAGAGCCAGTATCCAATTCCGAGGCACAGTGTAGTGCGTAATGAAAAGAACCATCCTCAAAAAACGCATACTTTAGAAGACAGCTGCAAGGGCATGTCTTCAGAGAAACTACAATTCTGCACACAAACTCCAGAGGTCTTTTAACCATTTTCACAAAATGCCACCATCAAAAAAAAAAAGAAAACAAACACCACACCTCCGCAATTAGCTACCACTGTTCCATTTAGTAGGTAAAGTAACTTCAAATTTCCATACATTTTAACAATGGATTACTTTCTTACAACACCTATTTGGAAAAAAAATATATATTATTACTATACCATATTAACCACATCACATTCCTGCTTTACTTGAAAAATAACTTCACTTTGTATCCAGAATTATAAAAAATAAAAATTGCAGAAATTCACATAAACAAGTGTCTACATGATCCGTTCTTACCTTTACATATTTACAAAACTTACAGTAAAACTCAATCAGTACAGGTAGTATCTTACAAGCTAGCAGATTTGCAACTATGGAAGAACAACGGTTTCTTAATTGGTTTGAAGCACCAATACTTCCACAGTTTAAGTGGGGACAGATTTTAACATTAAAAACTCAGCTTCATTTTTGTACTAAAAAATGACAGCAACAGTGATAATTAATTTGGTACAGAACATGATTTAATCACCAGCGTAGTAAAGCACAGCCAGAACCATATTACATTAAATACCGCTGAAGGCTTACTCATACATGTGTTAAATAACTTCAAAAATCTACTATTAATATGAGAAAAGTCATAAGCATAAGAGCAACAGCAAAACAGCTAAAAGCACGGACACCTAGGTTATGTTTTTTTAAGTGCATGAACACTTAGCTAAACAAGATTTCTGATTCATTATTTATTTTTCCACTCCACCTCATGCTCCTCAAAAGTATATGCATTCATTTTGTCATCTTTCATACCACCTTCCCAATGCAACTAGGTCAAGGTACAACTCCAATGCACCTGATAATGAGCCCACTATTTGCCCAAGCATCTTTCAGTCTCTGTCTTTGGCTCACACCCTGCAATACTGCAAAAATAGCAAGTGTTTTTAGCCATTTGAGAGTATTTGCCCCCAAGGAGAGAGACAAACACTGCACAATGACAGATTTTTTCAGAGGCACCTCCTATTTGTACCGCCAAAACCTGAAAGCCATTTACCAATGGCAATCATTTAACTAAGTAGTAAAATAACTAAGAATTGAAAACTGTGTGATAAAATTTTTAACAAGCAATAGAAAGCAAGAAAAGAAAACCATGAAAACAAAAATAGCTTTCAATAAAAGTATTCTCCTTTACAAAGGGGAATAATTATAGGCGGGGGGAGGTGAGTTTCAAGTTACAGTCAAAACATCCTTTTAAATAAACTAATGTCATGAAAAGTAGCATAAATAGTCATGATTCAGTTCACTAACAGGCAGAATCACAGGATTCTGAGATCCAGAACCACTTAGAACAGCATTTTTGAAAGATACAGTACATTTACCAAAGAAGCAGGCCTAAAGACACTAATTTTCTCAATTTAGTTAGTATTAGCAAAAAGTAACACTGCAAAAGCTAGGTTAACAAAGTATAAGCAGCTGGTCAAAAACATTGCATTTAGTTTTGGTGAGGCCTCATCTTGGATACTGTGTGAAGTTCTGGGCCCCACAATTTAAGAAGGATGTGAAGGTCCTTGAATGTACCCAGAGAAGGAAGGCAACAAAGCTGGTGAAAGGGCTAGCAGGAATGTCCTGTGAGGAGCAACCCAGGACTTTGGGTTTGCCTAGTTTGGAGAAGAGGTGGCTGTGGGACCCTCATTACTCTCTACAGCTTCCTGAGGAGGGGAAGTGGAGGGGGAGGTGCTGATCTCTTCTCCCTGGTATCCAGTGATAGGATACATGGGAATGGTTCAAAGTCGTGTTGAGGGGGTTTAGACTGGACATTAGGAAGCATTTATTTACAAAGAGGGCGGTCAAACACCTGAACAGGCTTCATAGAGACGTGGCTGATGCCCTAAGTCTGTCAGTGTTTAAGAGGCATTCGGACAATGTCCTTAGTAATATGCTTAACTTGTTCAGCCCTGAGTTGATCAGGCAGTTGGAGTATAGCTGTAGGTCCCTTCCAGCTGAAATAACCTATTCTGTTCTAAACAATGTGACATCCATTTTAATATTTTATGACTTAGCCATACATAAAATAACAATCCAGAAGAAGGACTAAGATAGCCAGCTGAACAGAAATATCCCTAAAATGCCACTAGAAATAACTACGCTTCTTGCAATTTGAGCAACTTTTCTCAATTCCAACCAAAATCAGTTGCTTTGTGTTTTGCTAGTTAGTACTGAGCTTTTGTTTTGGTGAAAGACTGGTAAGTAGTTAAGGAAAAAAAGACTAAAAAAAGCAAACAACAAAAATCAACTTCTAGTCTAAACACCTCTAGGCTACCAAGTGAGATGCAGAGTTTGCATAACTCATTCAGAGACGTTGTTCCAAAACAGATGTGGTGTGCCCAACGACTAGGACCGACTAGAAAGCACAAATACCCGGGTTCAAGACTCACAGGAGCATTTACTCTACTTTAACTCCACTTTTTGCATCTTATCTTCCTTGCCGAAAGGCTGTGCAGTGTAACGAAGAACAACAAAACTATCGGCAAGCTCCAGGCCACCTGGCATTTGCTACCGCTGACACCCAGCCGAGACAGGCCTCGGGAAAAGGCAGCCAGGAGCAGCGGGCAGGCCGCACCTCAGCCTCGACGGCCCCGGGGAGGCTCACGGCCCCGGCGGCAGCCGCTTTGCCCCGGGCAGCGCAGCCCGGGGAGCGCCCCTCACCGCAGGGCCACCAAGGGGGGCCGACAGCTGCTCGCCCACGACGAGCACAAGCCGCTCCAGCGACAGGCCCCAAATGCACAGGGGGGGCGGCACCCCCTTCCCGCGGGCACCGCGACGGGCTCCAAGACGGAGCTCGGGCAGGGGTGTCCCCTCAGCGTTAAGAGCTTCAAAAAGGGGAGAACCCCCTAAACCCCACACTGCTGCTCGGGGCTACCCGCCAAAATGCACCTGCCCCCGGCCCGCTCCCGCAGGGGTGGCGGGCAGCCTCCGGCGAGGCCTGGCGGCCCAGCCCCGGCGGCGGGACAGGCCACGGTGCAGCCGAGGACGCCCCCACTTACCAGCCCGACTCGGAGAGCGCCGCCCTCGTCCTGTCGGCCATGGCGCCTCCTGCCGCCGCTCACCCACAGAACTTGGGGCCACCGGGGCGGGGCGGCGGGGCCGGGGCGGCCGGGCGCTGCGGGGAGCTCCGGCGCTCGGAGGAGGGACGCGAGGCCCGCTCGTTCCCCCGCCCCTCGGCCCTCTCTGGGCGCACAGCCCGGCCAGCACTTCGGCGGGGGAGGGAGGGGAGGGGAAAGGAACTAAGCCGAGGGAAGGAAGGGGCGGAGGCGGCGCAGGGAGAGACGAACAAAGCCCGCGACCAGCTGCTACGGGGATGAGGGAGGCGGTGGGGGAGGGCGTCCCGCCGCCTGACTGGAAGCTGCTGCCGCCATGGCGGAGAAGGGAAGGAGTGAGGGCAAAGGAGGAGGCGCCGCGAGGCTGGGAGGTGGCGGAGCGCGGGCACTGCTTGGCCGGCTGCTTGCGGGCCCCGGGCTCCCCCAGGCCTGCCCCGCTGCGGAGGGTCTCACACGGTGTTCTAGGGGGTCTCTGCCTCTTTGTAGTAGCGTGAAGAGATGAGGAGGAGCGGCAGGCGCCCACCTCTTCTCTTGTAGTGACCAATGACACAAGCCGAGGGAATGGCAGGAAGATGTGCCGGGGAGGTTTAGGTTGGAGATTAGGAAAAGGTTCTTCACCCAGAGGGAGGTGGAGCACTGGAACAGGCTCCCCAGGGAGGTGTCACAGCCCCAAGCCTGAGTGTTCAAGAAGAGACTGGACAACACCCTCAGACACATGGTGTGAACTGTGGGGCTGCCATATGCAGGGGTGGGAGTTGGACTTGATGATCCTTGTGGGTCCCTTCCAACTTGGGACATTCTATGATTTGAAATGCATTTGATCAATAAATGATGCTGAGGTAACAATATTGTGTAGGAAAAAGTCTCCTCTGTACCCTCAAAACACCTATTGCGGATGAGAAGGGGGGCTTTTAACAATTAGAGTGACAAGACATAAAAGGATGTTCCTGTGTTTCTTTAGCATCTTTATTATTATTTTTTTTTAATGCTTTTCTCTAAAATGCTGAGCACTGACATGAACATTGGGTTTGTGATCTGCCTTTTAAATAGGAATTAGGAGTGGCACTGTGTTGTTATTGCTGTTGTAGGTGCCTGGTTACCTCGGGTGTCAGTCATGGACAGCGGGAGTGCTGTCTGGAGTGCTGACCTCCCACTTCATCCGTGCTGCTGCAGGCACAGAAACTGCCAGAAGTGTAACGTGAGCGGGTCATGAGTTAAGTAAATGCTTACCTGAGCCTTGGTGCTCGGGTTTTCTGCCTGCAGGTGAGGGCAGCTGCCTTCCAGAAAACACTGACAGTTCACATTTGTCAGGTCTGGCTACTTCTGTAATCCATTGGTGCCAAATGTTAATTCTCTTTTACTGCACCAAGCTTTCAAAACTTAGCTACCCACTATGTTTGTCTATTAAAGATGCACTTTTCTTCATGGGTCATTGTCATCATTGGGATGTTTCAGTTTTCATGCAGCATCTTCAAAACAGCTTCTTGTTGGTTTTTGGTTTTTTGTGTTTTGATCCACCTGGACACCTCTCTTTGCTATACTGAGTGGAAATTGCTCAAAAGTTTTACACACAACAACCTGTGACTTCTGCTGTGCTGGCTGGCAGTATTCACCTTTTTTTTTTCTTTTCCTGTTCATTTATTGCATTCTCTTCCATATCATATGTTTTATATATTCTAGGATAAAGGTTTTGTCACCAGTGCATATGGTGTCATGCGTGGCTGCTGTTTTTCAACAAGTTACACATCTTGTTTTAAATTGGTAATTATAAAATGTTTGATATAGAAAAAGGAAACAAAACCTATATTGTTTAGATTAATCTGAGCAATCTTGTATGTTACACGTATAATAACCTTTGAAGCTTTTCTTATCTGGAGTCTTAACAGAAATAATATACTCTAGCTCTAAAATAATACATTTCCACTTAAAATAGAAAACTGATATGTGTGATCTCTGCTAGCAAAATCCAAAAACAAGTATCACGCTCAGGGAAGTTTTAATCCTTGTGCTGGTCAATTAAAAATAATAGCAGAGAAAGTGCAAACCCACATTTTTAACTGGGAAAGTGCAAACCCACATTTTTTATGCAAGCTCATAGAGGGCAATTGCCAGAGTCATCTACACGGAGTTCAGAAAACTGAGCCAGCCCAGCCAGCCATATAGTTCATAGACTGAAAAACCATATCACTTGTTTGGGCTTTCAGAGGTTGTGCAATCCCTTATCATCACAAGACTCCAGATATATATGAGCTCCCAAAAGAATAATGTCAAGGAGAACTAACCTAAGAGCCCTGGAAGAGATTTACTGTATGTCTGTACCAAAGAAGCTCTTAAGTTACTGCTGAGGAAGACCCTGAGGTAAAGCAGAAGAGCCACGCTGAAGTGTTAGTGGCCGAGTCACACCCTTGTTACACAATGAACAACCGTAGCAACTGCTGACGTGGAAAAGCACCAGCAGATAGGTGGAAGTGAAGTGCCAGTTCAGACACTTATACAAAAGAAATGGGCATAAAAGCACTTTGCACTAGCAGTCTGGCCTGGTTGCACATTAGATTATCAATAAAAGGTTGTAAACGTTATTGTAACTCAAAAAGAGGTACCCGTGGAGCCAATTAGTAAGGGATAGAATATGACCTAGGAGAAGATAATGAGAATTACGGGCTTTATGCATTACCTCATGTTAGCTTAAGACTAGAGCTTTTTGCTCACTTAAATCTTAATTGAAAACACCAGGCAATTATACCAACAATTTACATCAGGATATGACTAGCTGTTGCACCTCTTGGCACAAAACACCATCTATAAAGAAAATGTAGTATCCAGCGCTATCCTTCTTAAAGGTCTGTAAGCATCTGTTCTAACAAATTCATTATGTGCAACCTGATATATATGTATACACACACATACACATCCTTTTGTACATGAGAAGTCCCCATTAGTACTTGTTTATCTACTCGCTGATGGCTCTGTCTGATCTTTGCTCTTTCTAGTTGCTGTTAGCTGTGCTGCAGTGAGGTAAATAATTAGCACCACCGTGAAACAGAAGGTGATACAATGCCAGCAGAAGAAAACTACAAATTAGAGGGATAGGACCCTCTGTGCCAACTGTTCACAGTAAAGCATTCTTAGAGCACATCTCCATATCCATCACCTTTAGAATAAATGACATTGCTGAATGTAATGAGCATCAGAGTACTTGGGGTTAGACTCCAGCACACCTATAAGGGGCTCCGTGCCTCCATAACTTCCTCTGAAAAATGCATGTTACTCAAGATGAATCAGTACATCACTGCTTACAGAATTCACATGGACTCCTGTCCAAACCATAGTCGAGTTTGATATACTTCACTGAAGTTGAAAGCCTCGTTCTAATTTCTCTTCCCAAGCATCTGTTTCAAAGTGTTAGCCATGGAAAAGTGTGGGGTTAAAAACAAGGTCTGTGGGGAACAACTAACACTACTAAGCTTCAAATATAGCTTCAGAATAATTTGTGATACAGAATCACTTTTGGTAACACCTTTGAAAGATGTCAATACCAGCCAAAAAAAAAAAAGAGTAATTCTTAGTCATTGCAATGGTTTGCACAGATGCACCTCCATGCATGATTGGTTGACAGTCCTGTTTAAAAATTCTACATGCGTAAATCGGCCATGCTAGATTTTAAAAAATGCCTCAAGCAATTATTCTACAAATGACACAGAGAAGTCTCATGGAGCAGGAACGGCTGGCTGTATCTCGAGGGACAGCAAGCCAGAAGTGGGGTGCAGCAACACAGCAGGCAGGAACAGTAACCTCACCACAAGAAGCCAGGATGCGGAGTGACAAGTCCAGGTGAGAACTGAGGCCAGAGACAGTGGCCAGGGTCAAACACAACCTGGTGACCACTCAGCACAGCCCTTGGGACAAGTCAGGTCTGAGCACAGCCAGGAAACCAGGTCTGAGTCCAGGTCAGAATGGAGGAGGTAGAAGCTCATACACAGACGTAACTGTGATGTAGCCCAGGCAGGGGCTGGCACTATGGCCACTGTTTGAATATTGCTTCCATGGGAAAGGAGAGGCAGGGCCTCACTTTTATCTTCTTCACAACAAAACTGACTGTGCACTTGGCCAGCTAAGCTCACTGACATAGCTGACCTCCTAGAAGCAGGATGAGAACAAGACACTTCTGCTGGTTTATGAATGTGTGAACAGGTCTGATGAGCAACATACTCATTTATTCACAATTTATCTCTGAAGATGAGTTTCTCAGTGTTTTAAGCAGAAACAGGTCTCTGAATCATCCAAAATCAGGGCATGAGGTTTAACAGCTTGCTCTGGTACATCTTGTACAAGGGATTTCAGCTTTTAAGGAAAACTGAAGGATTATCTGTATTGATCTTCTCCTTCAAAGAAATAAAATTTATCTAGTACTTTATATCTTCCAGGTGCTATGCATGAAACTATTTGCATTTTAAAAAGATCTTCCTAAAACAGTATGATTGTTTCATTAAGTTTTAGTTCTATTTAATTTACATTTTAGGTATTATATATGTTCAAGGTATGGCATAGCTATTTAAAAAGGTAGAGGGGGTAAATGGAGAAAGATTGCTTAATATGTCATCTTAAGCATGCTAACTGCAAGTATGCAACTATGTCAAATAATATAGCTGAAGACCAAGATAAGAAGTAAGGACCCCTCATCTGTGCTATGCGGTACAACTAGTTTTTCTATTACATTCAGATTATTAACCGACAAAATTTAAAGTATTACTACTTAATGCTCTGTGACTATCACTTTGCTTACATCTCTTGTATTTATCTGCTTTATTCATTCAAAATGCAAGAGGCTGAGAGCAGAAGTTGAATTTAGGGGCAGCAAGTAGCTCCTGTTGTTTGTTTTAGGAAAGAATAACTAGATCCTGTGATGTCTTCACAAAATCCACAACTTGTACACTGTGTCATCCAGTGATTGAGGGAGGTAGCCCCTCCCATGGAGTACCAGGTGATGACAGCCACATAAATATGAGCCTAAAATGCAGTTCTTGACTGTTGCCTGTGGGTCCTGGGACAACTGAATCTACAGCAAAGAGGTTATTTACACAATGCTCTGTAACTGCAAATACCTAAAATGTTTGGTTTACTTGAGCACCTCCGTTAGGGCACTGGTGAAGCAGAGAACAAACAGAACTAGTGCACAGGACAAGATAGCAAAGGCCAGTTTTTCTAGCAGACCTACAGGTTCCAACCTGTGGCTTGATTCATCCTTGTTGACCTGATCTCCCTCCAACTCTAGCCCCAATCGTCTTGGTTCAGCAGTGGGCTCACAGACCTGGGGAGCTGAAACTTAAAGGAGGCAGAGGATGGACATCCATGCAGCAGCAAAGATGCATGAGTTATTGATGTGTTAGAAACCACGGAAGCGCCTGAGAATGGTCACATAGGAAAATTAGGGCTTCTTCTCCCCAAAACGGTGGTGAGATCAGCAGCCCAGCTGAATTGCGTCTACACCAATGCCTACAGCATGGGCAACAAACAGGAGGAGCTGGAAGCCTTGTAGAGCAGAAAAAATATGATATAGTTGCAATCACGGAAACATGGTGAGATGACTCACTCAACTGGAGTGCTGGAATGGATGGCTATAAACTCTTCAGAAGGGACAGGCAAGGAAGGAGAGGTGGTGGGGCAGCCCTGTGTGTTGGGGAAAGTTTTGAATGTCTCGAGCTTAATGGTGGTGACAACAGGGTTGAGTGTGTATGAATAAGCATCGGGGGGAAGGCTAGCAAGGCAGATATCATGGTGGCATTGCATTAAGAGGGTTAATTTAGCAGAAGTTAAGCCCCCTCTAGTTCTAGCTTGTCCTCAGTGTGTGCACTGGGGGCTAGGTGCAGCTGGGCTGAAACCCTGAGTGATGCACAATTACATCAAATAACCTCAAGTCACCACTATAAGTCCAGTTGCCCTCAACAGCCGGTCCAGCGTAACATTGAATTTGCACGATTTATGGATTTGCTGATAGTACAGGGCAGTCATGACTATTGAATTTATGGGCTGGCACAGGTTCCCAAATAGTATAGTGTTTACTGTAAGTCTGAGCGCATTTAATGAGAAATTCTCAAAACTAGATCCATGAATAATGAAGTTTATTAAAACAAGAGGTGCAAGTACTTTTAGATTGCCGTTGATAAAATACACTGTCTGCAAAAACATACTTTAGCTGCAAAATACACTTTAGTTGCAAAAGCACACATTAGTTGCAAGAAATAAGTATTGGTACCAAATATATATAAATTCTAAGATGACTATATAGTGCTACTAATGTGATTACAAATACAAGCTTGAAGTCTAAGTGGCCTGGGGAAATACTTGGTTTAACCAAGTGTGTAAATCTTGCCCAAGAGAATCCCTTTGGGTGGAGAAGATAGGCTCAGCCCGTCAACTGGTCCCAGAAGTCTATTATGCTGTTCCCTTGACTTATCAGTGACGGTGTCTTCCCCAGCTTTCCCCTATTGTTAGGGTTTTTTATACTATTTTCTGTGTTTAGATGGAGATTGAGCGACTCTAGTCATACACACCTTTGTTATTGATTGGTGTAGAAACTCTCACTTCTATTTTTAAGGTAAAAACTTAACTGAGAATGCTTGAAAGTGAATAGTGGGTGTGTGGGAGGCAGGTATCCTTTTGAGATGGAGGTGTGTTTTGGTATTATAATGAGATTATCGTGGACAAAGTTCATACACCAGAAAAACTTCTGGCTCAGTAACTACCATTTTGAATGGAATTAAACATTTAACCTTTTAAATTGACAGCAGGTATACCTTATCTTTTTAAATTGACAACAGCTATGCCATTTGATTCCTGTACCTGCCTTTTTAAGCAGGGCTTGACCGCGGTGTCTTCACACCACTCCACTCCCTCATATTTCTTAGCTGCCACCACACTGGGCTTCACTTATGCATGACCATCCAAGAATGCAGCTCAGGTGGAGGGAGGTCAAACAATACAAAACAGATTCCTTCCCTGCTGCACAGCTGCCTTATAGCCTGAAGATGTGGATATAACTTTATTCTCAATAAGTGTATCTTTGATAATTAGTTTCAGTAATTTGTCCCCTCAGTAATTATTCCACAGGCCGGAATCTTGTTATAGATCACCCAACCATGATTAAGACGCAGATGAAATGTTCTATAAGCAGCTGTGTGAAGCATCACAATTGCTAGACCTTGTTCTTGTGGACAGCTTCAACTTAGTAGGTGGCTGCTGGAAATAAAACACAGTAGAGAGGAAACAGTCCAGGAGGTTCATGGAGTGTGTGGATGATAACTTCCTAACACAGCTGGTCTGTGAACCAACTAGGCAGGGCACCCTACTGGACCTGTATTTGTGAACACAGAAGGACTTGTGGGAGATGTAGTGGTTTGAGGCCATTTTGAGCACATTGGTGCACCCTCAGTGAGTTTGCAGACAACACCAAGTCGGGTGGGAGTGTTGATCTGCTGGAAGGTAGGAAGGTTCTACAGAAGGATCTGGACTGGCTGGATCGATGAGTTGAAGCCAATTGTATGAGGTTCAACAAGGCCAAGTGCTGGGTCCTGCATTGCGTCACAACAACCCCATGCAGCATTACAGGCTTGAGGAAGAGTGGCTGGAAAGCTGCCTGTGGGAAAAGGATGTGGAGGTATTGGTTATCAGCTGGCTGAACATGACCCAGCAGTGTGCCCAGTTGGCCAAGAAGGCCAACAGCATCCTGGCTTTTATCAGGAATAGTGTGACCAGCAGAACTAGAGAAGTGATTGTGCCACTGTACTCAGCACCAATGAGGCTGCACCTTGAATACTATGTTCAGTTTTGGGTCCTTCACAGCAAGAATGACTTTGAGGTGCTGGAGAGAGTTCAGAGAAGGGCAACAAAGCCGGTGAAGGGTCTGGAGCACAAATCTTATTAAGGACAGCTGAGGAAACTGGGGCTGTTTAGCCTGGAGAAAAGGAGACAGAGGGGAGATCTTATTGCTGTCTACAGCTACCAGAAAGGAGGTTGTAGCATGGAGGGTCTTGGTCTCTTCTTCTGAGTAGCAAGTGATAGGACAAGAGGAAATGGCCTCAACTTGTGCCAGGGGAGCTTTAGATTGCATATTAAGAAACATTACTTCACTGAAAAGGTTGTGAGGCATTGGAACAGGCTGCCCAGGGAAGTGGTTGAGTCACCATTCCTGGAGGTTTTTAAAAGTTGTTTAGATGTGGCTAGGGATATGGTTTAGTGGTGGACTTGGCAGTGCTAGGTTAACAGTTGGACTCGATGATCTTAAAGGTTTTTTCTAGCCAAAATGATTCTATGATTCTACAAATGTAATCTCACATATTTATGATGCTGGTAGGTTTCCTTAAGGGCCAGCAGAAGGGCTTATGTTTTTCAGTCATTCTGGAACAGCTTTACCTACTGCTCCTCTGGACACTGAATTAGTAAACAGCCAGGGAGCAGAGGATCAAATGACATATGGCTTTTCAGGCTGCCACCAGGCTGCAGTAAACAGCCCAGCCCTGGACAGCTGTGCCTCATCTCTAACAAGATTACTTTTAAGATACTGATGCTTTCTGGACTGGATGGAAATCTTCAAATAAGCATTCTGCTGTCAGGGCTGTGAGACCACCAAGGGGCTTTGCAGCCTCTGCCTGCCCCCTTGTAGTTTGGCCGCCTGTGCCCCAGTCCAGCTCTGATGTGGTGCAGCTGTAGCCCTGGATCAGGCTGTTGAGGAAAGTGCTGTGTGAAAAGGAGCTATGGAAAACCTGATGGGGCCCTCCTGCCCTTTGTTTGAGAACTGTGTTGAAGCTCAGGCTTCCATCCCTGAGACTTGCCCGAGGGATGCCTGTGCCTGGCCATGTGCCTTGCTGATCCTGAACCACTGATTTGACCAGCTGGCTTGACCTTGCACCTGTTTCGTCTCTGCAGACATGTCAAGTAAACTTGAATATTGGGCTGACCCTGCTCACCAGCATCATACCTGCTCAGGTACTCTGGGATTGTGTCCGCTTGGGTAGGATCATTGCCCTACCTGCCTTACTGTCACCCTCAGCTCCTGGCTTGCCTTCCCTTGTGGGGCAGCCTGTGCTTGCTGCTTCCTGAGAGCTCCTACCCCAGAGCTATGAATGTGGTCTATTACATTGAGAAATTAGTGTCCCATTGGCAGTCTGTTCATGTCTGAAATCGATATACATGATGTAACTGAACAAAACTCAATAACAATGGAGATGCTGCTGAAGGCCAGCTGCTATCCATACAGTCACTGGATGTACGAGACAGCAACAGTATCTTCAAATAGAAGGAGAGCAGGTAAGGAGTGTCTGGTCCTCTCTGGAGATTTCTGCTTCCCTCATGCTTCCCCTGCCTTTCAAATTGAACTTGAAATAGTTTGTCTCAGTGAAATTAAGGTCGATACTAATTGACACTGCTGGGCAGAACTGCTTGTGAAGGGCTGCATGATGAAATCATGGCATATATATGGAGTAGTTGAGCTAGGAAAGCACTTGGAGAGTCTTCCAAGGTGTGCTAAAGGCCTTGCAGGATAGGTGGTGTGCAAATAGGTGCCTCACACAGTGTCAGGTAGCTCTCAGGGTGACATTAAATGTCTGCAGTGTGGGCATGTATAGAACACCTTAGAGTTGCCTGTCCAGTCCCACTGATGTTAAAGTCCTCCGTGTTAAAGCTAAGCCTGTTCCTCCATGATAGGGCAGCAACACCCCAAACATTGCCACTCATGGAAGTCCATAGATCAACCCAACAGAGCAACTCAGACATAGACATCATCATCCTGTATATTACACGAACAGAATATGACCTTAACTATAAAAATAGATTATATTCGATAGCACAGCTGTGCAACAAAACAGTGTCTATCTATTATGCAGCAATATACATGGCTTTGTAGTAAATCTGTGTATTGGTTTTGTTATTATTACTATTAACAGCCATAAAGTTTTAATTTTATATATCCACAAAACCAGAAGATGTCATATCTGTACGAACAGTTTGGGGCATAAATAATCCAGCAATCTGTGCAAGCACTTGACTTGATTGCAAGGTCAGGGAAAAAGACTGAATAAATGAATATTGTTTGCTCATGGAAATCTACAAAGATTATTTTCGGATCATAAAAGATGCACTCTGTGGTTTTCCACAAGTGTTGTCGTATGTTTGTGCTTGAGGAAAAGCAAATTATTGGAAATCTATGGCAGGCTCTAGCTAAGCAGTTAGCTTTCTATCCATGATTGAATGCACACTAAGCAGGCAAGTATGTGTTTGTGTTATTTCCTGGCAGTGAAAATATACTCTGTCATGCTTCTTTCCTATTCAGATGTGGAAGCTTTTGCCTACCACTGCTTTTCCCCTGTAGTCTGCAGGCCCAAACCAGTGCAGGTTGGAAAACTGGCTAAATTTCTTAAGAACTTTCCAGAAGCAGCAAAACCAACACTTGAAACAGTCAAATGCAATAACTGGACATACTATTTGCTGATCTTCCCTTATGAATTATTCAATTCCTTTCTCTCCTGTTTTTATATATGTATCTTTTCAGTCTCTGTTGATTTTAGTTGTTATTCTGTCCTTAGTACTCCTTGTTTCCTGCCTGTTAGCAAAATACAAGAAACCAAAAGAATGTGAAAGAATTGGCAGATCTTCATAGTAGGTTTTTAGTCTTCTTTCACTAGAGAATTAGGCCCCATATTCTGAGTAGCTGCAGAACTATGATGGGAATTACAGAATTATAGAATCATCCTTAAAGCAGCCTTGCATATTTTAAGTTATTAAAAGCAAAATATTATTCTTCCAACTATGTGTTCCAGCTAACTTTTAGGTTAAATTCTGCTGTTCTCAAAGATGAAGAATGAGAAGAAACAGAAATATAGAGCCCTAAGCAACTTCTCAGTACTTGCAAATACACACTTTGAACTTCCCTGGCTTGGATATTTATCCTGAGTGCCCAAGATATTTCAAATATAGTCCCTACAACAACATGGCATAAGAGCAAAGGGAAGAGCTCCAGAGACCAAAAAAGCTGCATTGCCCCTAATCCACAAGTGGGCTCCCATTGCCACAATTGTTTAAAAAGCTGTCATTCCTTTATTCAGTACAAAAGTGTAAGCTCACTTTCTCCGTAGCCCATAAAAAACTCCTGATTTGGTTCAGAAGCAAATATACACACTAATTCAGCAACTGCTCTACGCAGAATCCAACAGTTGATGGCCTGGGGGTCACAAAGACTGTCCAGAAAGCACAGAGCTGTATGGCAAATTAGTGAACCATTGAGAACTGGCACTCATCACAAAAAATTAACAAAATGGGGAAAAAAAGAGAAATGAGAGATCAGAAGAAAAAGTTCTAGAGGAAGACAATGAAAAAATTGAGACAATAAAGAAAAGCTGGCGACAACTGGCCCACACCCTAGAGCAACGATTTGGGCTACCTGTGTCAACCGGAATTCAGACCAGTAAAATTAGATGCAATGAATGAAAATAATTTCTTGTCATGAAACAATAATGCACCAAGTAATGCTGCTAGTAAGTAAAACAAAGTAAATACAACATATGAATATACATAAAGGTTGTTAAGGACTCCTATTTTTCTTCTCATACAAATTGCCTTTTGGCATGAAGGGTGAATACAGATTTTATAAGTTTATTTTTTTTTCCCCTTTCTGGCCACAAAATCAGAGATAACTACTACTCTCTTCCACCCCCTGTAAAATTCACTGGGGCACTCCTTTAACTATGATTACATATGGTTATGTTTGTGGGGCTATCGCGTGGACCAGGCACCTGACTGAAAAAAGGCAAGCTGGAGAGAAAAGGGGGCAAGGCTTTTACTTTAAAGCAGATCTCTTTTCTGATCTGATTCATCTTACAGTCCTGCACCATTTGTGTTGACATAGATGTAGAAATTAATTAAGTCAGCACTGATGCTGGAGACAGTATATCATCAGATCATTGCCTCTCTGGAAAAAAACAAACCCATTATTTGCAGAGCAGCGTAGCTGCAAATTAGAGGTGTGAGGAGAACACACAACTGAGGGGCATATGAAAGGCAAATGTGAAAGGGACAGAAAATGCGTGTGGAAAACAACAGATGGATGGAGAGAAGAGGGATAATATGTGGTAGCAACACCTTGGCCAGCTCACTGACCATTTTTTATAGAACCTAATTAAAACTTTCAAGTTTTGCTGGGTTTGTCTTGTTTTCAGATTTTCTGCAATTACTGCTCTAAGACAAAGGTTTACATCAGCAGATATACAGGCATGGACTAACACACTTTTACTGCTAAAAATGAAACAGTTGTTTTCCATCAAAGCACAAAAAAGCAAAGCAGCAGAGCAGAATCTACCAGCAATTTGTTATCTATTTCAGTGCTCACAACCATGTTCGCTTAGCCTTATAAAAAGGGTGGCCTGCTGTTAACAAATATTGCCTGAAGCAAAACACTAAACAATCTAAAAGAACCTTTTATACCTATTTTACATATCTATTTCCAAACATTTCCTAACAGCTCCAGTTAATGCATTGAGGTGCCCAATCCCTACTGCCTGCACAAATCAGTCTTTCACACTGACGCCAGCAGTATTACCATGGTTACGTGATTAGAGTGGCTTAACCTGGCAGGTGGCTTAGCACAATGCCTAGTACCGAAACAATCCTAGCACACTGTCTATACTTTTCCATCAAACAAATTAGGATATCACATGCTCTCTTGTCCAGATCATGGTAGGATGGGAGGGTTTTTTTGGTTGTCTCTTTTTTTGTTTCATTTAGCCTTTTTTTCTAGGTAAAAATGCTGTGCTTGTTTTTTTAACCACCTTATCAGTTGCAAAATTGCTAAAAAAAAAAAAAAAAATTAAGAAAGAAATCCAACAGTTTCTTCCAGTCACATTTTCGTAGATCTAAAAATCTTAGTTATAATAACAACATCAACAACAAAAAAGCCTTCCATAAAAGTTACAACTGCGTTTAAGGCTGGATTTTAAATCTGGGAAATCCCATACCTCCATATCAGCTGGAGTCTGGCCAGCTGTTACTTTTTTGGGAGGATTCTTTGGAGGATGTAAAGCTCTGTAAAAGCTCCATATTATTATTTTTTAACTAATGGTTTCAAAGGTAAGTTCCTGAAGCCTTACAGATTCAGCTGTAAAAAGTTGTGGTTGACAATGGCAGAATTACTCCATCATGGAATGAAAATATTTGGCTACCAGGTATCCAAAACAAGTCATTCACACACAGATTGAAAAATGTTCCATAGAACTTAAAGAAACACAGCTGTATGAGAGGACAATGAACCAGAGGAATACAGAAATAAAAGTGAAAATGTAATGGACAGGTCAAACTTTGGCCTTTAAGTAAAGTACTGCTAGCAGTTTTTTGAACGGAAGCTACCAGCCATTGCAAATCACAAACTAATACAAAGCCTTAATACCACAGCTGGTATAATCTAAGCTTTAATTCTAAAGTTATTATAATTGTTATATGTGCTACATACAAAAACCCTTTTTTGTTTCCTCCTGTTTAGTGGGGTACAATCCTAAACAGCAAAGATGGAACTTTGATTCTTAACACTTTCACGCTGTTTTCCAAGATGCATTTTCTGATCTGAATATACAACAATATAGTAACTCAAATATAAATACTGAAGGTACAAAGACACCCTGGCGTGTGTAGAAGTTTCACAGATGTTGCATAGATTCATTCACAGGATTGCCCCCTACATTTTCTCTTTCACCTCTGCATACACTGGTGCATTGTGTTTCTCAGCTTGTGTGCATCTCTCCTTTCTCATTCCAGTTCCACTGCTGCATGGATGAAGCTCCAGTCTTCCAGTCTTCATACTGTAGTACTCAAGTCAGAGACTCTGGAGCCTTCCTTACAAGTAACTCAAAGAAATTCCCAATGGAGGAGAAGCTGAAAAGCCTTCAATATTTAAATAGAAACATAAGTTTCAAGTGTAGCATAAAGGCTTTGGATCTCTTAACCTTGTTCACCAATTAACATACCTGCAACAGCTGGGTTTTGATCCATATTTTCAGAGAACAGTAGTGCTGCTGATACAGCATTTCCAGTTCAGTCACAGGAATACTGAAGCGGTTTTCAGAAGATAATTTTAAAAGTACTCAGTTGACAGGATGTTTCTCCAGGGAACCACTGATCTCATTCTCAAATTGCAACAGAACCAGAGATAGTCTTCATTTTAATTTCAATATCAGGAATGCCTTAAGTGACGATCACAGCTACCCCATTTTAATGACAGCCCTGAACATTTAGAAACTCTATCTATTCAATATTCCTCTGTGCAGAGAAACAAGAACAGATGGATATTTCCTTAACACCTGCTGCTGTGGGAGTCTTTTAAAACACTTGCAAGTAACAAATTATTACTGCTATAAAATGTCTCCATTTTATTTGTTTAGAGGATTTCTATAGAACACTCATTCAATTTATTTGAGATTTCTCAAGTTAGGTTGTGCTTTTGGAAAGCTGAGCAAGTATCACATACTGAAGGGAAGCTTATTTCTATGCCTCATAAAAAAAGGTTTTAGGATATTAAATTGAAGATTTACTACAATCTGTTGTGTAAGCAGGCTGAGGGATGTGCATGGTGTGCTGCCACAGAAGTGATGGAATAACTCCAGGGACGAAGAGCCCAGTACTGCAAAGCAGAAGGAGTCCCAGTGAAGAAGATAGGGCTTTCCAGAGGAAATCACAGAGTATTGAAGGCTAATGTTTTTCTGACGAGGAACATCATAGAAAGATGAAGTGCAGAGATTTTAGCTCATAATTACCTTAACAGCTTTCCTTGGGTGATTTAAATGTTCCTTTGCTTCCCCATGTAGCCAAAAGGAGACAAATTATCTCCTTGGTTTATAATGCTATTCTCTGTTCTCTTCTGAAGTTAAATGCATCATGTTTTGGTTTGGTTTGGTTTGTTTGTTTTGTAGAATTTCTTATGCAGTAAATTCAAGAAATTAAACGTAAATTCAAATTATCTGAAAGTGAAATGTTATTAGGGTTTTTAATCCACCTGGATTATTTAATAGGTTTCATTTTCATTATACTCAGAGGTCAAAAATTGACTTTAAAATCTAGTTATTTGCAACAGGAGATGCAAGCCGAGTTATGTTATACAACCTGAGTTACTTTAACTATCAAAAGAAGACAGTCTAACTTATGTCAAAAAAAAAAAAAAAAAAGAACATCCTTTCCTTCTGCCATGTTTTCACAGAATCACAGAATGTTAGGGATTGGAATGGACCTCAGAGGATCATCTAGTCCAATCCCCCTGCCAGAGCAGGAACACCTAGATGAGGTTACACAGGAATGTGTCCAGGCAGTTTTTGAATGTGTCCAGAGAAGGAGACTCCACAGCCTCCCTGGGCAGCCTGTTCCAGTGCTCTGTCACACTCACTGAGAAGTTTCTTCTCATATGTAAGTGGAACCTCCTGTGTTCCAGTTTGTACCCATTGCCCCTTACCTTATCATTGGTTGTCACCGTGAAGAGCCTGGCTCCATCCTCGTGACACTCAGCCTTTATATATTTATAAACATTAATGAGGTCACCCCTCAGTCTCCTCCAAGCTAAAGAGACCTATCTCCCTTAGCCTTTCCTCATAAGGGAGGTGCTCCACTCCCTTAATCATCTTTGTTGCCCTGCACTGGACTCTCTCCAGCAGTTCCCTGTCCTTCTGGAACTGAGGAGCCCAGAACTGGACACAATATTCCAGATGTGGTCTCACCAGGGCAGAGTAGAGGGGTAGGAGAACCTCTGTTGAAAAAATGAACACAGGTGATTAGAAATTTGTAAAAGGGAGAGCGTGGTAGTATCTGACAGAGAAGTAAGATATTTCTTCCATTCCAGGGAGCCATTGAGGATTAAGCATGTAACACATAAGTCTAATTCTAATTTATAGATCCACAGAGTTAAAAACTGAAATAACTATGTAGACAATTTACTCTGAGCTTTTGCGTGGTAGAGGTCACAATACCTCCCCCAGTAATTCCTGACCTATAATTTCTGGCTGTGTTGGAGGACATCTCTTAGAAAGACACACAATTATAACTTAAAAGCTTCACATAGTGATAAATTCATTAATTCCCAAAGTAATTTGTTTTGATTGTAAATTGCCGTCATGACAAAATGATGTACATTATTTTATGTTGATCTGATGTGTTTGTCTTCCAACTACGGAACTTTTATATGTTGTCTTACTGACTCCAGCGTTCTCTGACACAAGTCTCATCCCAGTGTACAATACTGATAGACTATGATTAAATAAGTTTCCTGTTGGCTAAACTTATTAAGTGAAAATCGTTAATTTATCTCCTTGATTTGAGGCATGATTTCCAAACTTCACAAATTAAAAAAGATTTAGAAGAAATCTACAAGTATTTGTTATATGTTTTTAAAGACTAGATGGTAGAAAATAATACTATTTCTTACTCCTTTCTGCACTAATACCATATATAAGCATATAAATACACCTTTCAGTTTTCTTGTTAATTTATCACAACAATTAATTCAGATACTAGATATTAAGTTATCCTGACAATTTACATGCATCTAGGATAAATCTTGTAATTTGTTTTTGTTCCTCTGTCTCCTGAAAATTAAGATAAGTTTGCTGTGTGTCTAGGACTTGAATTCCAAGAGCTGAATACTATAAGGTGTTTAATGTGCAAGTTTAGATAAAGTGTTTATCTACTCTGAGTGATTAGGACCTGAAATACATGACTTATGAGGAGAAGCTTAAAAGAACAGAGATAGTTTAGCCTTGAGAAGGCTGGAGGGAGTTGTTCTCTACCAACGCCTGTTGTGGGGTGTAGGGAAGATGAAGCAGGACTCTCCTTGATGGCGTGCAGTGAAAGCATGAGATGGAGTGAGCACAAATTGCTACAAAGGAAATTCTAATAAAATATTAAGAGAAAAAAATTACTCCTATTGAGCCCAGGGAGGCTGAGAAATCTCCACCCTTAGAAATACTCAAAAATTGTCTGGATGACTCGAGCAACCTGCCAGACCTACTCTGAATGGTGGATTGCACTACGTTCCTTCCAGAGAGAAGTTCCTTCTAATGCTAATGACTCTGACTGTATGACTACTTAGTTAGCTCTGCTGGCCTTATTCAGTCGTGGAACTGAAGTGATGCAGACCTTGCATGATACCTGACAGCAGGAACAGAGGTTTTATCAGGGTGATGATTCATACAAACAAAAGGGTGGACAAAAGCTGAATGCCCATCCGTCATATTTCTCTTGGACCTCCCTGTCTCTCCTGTATGAATTAAACTACTTCACTTTGCAGCACAACCTGGTATGGTAAACTGGCATCAATTACAATTATTTGCAATGGACCAGCTTTAGTTCCTCATACTGGACGATGCTGTAATATCCAGCAATGTAGCAGAAGCTGCTGCATAAAACTCTGACTTCTCCCCACAGCAACTGGAGGGCAGATGGTTGAGAGGAAAAGGAAGCATGGGCAAAAACAATTTCTGAATCAGAAGCCTTTTTTGCTTTTCTTGCCACTAAAAATTGGTACAAAAAGTTATGGTTTTGACGCAACTACAAGATGTGCCAAAGCTAAATGGTATTGAGCTTGCTTAGCAGACACGATAAGCAATGCAATGTACATAATACGGTTAACAACTTAATTTGTACCTGTTGTGTTCAAACGAATCATCCTATTATCTTTACTTAACATTCTTTTACAGCCAGTTAAGCTAATCCAGTGAAATACACGTACATAAGAATTAGGCCTTTGATATGATCAGTAAATTAAATTAACTTGACTCCAGGAAGGAAAAGATAAGAAAATGCCTGTCCTTACAAGAAAGGTCACAAACAAAGAATGGGAAGAGTGCACATTCAAAAATTCCAGAATATAGAGAAATAATGGCCAGATGGATAAGGGACCTGTATTTTCTGTAAATATCCATCTTTCTGACAGAGATCTTGATACTTGACACTTTACAGTATTCCCGATTAAGGTCACTTTCTGTTTACATGTTCTGACTTGATATACGTAAAATGCTGTGCTTTTGTTGCAGAGAAACAAAACAGACCATATTGCATCAAAAGTCAGAAATGGATTAAGCTACGGTTGCACTGGCCAGTGTGTTCTAAATGTACATATCTTCCTCCCCATTTTCCTCTCCAGTTTGAGGCTCACATCAAAGGCATGTTCTTATATTGAAAGGAGGAAAAGACTTCAGAAGTCACTGCTTCAATTAAGGAAAACAGAAGATGAAACCATGAAGGTCTATGAGCACTGTGGGTTACTCTGCTAAGGCTGTGGACATGGGAGAAGTGTAAGTGCAAAGTGCAAAACTCATCTCAGAGCTTTTTACACCCTCTCTTTCCAACAGCAACTGTTTTAACTTAGCTTTCCAAAAATCCGAGCTATAACATGATCTGCTTGCACAACCAGGAAGATTTAAATGGTGTGGATACATCCTGGAAAAGGTACAGTTAAGTGAAAGTCAGGCAATTCAACTGGAAAAAGAAAAATTCAGAGAAAGAAATATCCACTAACCTTAAAGACTGTCAACAGTGACTACCGTGAGGTTTGTCAAGTAAATTCCTTAAAAATATGTCTGCTTCAAAAATAAAGCAAACAAAAAAATCTTTCTTCCACTTTTTGACTGGATGCATGACTCACCTGCAGGCATCCAGATTGAGCAAAAGAAGACATAAACCTACTTAAACTGCCTTTTTCAGTGTTTCTGTATACTGTCTCAGGTGTTTCAGATTGCAAGTTCGTTTTTCTTTAACGGTGTAGAATAATTTGTTTTCCAGTCTGGGCAGATGATAAAGCGATGACGCCCAAACACCGTTACCAGCACCTACCACACCTCACCCACACCTGCTAAGTAACAGCCTTGTTCAGTGACTCACTCACCCTATCAAGGCACAATTTCTCCCTTTCTCCTGAAAGCAGGGAACAGCAGTAGTTTCATCTTTGGTTATTCATCAGAGAGCTCTTTGCAAGTCTCTTGCTGCTCATCTTGTTCCTCTCCATTTTCTTGATTGAAAACTGAGAGTTTTGTTCATACAATTCTTAATAGTGTGTGGGCTTGCCTTTCAACAGTTTTTGTCTGGTAAAAAAATGTATTTTAAAGTAGTTATATCAAAAATTCTGCAGCCATAACAAGATTTGTAACTGCAGTACAACTGAAGGTGTGAAACGTGTGTGTGTGTGCATATACTTGTCCTTGTCTTCTCAAACAATAATTTAATGTAGAACTTCCAGTGTTATTTATATATCTACTCAAAGCTCTAGAGTAATTACTGTGGAGTAAAAGAAAGAAAAAAAAAAGAGAGAAATGCAAATGTTATAAATCTTTCTTTATGTTTGGGGGCTGTGCTAAACATAATTTGCCAGCAAGCTGCATCTTGTGTTTGCATAGTGTTTATCAGCTTTCACTATTTATAACAGATGGAACTAGGGCATTGTGAATGTTTCTATTAAACAGTAAATGACACTGCAATATAAACACAATATTGAGGAAGTTTGGTCTTGCAAATTAAATTCTACAACCTGGCAGATAGCTTACAAATTTAAAATCATCTTATCTTCTGTTCTGTAGAACGTAACTATAGCAGATAACCATTGCCAGAGGCTCAGTGAGGGCAACATTATTGCTGCATACTCTGAAACACAGGAAAACGAGGATAATAGTGATAATTCTGTGAGGACGATTGCATGGATTTTATGAGGCACTATCACTTATGAAAAGAAATTAATGGCCAAGCAACAAAGACAATCTCTTCTGGCAGGTAAGGAAACATCAGTCTGATTCTGACTGACTCTCAAGCACATATGCACCACCACTTTTCTGGGTAAAATAATTTTCCAAACTGATTTTGGTTTAAGTCAATAGGCAAAATAAGAGCATAATCACAACCATCCCACACCGAACAAGTAACCTTTGCTGATCTGGCAGAAACATCCTCATCCAACAAACAATACGCACTTCCAAACCTATGACTTTGGCCATTTCGAAGGCTATAAATACTGTTTACTCTTGGGAATTTATGCAAGTCCTTCAGCTGGTCATCATCTCTTTATCTTATTTCTAACATCTTCATCTTTTTTTTTCTTACAGGCTGAGGTGTCTTTCCTCCTGGGTTTCCATAGTACTTATCCTTGTTACTTGTCCATTCAAGACTAGAGGTAGACACTCGCTCATTGTCTGTAATTTCTGTCTTCATTTATTATTTAAAACAAAACAAAACACACCAAAAAAACACCAAACCAACCAAACAAAACCAAATCTCATGTATCTGAACAAAAGCATAGGACCATAGTATAAGAAGTGCCAGCTACCAGTGAGTCCATGTCTTCAAATCCCCCCACCCTCATTAGTTTACAACCTTTTTGACAACTAGAACAACACAGATGGCCACAAAATGGCACTATCATCTTGTAGCTTCATTCATATAAAATGTTATATGAGAGTTTCCCTCTCCAAACTCTTGCAGAACTATTAACCTGAGATCCTATTCCCTGTAGAGTCCAGGTGTTTAATTACTGGGATTACAGGCATCTGCATGGAAGGGTAACTCACATGGACCAGATGGTACTGGGTGCAGATGTCAAGGTTTTAGTAGCCAGGAAGCACAGGGGTTGCCTCATGTCCATGAAAACATATTTAAGAAAGGCCAGAAAATGCCAGACAGGCAGAGGAGGAGGTTGCAAAACAGAGAAATAGCCCTGCAGACACCAAGGTGAGAGAAGAGAGAGTGAGTGAAGGTGCTCCAGGTGCAGAAGCAGAGATTGCCCTGCAGACCCTGGAGCACACGATGGTGGAGCAGGCTCCTGACAGGAACTGCAGCCCCTGGAGAGCCCATGCAGAAGCAGGTTTACCCTGAAGAACTGCATCCTGTGGAAGGACCCATGCTGGTGCATGTGGAAAGTGTGAGGAGGAAGGAGAAGCAGAGAGGAGCTGTTATTATTTACTGACCACAACCTCCATTCTTCCTGCACCGCGCAGAAGGTAGAGGAGCTGGGAATGAAGGAATGGTATAGAGCTTGGGAAGACACGGTGTGAGGGTAGGGGGAAGGTGTTTTAGCTTTTGTCTTTTTTCTTATCATCTTACTATATTTTAATTGTCAATATTAGTTAATTTTCTCTAATGTCAAGTCTGTTTTACCCATGAAAGTTATTGGAAAGCAATCTCCTTGTCCTCATCTTGACCCCTGACTTTTTTCATCCTACTTTTAACTCCTGTCCCACTAAGGAGGGGCAATGAGAGAGCAGCTGAGTAGGAGTTTGACTGTGAGAATTATAAAATCATTTAGGTTGGAAAAGATCTTTAAGATCATCAAGTCCAGCCATAAACCTGACACTACATTTAAGATGATCTGCTCCACAACCTTCCACAGCACTGAGGTCAGACTGACATGCCTGTAGTTCCTCAGATCCTCCTTCTAGCCCTTCTTGTAGATGGGCATCATATTCGCCAAATTCCAGTCATTTGGGACCTCCCCAGTTAGCCAGGACAGCTGATAAATGACTGAAAGTGGCTTGGTGATCACCTCCACCAGCTCCCTCAAAACCCTTGGATGGATCCCATCTGGCCCCATAGATTTGTGTATGTCTAAGTGGTGTAACAGGTCACTATTTCCTCTTGGATTATGGGGCTTCGTTCTGCTCCCCATTACTGTTTTCCAGCTCAGGGAGCTGGGTACCCAGAGAATAACTGGACTTACTATCAAAGACTGAGGCAAAGAAGGTATTAAGTACCTCACACTTTTCCTTAGCCTTTGTCACTATATTGCCCCTCGTATCCAATAAAGCATGGAGATTCTCCTTAGCCCTCCTTTTGTTGCTCACATGTTTATAGAAATACTTTTTATTGTCTTATACAGCAGTAGCCAGATTAAGTTCTAGTTGGGCTTCGGCCCTTCTAATTTTCTCCCTGCATAACTTCATGACGTCTTTGTAGTCCTCCTGAGTTGCCTGGCCATGGTTCCAAAGGTCATAAACTCTCATTTTTTCCTGAGTTCCAGTCAAAGCTCTCTGTTCAGCCAGGCCAGTCTTCTTCCCTGCTGGCCCATCTTTCAGCACATGGGGACAGCCTGTTCCTATGCCATTAAGATTTCCTCCTTGAGAAATGTCCAGCCTTCCTGGGCACTTTTGCCCTTCAGTACTGTCTCCGACGAGACTCTGTCAAGCAGGCTTCAAAACAGGCCACAGTCTGCCCTTCAGAACTCCAAAGCAGAAGTTCTGCTGATCCACCCTCCTTACTTCCACAAGAATCAAAAATTTGATTTCATGATTGCTGTTCCCAAGATGGCCTCCAATCATCATATCACCCACGTTGTACTGACCATACCAGTGCATCATGTCTGTATCTTCCTTAGTTTAGCCTCTATCAAACGAGTCCATTCAAAAAGTCAAAACTATAAAAGATATATGCATGCAACTTCGTGTTCTCCAGCTAAGCCCATGAAAAATTTCACTTGCCTTTTTGTGGGTAAAACTGGACTAAAATACACATCTATAAGCCTTTTTTTTTATTTCTTAAAGATTATCCTCAGTAGTTTTCCTCATTTCTCATTTCATTACAGGGCTGGGGTGGAAGTGAATCCCATTAGCCTAAATAACTTTTGAAGAGTAGTTTTTGCTCTTTGTACATGTTCAGTCCATAAGATGTATGCATAAGGCAGCACTTATCAAGATGTGAATACATAACCACAGTCACATTAGTATCTTGTCCGTGAGCCCCTGAAACGCTGCTGGACCTTCACGCTTGCCAAGCAGAGCCACGCCAGTCTTCTGTATCTTCCTGCAGCTTTCTGCCACTCAGGCTCTCTGCCATTATGTTCTCCAGTTGAGCATAATTACATACACGACTTCACCTGGCATTCTGGCAGTTTGAGACATCAGATAGTGATAAATTTAAACAGTGGTCTTAGATTCAGGAATTAATATGTTGAAGATAATATGGTTGAACCTTGGAGCTAGTATAAATTTTATCACTGTAAGACAGCACAAGAAATACCCGAACTGGTATTAGACATTTCAACAACATCTAGCATACGTATCTTTAAACCTTCCAAAAATATTTACAGTATCTAGAAGCAATTCTAACAGATCTGAGGCACATGCAGTGTTCAGTCAAGTGGATTGTCCACATAGTGGTTATGAACAGATCTGATCCATAAAACTCAGATTCCTGACTGACCTTATATGTGACCTGTGTTTTGCCTAGTGACAGCTAATTATTTCAGCTATTAGAACTATAAAGCAGCATAATGAATTTTTAATTTTATCTTGAGTGAAGAACCAGCTCCATCAAACTTCGATCCAATTTCAGAATAGCATTAAACAAATTTGGCAACTGAAAATCTGCCAAGATATTTCTATTAAAACAGTTATGTTTTATACTTTTGAAATTGCCTGTGGCTCTTTATAAGATTTTTTTTAAAAAACAGTTCTACTGTATCTATAATAGTGGCTCATCTATTGACGTCAACCAAAGACAAAAAGTTCAACAGGATGATAAAAATTAAGTTATAGTTTGTAGTTGAGGTTCTTCAAAAAGCTTCTGATTTTTGGATTAGAGTACTTCCCATGTCTTTATATTTCAGGTTTAAGAATTAATTTTTGCATGTGAGAATCTTTTCTTTCTGAAACTTGGCATGACATAACTATGATATTATTATTAATCAGCATTGTACACACTCAAGTCTCTAAATTTTCCATTGCCCCAACTACCATAAAAACATAGAGGAGGTAAATATGCCTGCTGAAAACCCTACATTAAATATTTTGTTCATAATTCAGCTATTATGCAGGAAGCTCAATGGTTTATAACTCTTTGGTCTTTAACTGATATAGGATCACAGATTTTCAAAAGCTGTTGTAGTTAGTAAGGCCAGCTATTTCATTCAAGTCAAATAAGGAAACAGTTAAATTTATGATTGTTTTAGTAATGGCAGAGAGTGATGGAAATTTAGAATAGAATATTTCAGGTGGAAGGGACCTATGACTATAATCTACTCCAACTGCCTGACCAACTCAGGGCTGACCAAGTTAAGCATATTACTAAGGACATTGTCCAAATGCCTCTTAAACACTGACAGGCTTGGGGCATCAACCACCTCTCTAGGAAGCCTGTTCAGGTGTTTGAGCACCCTCTCAGTGAAGAAATGCTTCCTAAAGTCCAGCCTAATCCTCTGCCACAGCTTCGAACCATTCCCACACATCCTATCACTGGATACCAGGGAGAAGGGATCAGCACCTCCCCCTCCACTTCCCCTCCTCCAGAAGCTGTAGAGAGCAACGAGGGTCCCGCAGTCACCTCTTCTCCAAACTAGACAAACCCAAAGTTCTTGGTTGCACCTCATAGGGATTTTGTTTGAAGTTTAGATTAAGTGGTAATACATGACCTGAGTTGAAATTGCTATGCATGCATGTGTGTATACCAGAAGAAAAACACAGGAAACAGCAAGAGAAATAATTGTATACATCAGAGAGCAATCCAAACTAGAGAACTCTGCGTAAATGTTACCGGATGAAAGATGTGTCTCCTGTTTCTTATTTTCCACTGTATTCAGGAAAACAAGATTTAATGTACATTTTTCTAAAATAAACAAGATTACTGCAAAGACATACCTGATTGCAAAATCAATTTCAGAGGAAAATAAAGCAATCTGAAAAGTCTCAAACTGCTTAACTTCTCAAGATATACCTGTAACAAGTTGTGTCTTGCTGTTCTTCTTATTATAGATGTGTAAGAAAAAAAAAGTCATTTCCAAACATAATAGTTTATATGTTATAAAGTGAAGGAAAATCAGACATGTTTGTGAGGAAGTGAAGGATTATTTCACATTTTATTTAAAGCCTAAATATACAGTTTTTAACTGAAAAATAAATTGTTCTAGACTTAAACATGGTATTTTTCTTATGGAGTGATTTACCCCAGGCAAAATAGCAATGCTGATTTGTTGTAAGGAAGCCATTTTGCCATGCAGAAATGAAATATTTTTCCTTTAGTATTATTGAGATTATCCTATGATATACTTATTTTTCTTGCATGATTTTTAATTGTTAAAATTACTCCTGTCAGAGGTAAAAGAATAGAATAACTTTTCAAAGTTTACAATTCCCTTCTTATCAAGGGGAACATGTTAAAAAAGAAAAGACACAGACTGCCTGAGCCCCTAATGATGAAGCATGAAATGTGCAGGGGACTTTGCTAGAAGATGAGTGGTAGTGGTGCTTGCTCTCAAGGTTGCTGGTATTTTTAGTCAAAGATGGTCTAATGTAACGTACACATGTTTGACATGTGTGGTCTGGAAATCAGAGATCTGTTCTCTCTTGGGTGATTGCCCTACCCTCAAACTTTTATTTAGGCTTTGCTCGTCTGTTCTTCCACATGATCCTCGTAAGCCTAGCTATACAATGGTGCATTGGTCCTGACTTGACTGTGTCTGAAAATCAGGGTATATTTAGGGGATTTGGTTTGAATCAAAGGAATGCCTGCCTATGTGGGGATTGCAATGGAGCATGAAGTGACGGCCAGGAACTTGCCACCACCGAATTTATGTGCCTGAAGGTTAGACCAAGATGGAAGGGATTGCTGTGGGGGATGTAGCTGAGTTTTAGCCTGGTTTTAAAAAGGAGTTAGCTAGACTAGACTCCTTCTGATCATGTCATCATCCTTTGTATATACTTGTTGATGTAGGCAGCCACTGCCCTCTTCCCTTAGTTACAATCCTTTTTATGACCTGTCGTACGATAACAGCAGCCAAACAGTGAGAGTGCCCCCAAAAGCCCAGGTGATGAGCTATGTGGCTTAGAGGTGTTGCTGAGACAAGACTAACACTCCTGGAGTACCAACTGACCCATCGTTTGACAAAGACTATGGAGAGTGGTGATGCAGCAGCCACAGCCAACAGTTGTGATACAGGAAAGTAATACTGACACTTCATCATTCAAATGTCACCGCGACAAATGTCACCTGGTTTGGCATCCAGAGGCCACAGAGATCTGGTTATGCTGTAGCAATATTTCTGTGCTTCCCCTGGCAGCAGAGGAACAGGTCTCAACTTTCCCTCAGGAAAAACTGTACCACTGCCACTCCCCAGGCAACAGCTCCCAAGCACGCTGAGACTGAGAAAATCTGCATCTCTGTACTTCTGCTTTATCAGCCCACCCGTCAGAAGTTTCCTTTTGTACCAGTGGTGAAGGGTAGGAACCACATTTAGGTCTTCTGAGGTCTATTTGGAGCCACACACCTCCTCCCTGTATTGGTAGTGCAGATCTCTGATGCCTCAAATCACTCTGCTCTAAATCTGGCCCTAAGTTTCTCAGTCAGTGAAACAGAGACTTCTGCACCAGAGCACTGCGTTGGAATATGGCTTAAATTGCTGCATATTTTTGAAGCTTCTTCAACTCAAAATTAACTATGTTCAGAAAGCGAAAATTTGTTTTCTTTCCTATTGTACAGTAAATCACTACAAGCTTTTTTTCAGGGTCCAAAACTAAAACAGAGTTTGGTTTCAGATGCAAGACTGCGATGAAAATAAAACCCAAGGATATTCTTTCTGAAGACAGACAAATTTCAAAGAATGCAAAGTACAAACATTCCAAACCTGCAATTACATAAACTATTTTCATTTTGCAATAAACCTCAGTAATATATTAAATTTTTAATGCTGCTTCACCATAGAATGTGCAAATTAACATTTACAAGTCTACATTTTCCAGCAATAGATGGCACTAGTAATTCCTGCATTCACCACAACATTAAATAATGTTGTAGTGTTCTAACATATGCAAAACTAATCATAACTGCCTGACTAACATATGATGATCAACTCTGCTCTAAAACATTTGTATAGATTTTTTTCCTGTAGCAAAACAGACAGTTACGATAGCAGCACCAACATCTCAAAAATATTTTACTACTTACAGTGATTTATTTGAACTAAGAAGTAGGAGAATATTCCACTCTCAGTTACATTGGTGTAAATCACAGTGTTCAATGCCAAAGAATAAGAAGAGAATTCTGTTTATTAGCATCCATAAAGTGTGTTTTCTACTTACATAGGAGCAGAAGGATTATTTTTACCTTTCATCTAAAAATCGGCAAAGTAACTTTAGACACAGGTCTCCCTTAGAACAGTGCAAAAGTCACTTTTAGATGGACACAAAGCTTGATGATGTTTTTTTTTTCATGCAACAGGAACATGCCTGCTCTTTCAGGAGAGGAACTATGTGGGTTTTCCTTTAGAGAATCCAGCTTCAAGAGCTAAGTTAGCATGAGAAGTACCACAAAACCACCACACTGTCTAAGAATGCTGCTATAGCAGATGAGGGATCTAGTCTACGACATGCACACCTTAACAGAGCTCTGGGTTAGATAACCAGGCTGATATTTAACAACTGTGGAAGGCTATTATCTTTGTATAAGATGATATGTGCACTGCGTTCCCTATGTTCTTCAGCAAGGTGAAGGTAGGATTGAAATCAGCTGACCAGCAGCTGGTGAGAGAAGACTAGGCACAAGATTTATAGGTCTGAAGTAGTAAGCAGAGTACAGAGGACAATTTACTTATGGCATATAAGGATTCATGTATTAGCAAATCAGTCTTCATGTATCTGTGGTTTCCACAATAGAGCAATTCTTTATTAGCATGTGGGTTGTTGAAGTGTCTTCAGCAGATTGAAAGAAAAGCAGGACGGTGGCAGAAATGTGCACTTCACATTGAAGTCCATATTCATGCTGATGTAACAGAGATGTAAGAAGAACATGGGGATGACTGACCTCTGTCTGAACTAGAATAGCTGACTCCACAACCTTCTTGCCATCAAATGTCTTCCTTAGTATTGACCAACACCAGCTTAGATCTTCACAGTTATTACAGGGCATTAAAATGAAAAATGCCTTTAAGTCTTTAAGACAATAAAGAATACTTTGGCATTTGTGGTAACTATATTTTCAAGTTACATTTGCCATCATCCCGCCAACTCACCCATTATCAAAATACACCATTGTGCATCGCTACTTAATAACTGTTGAATCTCAGTGACAGTCCCTGGGTGGGAATCACCATCAGGTGAGTCAGGGAGTCCTGCGTGAACCTCTGAAGCATAGTTCTTCTTCTCCAAGTAATATGGAGAGTCATTGCATATACTGTGGCAAATATCCAAGCTTCACGCAGGGCTGATCTTTAGATGAAGTCGGCATGTTAGCAACAGCCAGGCTTAATCAGTCCCATTGTTTAGAAAAATCAGCTCTAAAAAGACCTTAGAAATAACCATTCAATTTCTCGTTTAATATCTTCAGTTTTAATTGGCTTGTTGCATTCTTTATATGCATTGAAATCCTAGCGCAGTAGCTCCTCTGGGAAAATAGTGCTCAGCAATTTGAAGTTGTTAGCTGCTCTGAACATAGGGGATCTGATTCTCATTTATGTTAGAGTCGCTTTATATTGCTCAGGCAGTAAATTGCATTTACACCCAGTAAATGAGCAACCGGAGTAGTGTAAAGTAACTTTAGCATGAATGAGAATTAGGCCCAAAGCCTTCCTAAGTTTTTATAGCAACTCTGTTATTCATCTCAATTGGTGAGATAGGGATTGATTGACAAGCAAATAGCAACACAATATTACCTAGTTTGGAAGGAGAATTGAGCCAGGGATTAGAAAACCCCAATTCAGTGAAGGAAATCAGACTGGCTATTAAAAGTCTGAAGTCCAACAAAACACTAAGGCCAGATGGTTTCAGCATACATTTTTACAATCAGCTAGCTATAAAAGATAAAATAGCTCCCCTGCTAGTTAAAGTATTTCAAAATTATTTACAGATGGGAATTAATGTTAATGAGTCGTGTAGCTAACTCCCTACATACCATATTGAAAATTTACCGCCCTTGAGTTTAGTCCCAGCCAATGCACCAGAAAGTTTCATCTTTTGGAAATGGAAATAGATTTTCCTTGTTTTACCATGTACAACTCACCATTTCAATTTCACATCTAAGAGGCTTAAACAGAAGTAGGATAATAAGGGACAGAGCTAATACCAGAAATGTCCTCAACGTGAAGGTTATTTTAATTGTAAATTCCCATGGCTGGAAGATTCACTCATAAAACATAACATACAGTAGAAGTGTATTATAGAGAGGAAAGATATTAAAAATATATGCAAGAGTGGTTCAGGGGAATACAGAGTTCTACCTCTAAGTGAGTGGCTCAAAGCCATGTTAGGTCAAAAAACAGATTTCAGCATTTGATGATTGTTCATTTACTTTGATTAAATGGGTTGGGTTAATCCATTTAGTTCCTATGAGGCAGCCACCCACATGAAGAAAGTACTAATGGGCCACCGAGCTGCATGTGTAGGCAAAAGAATGAGAATATTCTGTTATTTTTATTTGAACATATTCATCCATCATTTGCCCAGGTATAACTGAGTAGATTTAAACCAATCAAGAATTCATAATAAACAATAAAGAAAACAGAAAATTCCCTCACTGTGGACTTTTATTTGCCTTAGCCAACTCAGTTGCTACAACCATGATCTGATAACGATATTTTCCTGCTTATGTCTCTGGAAGATATACTGTTACAGACCTTTTCCATTGCATACTTATTATTTGAAGAAAGGATAATATTCCTGACCCTCAAAATATATATATATATATTTGGGGTGGGAGGTGGCAGAAGATTAACTTCTTTCAGACCATCAATGAAAACAAGAAACCTGACTAACCAATCAACAATTTGAGTGTTCTAGCACACACGGAAAAGGTGAGATAATTAACTTAAAAGTCATACTTAGGGTGAGCTGGATATCTGATGAGTTAAGTGAACAGCCTTGAGTGATGCTTCTTGACACAGATACTAAGTCAGATCCAGGATATAAGCAAGTGGTGGTATTTCAAGACTCTCCATATGTCTCCATGGTATAGGAAAAACATTAAGCCCAATCCTGGGCTGTTCTCCGGATGCTCAAAGAGTGCAGTCAAGGGAGTTTTGAAGTGCGATAGTCACCATAAGAGCCTTTGCTAAACTTTTCCACATGGCCCATAGAAAAGATGGGTTTGGAGAAGAGGGGATCTAGCAACAGCATTTGGATATAAGGCATACTGAATATGTCACATCCTCTCACCCACCACCATTGGATCCACTGACCAAATCCCTTTATTTCACCCTGGCAAGTCAAGTCAGTAAACTACAGCTTCTAAGTAGAGTAAACACTGTATTTTCTCCCATTACGCTGTTCTAGCTGCTCTTTAGCTACTGCTGCTTCTTTGGCCCAATTAGCAGAGGCTTAGAAACACGGATTTTTACTTAAGTTTGAGCTATAGGTATCCAAATAAGTAAGACTGTTTGGCGCATACACGTTGCCTCAGAATGCCTAACAAACTTGGTTAATTTTCTTCAAATTTAACAACAAACTTACCATCAGTATGAGAGCCCATTCAAGGGCTTGGGGGTTTGTTTTAATAAAACCCTCATATCAAATCAAGTTTTTGAAGTACTAAATGTAGAACTTCTAATGGGGCCCATTTTGCAAGAGCCACTATACAGCTGTAGCTTCTACTACAACCTTCTAAATTGATTCAGTACCTCTACTGGAAAAAAATCAGCTTTGGTTATTGGAGTGAAATCTAGCAAGTGTCGAAGGGTAGCTACAAATCCATTTGTGTTTAAATGTCATCAGGCACAACAGGAGAATACAGGAATGTGATGTATTTATTATTGTAATAACAGAAGGGTTTTAATGTAAATATGAAGTGTGTGTGTGTATAAATTTATACCTTTATCTAAGTGTATGTGTGGAAAAACTTTCTACTAACTTTACCTCTAAGCTGGTCATGTTCGGAAAAATATTGAACAAGTCTTAAGCATAGGATAGGCAGCAATGCCTTAGTATGCATTCATGTTTTTTTCTCCTGTCACTCACAAGGAGGTTATTACTTCTGTGAATGCATCAACCCTGACATTCCCAAGGCTACATCTAAAGATTGCTGTGAACCTGCTGCCCAACAGAAGGACTGGGTTTTGCATTTGGAAATGTGGCCCATGCTAAATTAATGCTGATTTTCTCCTGTATGCAAATTTAAAATTAAGCTTTTTTTTCTCACGAAGTGGCACAGGTAGACTGGAATCTGAATGAACAGGTTTAGATTTCCCTCCTCTCCACAGATAAAAATCTCACTAATCATTGCACTCCTTTAACTGATAAATTTCTCTTAGGTTACAACTAGCTTATAATTTTATCTCAGTTCTCTCTTCCATGAAAGAGCAAACAATTTAAATACACTCTTTGATCAAGGTCCTTTCAATTGCTCATCTTACAAATAGGCATAATCCAAAATGAATGAGACCTGCAATAAATTTCTGCTACTAGTCACATATAATTACAGCCAGAAAAATGCTACTTTTTTTTTTTTAAGTTTGCATGCTGGATCTGGGCTAGCAAGGTAGGTTAATGTAGCACTCTCAACTTTCTGCTGACCTAAATGCTTCTATATACAAAGAAACTACTATCAGATACATCATTTTAACAGCCTGGATTTAGAGCAAGGTGAAGGCAGATAAACCTTCTGCAGAGATCATTAAGTGATTGACCTTTAGTGCAGATGAGAGAAAAGAAACGAAACTCCTCAGTTGTACAGAGAAACACATTTTTAAAATACATCTTCAGGAAAAGCAAGAGGTTTCTTTTTGGTCATTTCTTGGGGGGAATGCTCCATCATGAGAACTGATGGCATTTATGCTCAGTAATAGGTTTCCACCATTTCCATGACTTATGCATGGGCTGCGGAATGACTGATGGCAGAATTGCGGGAGGTGCCAGTAAGTACTGAGCAGCACTGTTGTACCAATTAGCAGTCCAAATTAGCAAAGCTCAGCTGACAGCTGATTCATTTGTGTCAGTAATATGGAGAGTCACTGAAAAGGTTTGGGGCAATTCTCTAAAATTGCCCAGTTTATAATCCAAAACGTAAGATGTAATTCCTCAGAGCAGCAGCATGCACAGAGCTGCCATTGACTGGCACTAACTGCAAGGAATCACACATGTGCAGCCCCTTCCAAAGAATAAATAAAGGCACCTTTCTCTGAGACACCCACCACCACCAACTGTCATTAATACTTACCACCTAAGTTAAAGATGACAAACTCATGATGACTACTTAGGAAAAGTCCATTTCCACTCCTAGGTTTTTGGTGCACCTCAGCTTAAATCTCTGAACTGCCCACAGTACTGAAACCCATTAGATTCTGGTGTATCTTCCAAGACCCTGTTAATCAGAATCTTCCTTTGTATAAAACCACAGTAAACCGGAAAGTAGCTGCTAAGGAAAATAAAACATTCAGTGTCTGTTGCTTCCTGAATCATGGAGAGGAGGAAAAGGGGAGTAAAAGGCATTAATAGTCTTGACTGCTGGAGCAGTCACATTGAGGGCTGTGAGCAAACAGGGGCTAATTCTGTTCACAGCAATATTTCAGGGTCCACAGAAGTAAAAGAATGAAGGCACTGGAGCAGTAACTTTTCAAAACTATGACTTGAGAGTTGCGGGGTGAATTCAGTCTTTATTCTACACTGTGGCAAATCAAGTATTGTCATCCCACCAGCCCCCAATATATTCCATGAGAGGGAATTTTCCCCAAAGCCATCTGTTCCAACGGTATCTGTCTGCTGATCTCTTCATTTTCACTGGTAACCTTTTCTGTTCTTCACAGATGGAGGTTTCCTTCCTCTCAATTCCTTTTTTTTTTTTTTTTAATGAACATTTTCATTAGAGGGATAGGAAATAAATGGTACACAAATACTATAGCTGGTATTACTTTCACTCTTGACATGCTGAAATAGATACAGTTTGAAAGAAGAAATTAACTGTGCAGTTTTCCTTATTGCATATTAAAAGAAATTTAGACAGCAAATATAAAGATTTAACAAACACATTAAGACTGAAAGACCATTACTTATTAAACTAAAACTGAGATAATACAATGATCAAATAAAAAACACTGTTGTGAATAAAATCAGCAAGCTGATGGTGGTTTGATTTAGATTGTCAAATTAATCCAGCTAGGAATCAAGCACAGTTGTGAGACTGAGACAAGAAAAAGATGGTTTTTTTCTAGTCTTGCATTGTGAAATAAGTTGTTGTTGTACCTCAGTCTAATATAACTCTTTTGTTGCCTTTTTTACTGTAGTAACAGGGATTTTTTTTTCTGATGGTGATTCAACTGTCGTGACTGCTTTTACATGGTTATGCATAGGCTGAATATTCTCAAGGAAGTACTGAGACCAGTTTCATTGATGTTTTTCCTTTTCCTTAAATGTCATAATTCTTCTAGCAGCTATTCTTTTGCTATTCTTATTACCTTCCCTATTGCACATAACAACATAAAAACTAAACAACAGAAATAACACGGAAGAGTGTTTACTGCAACAGGTTTCTACACACAATAGTTCCTCCAAAAACTAACATAAAAGACCAATTTGGGAACTCATTTTAAGGTTTCAGGGACTATTACCAGAACTGCTTTTTCATAAGCACATAAATTCATTCTTTGCACTTTCATGTGCTGACAGAACAAGAAAACAGTATTCCTCAACATGAAGCAGGAAAAAAAGAAATAGGATACACTTTCACTTCTTGGTCTTGAGATCTTTGATTTATGCAGGTGATGCACAGAATAGCTGATAGAGTATCTTGCTTAAATTTTTTGCATCGAACAGAAAGCAGTAGATTTGTCTAGCTGGCATAGCCACGTTCAGCCAGCTCTCACCTTCTCTTGCAGAGGATGCGGTATCCAAGAGGAGGGAGGGACACTTCTTTTATCTGTTTTAGTTAACAGGCTATATATCCATCTTATGTGTGCCTTTGATCACCTCTAGAAGTGATTCTCTTGTATGCTGTCTTGATAAAACCGCTAGGCTTCTTAAATATCGGATTAAATATTTCAGCCTTAATACTGAATGTATGCCCTGCATACAGTTAACATAATCCAGTCCTTTCCCAGCTGATAGGCTTTGGGGCTGAGATCACTGTGGGGTCACTAAGCCACACAGGAACCACCCTTGGAAAAATTCACTCTTCCATCTGCCAGCAGGGGAAGCTCCAAAAAAAGTTACAGATAAATTCTCCATTATCTGGGGTAAAAAAAGCCAAACTAATGTCGACCCCCCCAAAACATGACTAGTAGCTAACATAGTGCAGGGATGCTGAAGAAGTGCCACAGGATTCAGACAACATGAGTTGGAGCTGAGAACAGAACAGATTCTCTCCTCACCGTGCTCTCTAGCACCCTCTGATCAATGGTTTCTGGCATGCAGCCCCAGACCCGAGCTGGCTCTGTCTTCTCCTGAAGTGCTGCTGAGGAAGTTAATAAAACTCCCGGAATTCACAACCCTAGGAGGAATAATGTGAAGCCGTGAGGGTAGCTCTGCGGTGCTCAGCGGGGTGCTGGGACCGAGCAAATGAGCCCAGCTGGTTGTGCCAAGGGATAGTTAATTGCTTCTGAAACACGCACCCCAGGACTCACAGTTCACTGTAAGGAGCAGGCTCAGGCTTGTAGGAGTCATTAATTGATCAATCAGCCATGGAGAAGTAGCTAAAACTGCTTCTGACTTCTAGTGCTGACCAGGGAAGTGGTGCAGTTGTGATCATGCAAGGCTGTGCCTGACCCAGTGGGTTCTGTGGGTCTGAGATCTGCACGGAACCAGCTACCGTGCCCCTCTCTCCCTATAAGGGTAACCCACCAATTGGATATTCACCCATAATAATCGAGGGTTAAGTACGTCGGTTGCATGAAAACCCTGGGCAGAAGAGGTGGCATAAGACTTTCTACCTTCTTTTAACGAATCAGCCATATTTGAATCATTCTTTAAAAATGACTAATGACTTTGTGAACACCCTACACTCACACTCATTCATCTCTTTACCAGCAGATGCCAGGCCATATATCCTTGCATGAAGGGAACTTAGGGAAATGTGTTGTAAGATCTTATTAAGGGGTATTTTCATGATCTGCACAGTAATTTTTAATCTAAGCAGAAACTGCTTCTATACCTTCTTACACTAAATTCTATTTAAAATGAGATAATTCCACTTAAATGTAAGATATTTCTTTAACAGACGGCTTTTTTCCCATTCCTCGTGGTGTCTCTGAGCACTTGCATTTACTGCAACAGCTGGCAGCAAGTTTAATAGAAATGCTGACAGCGGTTTTCAACAGAAAGATACTTGACTGCAAGATACCTCTTCCCCATTTCCTTTCTGTTTTTTCTTATTTAAGAGGATGGGAATTTAGTAGCTTCCTCCATGCTTTGCAGTTCCTTCTCTAGACCACCTGCTGGAGGTTATTACTACTCCACCATTACATTTATGGCATGTATTTCTGTTAAATCTTCCTTAAAAACTGTGACTATGGTTCTCTTAGATGGGAGTCATTCCATATTTGCAGTCTCACTGACATGAAATTCAATTAATTTTGTATTATGATCAGAAACATGGAATAGATTTGATTTTGCAGAAAGTTGACATTTCAGCCAAGAGAGATGTCTGTTACACTGATTTATGTGATTAGGGCAAAATACTGTGAAATATTTTTCCATTATGGTACTCATCTGCAAGAGAGATATTCCTTATTTATGTATGAGCAGAGAGAAAGTGATTTGACCTAGGAATGAAGAAATTTGATCGTCTTCTCTTCACATTGCTATGTTGTATGTCTGTGCATCTCACGAAGCTTATCGTGTAATAAGACCTCAGATTTTTCCTTAGAAAACTGACAACTCTCACTCACCAATACATCATAAAGTGGCACAGCACTCTAACTCTTAGCTGGACAAAATTCCTTTCTCTTTTAGGGTAAACTGGAGCTTCACCTGCTCAGGCAGAGTCCTGCTGGAATGAATGTGGCAAACAGGAATTTGGATATTCCCCAGGAGGGCTGAAGACAATTCAAACTCTGCTGATGCCTGTGAAAATGAACCCTGTGGTTGTACAATAGTCTGGGGTTTTGTTGTTGTTGTTGTTGTTTTTTCCCCTCCAGTTTTCTTTTAGAAAATGTGTTGTTTGATTTATGTGTCATTTGGTTATGACTTCTAATTTTAAAACTATACTCTGTCAATGATCGCATCACATGCTAAGCATAGCCACTTTTCTGTAATTAGGGGACATATTTTTGGATCTCATTTACAAAATCTCTCTCTTCTATCACTTTCTTAATATTTCGCACTTCATTGATAAATCTTATCAGATAGTGGCAATATTGGAAGTCAAGGAACATATATATAGTATATTGGTATTTGAATAACAAAGCAAACATTGTCAATTTGTGTCTGCCTTTTATGCCACATTCCGTTCAAAGATAATTTTGTTATAACACTTCTACAAGTTCCCATGGGATTGCATGACTATTGCAGAAAATGTGGTATTTCATTATTGGACGGTTGGGGTCAGCTGTCCCAGCCAAGTCCTTTCCCAACTGCTTGCCCAACCTGAGCCTACTGGCCTTTGTGGGAATGGGGAGGAGGTGAGAGACAAGAGACGAGACCAAGAGACAAGAGACAAGAGATGAAGACAGCCTTGATGCTGTGGTAGCTCTGCTCAGCAATGGCCAACACTCTGGTGTGTTATTGGCACTGTTTTAAGCACAGATGCAAAGCCCAGCGCCGTATGGGCTGCTAGGAAGAAAGTGAACTCCATCTAAGCCAGACCCACTACAGTGAGATTCTTTCTGACCTATGTTGACATTAAATCTATTTTGGCACTTCTCAAAAGATCTTATGTTTCCTTCCCCCTGTTACAAGTTCACTAAGGCTGCCAGATGTTTTATGTCTGCATCTGGATTTTCTTATTCACTATGCCATGAGGTGTACTATAAGTTACTTCACTTTAAAAAGAATGGCGTATTTTTTAAGCAATTTCATCTGAAGACCAAGATTTAATTTTTTTCCCCAAGCCAGGATTGTTTGCAAAGACGATAAAAGGAAACTTTGGATCTATAGTTCTTCGTGCATGTTCGGAATTCAGTTTTTAGAATCACCTGTCAAAGATAACCATTAAAAACTATAACATATTAAAAAAGAAAACTTCTGAGATTAATTTCTTTGATATGGCAAATAGTTCTTGGCAGTGAAAGAAAGAAGCTGTGACATGAGCAGTTCTCTTATTTTCCATGTTATAATAAATGCCATCAGATGGAATTTAAGCAGTAATTCTAAAAATATTAAATTATCTACTTTAAAAAATGAGTCAAGTGAGTCCTCCCTTTTTAAAGGCTGTGAAAAAGAAATCGCCTTTTTTTCAGACTTACCAGTAGAAAAGAGGATAAGCGGGAAGTACAATTGATCTCGTCTAAAATCTTGCAGTCAAGAACATTTATTATGGCATGAGGCAGAAAGTGAGAGATGCTTATAAATGAGATCCAACTGTCTCCCCAGATGCATTTTGCTGAAATACTATTCAGAGTGATCCTTTAAAACCTGAATTTGGAAAGCATAAGCCATGCTAAAATAAATCTAAGCTGATATATTCATTTGTAACAAAATGAATGTGACACATCATAGCTATGACGATATGCAATTTCTCCCTGATAATTCAGTTTTCAGAGGTGATCTAATTTTCTTTAAAACATTGTATAAAACTACAAGACGCAGATTACAATAAATACACTTGTCTCATATGGATATTAATTTTGACAATGTTCACCCTACAATTGAAATACAATAGGCAAATCCACTATTTGCTAAGTCATCTATGATGGAAGCAGTTGATATATAATTATTTAAATGCTCAGTAGGATTATCATTCTAATGTTTAAAGACTCTGAGCAGGAGACAGGATAAGGAGGGTAGGAAGACTGAATGGTTTATACATGCTTCATTAACTATTTTTCTAGCCATTAACACAATCCAGCAGAAGGATGCTAACTCAACCTGCTGCTCTCTGTGAAGTTTGTACATGAGGTATAAGACATGGTAAAGTTAAACTGCAGTGAGAGATATGTCCATGGTATGGAGCTGTTTGATAAATACTGTTGCAGTATTTGTCTTAGTCCTCAAACTGTACCTATTAAAGTCAATCGGAATTTCATACTGCATCTACAGGCAATGAGTAAGGCTTAGACTATTTAAATTTACTTTTACAATCTGCTTGATATTCTCAAATACAGTGCTGTCCTCACTACAATTGTGTGTGTGTATGCAAATGGACGCAGACACATAAGCTATAATGTGGGATGGAATTCTCTGCCTTCACATTTGAATGTCTACCAGAATGATTTACTGTGCACCTTTCATATCATGGGGATGTACAGTCTTCATTAACCAAGCTGCTTTCAAATCACAGCTCCAATATTTTGATTTAGCAAAGCGTTTAATCCTGTGCCAACTTTAAGCATGTAAGTAGTCCTGTCGAGTTAACGGTGCTCCTCACATGATTGAATTTAGGCATGTACTTAATTGCTTGATTGGGGGCCAGAGCGCTGAGAACACTGCAGGAGGGAGCCATGGGTGAGGGAATGTGCTTTGCTAAGCCATACACCATTCAGCTCATAAAGGCTTAGTTCAAAACTTTCTCTTTCTGACAGGCTGAAACTTTGAAGAAGCCAGAAGTTTTTGTGTTTGTTTAAAAGGACCATCCTGGCTCAAAATTTGAGACAATAGGGGGAGCTAGGTGATAGTACAGACTGGATATACACCAGAAAAATTAGGATCAGAAGGAACAAGAAGATTATGAGATATAGCAAAATGTCAAAACTAATAAGAGGAGATTTCAGCTACCCAGACACACAAGAGCAGGGACACAATGAGAGAAATAAATCAAGCAACAGTCATGTACTATATCCTCAATGTATTAAAAGGTGGCAAGAAAGACAAAAGTTCTGACTTTCAACAATGTAGCTTTTAGGAGATAGAGGTGGAGGACTCACTAATGACCATAATCCTGTTGGATTCGTTACTGCAGACCGAACCTGCAAAAGGAATTTAAAACCCCCAAGGGCTTTGAACATAGAAGAATGGGGAAGTGCTGGAGAGGATCCAGTAGGTTAAGCATCTAATGGGAGGAGTGAGAGGAGACAAGAACACAGAACAAATGGAAACTGTTCAGAAAGCAGTTACTGTACTATCCAACAACATGTACACTAGAAAGAGAAAAAGACAATAGCATATGAACAGGGAAATGAAAAAGATATTGAGAGATAAATAAAAAAGATACATAAGCAGCATAAAATTTCAGGTGCAGAAGAACAGAAATTTTATACAATAAGTAAATAAGAAAGCAAAGATACAAAAAGTGCAAGCAGATAATGAAAATGAAGATGATAGAAGATGACAGAAATAGACTAATGCCCGATTATATCCCTAGCATATGCAAGAAAAACTCCGCAAACAAAGCAGCAGGTTTCCAGGGTGGAAACAAGGCAGCATGGTACTATGAGTTGGTTCAAGCCCCATTCCTCATGGCTGATTTTACTGTTACTGAAAGGCTTAAAACAATAAAGCAATTGACACTTGTTTTTAGACAGTTTTCTTCATTTACAACATATTGGGAAAAAGAAGCCTGTCCTGCTCTCTCCACCTCACAGCCCAGGTGGCATCAAGACAGGTAAGTTAACAATTTTCCCACAACCTTCCACCTTTCCCAGGTGAATGAAAAGTAACTACATATCACCCTTAGCAGACACTGCAAGATGATCAGGCAGTTGCCTCTTCTAATGCTGTTCCACTTTCATTTGCACAAGCTGGAAATTAGAAAATATGAGAAGCACTGGGTTTGAAGAGGTATTTACAGTTCTAGACAGAATACTTCTGCACTTTCAGGCCAGTTCAGGCATTACAATTGTCAGTAAGATGGGAAATGTACTTTGGGTGCAATTATGCTTGGTTTGTTGTGGATCTCAAGTCACTGCATTGCTGCCATTGAAACTGTATTTCCAGTGGGTTTGTTTCTTTACTATGGCTGACGTTTTACTGACTTACTTCCACTGGCTGATCTGTCCTATCAACTCACAGCCTTCATCACTCCTAAAATTCACGTTGTTGGCTTCTATTTCTGAGTTCTCAAACAACTTGACAGAAATGCTGGGATGAAAATGACTCCAGAGGTTTGTTCTTGGCCTGTGCTGCCACCACCATAGTTAAGCAGTATTACTTAAGTGATTTCACTCTTCAGCTTTCAGATGCCTTTTATTTTGTCCAAGAGACAACTTAGGCTACACTTATCCTGGGAACATTTTTTGACATTGAGACCTAGTGCAGAAGGGCTCACCTCCATGCTGTTCAACTCTTTGATCTTCAAAAACAGGATAGCTGCATGCAAACTCCCTACTGAAAACGGTCCCATAGCTTCTGAAGTGTGCCTGGGAAATTTTGGACAGACAGTTTGCCTGGTCAAAAAACGTTCCAAGAAGCATCCTGGAAAATCATAAATAACCACAGTTAAACTGCCATGCCAGCGAGTGTTCCTCAATATTATTTGAGACTGTTAACATAGACCTTTGTGAAGAACTTACTTCTAAAGATGCTTTTCTTTCTGTCTTTCTACTAACAACCGGGGAGGTTTGTGGAGCCATTCCTACCCAATCCAGACTTTGGCCTCTCCTCTTCTCCACCCTCCAGTTAACAATCTAAGGTCATACTACCAAAATAAGGCAAGGCAGGATAGTTCAGGTCAGAGGACTTGTGATTTCTTGGAAGTATTATGTCTTAAAGCATTAGGATCTACAGCCTTTCACATCTACTTGGTAGAGTCTTATAGGACTTAACTTACTTCCTAGGAACAGAGCAACTGGCTTTTGAGCTGCCCGAAGTGATGTTCCTAAAGCAAATCCTTCCTATGTAAACATGATTTCTCTGTGGCAATGTATTTCTGCCCCAAAACTACAGTTGTAATTTAAAAACAATTGGAAGAAGCATCAAAACAACAGACAAATAGTTAGCAAAATCACATCACCCCTATGTTAATCAGTGAAGCCAACAGCAGAAAATTTTTGGCTAAGAGCATAAAGCTACGTCTCCTAATTCACTTCAATGTTTGAACCACAGTAATAAACTGTGTAGGACAGTGTTGTTACTTTAACAACTTCTGTTTAGATGTCTCATTTTGTTGAGCAGATTTTCTCTGAGTTTTTTCATTCAATATTCTGTACTGTTTTGAAAGCAAAATACAACACAGCCAAAGCCAGAGCAACGACGATGTTAAATGACAGGTGACAACAGGGACAAGGTTGTATAATTTGAGAAACTGTTTCGCTCAATCTTGTGTTGCATTTGGAAACAACAGATAGGAGGGCAGGTATTTGCTTACCGCCATTTGTAATGTAAGTACAACCACTGCTCCAGTTCTGTTTGAGATGGTACAGCACACAGTAGGATACAGAAAAATAGTAGTCAGAGATGTCGCTTGAAGCCACAAGATAAATCATGGATTGGTTTAACAAACAAAGCCACAAAAAGCCCTTGACATTAATGAGATTCAGTAAGCACTGATCAAAAATTTCTTCTGGTGCTTAACCCTCTATAACTTAGGGTGGTTTTTATTCTCATTGAAGTCGGTGTGCACACTCTTGTGTGGAAGAGAGCTAGTGAAAATATCCACTGGGGAAAAAGATGAGGATCATATACAACAGATAATGTACTACTTCCTCTGTACAGTATACTGCAATTAATTCCCTCATGGCAGCTTCTGAAATTAGGAAATATGTAAAAATATAAAATATAAAAAAATATAAAATATAAAATATAAAATTTAAAATTTAAAATTTAAAATTTAAAATATAAAATAAATATAAATATAAAATATTTGGATGTATTTTGTTAGCATTGATTAGTATTTGTCACACTGGTCAAAGTTACGACAACAGAACTCCTGTGCTCAAACATCTCCAAGTTCACCCTGTTCTTTCAAAAAAACAAGTATTAGTCTCAGATTGAAATTTTCTTTAAGATAAAACAAAACCTGAAAACAACCCAAATCTCTTAATTTTAAATTGCAATGTTAAGAAGAAATCCAAACTTGTACTTTATTGATATGTTCATTTGCTTACACAGAAAACAAGTCCACTGCAGGTTAACACATCAGGCCTATCTAAGGTACAGAGAAGCTGTTGGCCTTTTTACTACTTTAACTTGAAAAAGTATGGGTTTAGTAATATGACTTAAATTTATTTATCTCACTTAATCAGTACAAAATGCTCTCAAGTAAAGATATCTTCACCTCTTCTGACGTGAGGCTATAAACCAATGTATGTGTGTACAGTCCTTTCTAATTCCAGTCTGTAGCACACATACTGTATATAAATGTGTCTTGATTTTATTTGCTGTTCTTTCAAGTTCTGCATCAGTGAGAAATCTTCAATAACAGAAGTAAAGCACTTTAAGCCTTCTACTCCTCTCTACAGCTTTCAGCAATAAATAAATAAGACCTCAGTTATGAAACGAAGGCTTAACCCTTGCAAGGACATCTTCTGATTTCAGTGGTGTTTCACAGAGATCAAGTTAAAGGACAAAGGTTTAAACCACTAATTGCAATAACTTGTCTATTTTACTTTGCATAACTCCTGGTTTTTTTTGTTTTTGTTTTTGTTTTTCCTACAAAGTATGCTGGATTTCAGGACATAGAAAACAAGGACATATGGCATCAAATTTTCATTTGGGATTTTTTTTTTTAAACAGCTGAACATATATTTTATTTCTTCAGAGCAAAGTTAAAGGCATTTGAAACCAAACCAAACCAAACCAAAACAAACTTTGCTAAAACTGTAATTAAAACAAAATCTTTTTCCTGAAAGCTTTGTTAGGTGAACTAAATTATACTGGACATATATAAATAAAAAAGAAAAGAGCAAAGAAGAACATGAACATATATTACTAGTGTAATTCATCAAAAACAGTTGACACTTCAATCTAATCCAGAAAATGAAAACACAGAACTTTATAGAGTTATAGGAAGTAAGCAATTTAAACGTACCATGGCACAAGGTCATCTAACAATGAAGGCAGGAAGATGTGCTCTTTTTATTCACTCTCCTTCACTCCTTTAATCCTTCTGAATCTATCAAGTACAGATTAATATAAATCTTTTTAACAGCCAGAGGTGATCTTCAAATCAGATAATTAATAGTAGTGATCTGAATGTTCTATAACAGGTCCATCTTTCCATTTTAATATAAAATGAAAGGACACTTTATGTAACTAAGCTGTGACTCTGGGAAATATTTTGTTTTGCGTAATAAAGTAATATATGTCTTAACTAATTAGTTCATTATTTTAAAATGTAATTTTTGGTAAAACTCACTGAGATAGTTCATCTTTTTTAAAATGGTGCTGATGTGGAAAAAAACCAATTCTCAGAATACACTTGCCACTGCTCCTTCAAAACATTCACTTGCTGCATCATTCCCCATGTAGTCAGAACTAAATGTATGAGGCAGAGAAAACACACTCAATTTGTTTGGCAAGTAAACCTCCAAGGCCATTTCATAAGCAAAAATCATATTCATGTCATACAGATACTGTGGTTAAGTTTATGATTCCAATTAGGCCTTGAGAGCTCTCAATACTCTAGAAAAAATTACTTCACTAATCTATATGTAAATACTTCAGTAAAACCACTGAACAGTGATCAAGTTCAGTATTAATATCACAAATTAAAGATGGCATCTGAAAGCGCACTGTCTAGAAGAATGATCAGAGCCCATGCAGAATAATCTATGATTTCAGCAGCCTATAAGCATAACGGAAACAATTGTGGTGTTGTATTCATTAAATCTCAGTGTTATATATAAGAAAAACATTATATATTGAAATAGAACTAGCTGTCTGGTGGCAACAGAGTCCATAGTAGACGATCACCTGGAAATGACAGCCTGAAGAAACTCATGGTAGGACTAGCAGACACTATGTTGCCCTGTTCAAAATGCCATTTAAAGATACTATCTGTGCTTGCATTTCCATTATACGCTGTTAAAAAAGAAACAAACAAACAAAACAACCAACCAAACAAATAAAAAACAAACAAACAAAAGAAACCTCAAAAACCAAATAACCCCTCTATTTCTAATTATTCGTTTATCTTACTGAAGGTGTTTATATTTAAGCAGATGCAACAGCACATTTGCTTGCCCCAGTGGAGAGCAGGAAGAATTAGCCAAATATCCCATTGAAGTCCTATCATGAGACAAAAATAGTTGTACTGGAGGAAGGCACAACCATCCCTATACTTTCCAAAGTATTTAGGGTTTTTGTAGCTCCAGGACACATGAACTGACACTTGTTTACACTACTGCCTGTCCCTGCATAGACCAGCATGGCTCTGTCCCTGGATTCAGCTTTAGCATAGCAGCATGGAGACAAGCCAGGTAGACTGGGCAGGTCCACGGTGAGAGCTCATGATTGTACTTGCTCCTACTCCTCTCCCTTGGCTTCGTCATCTTATATTGAGCCTTCTGGATGTGCAACACATACTTAGTATAATTTTTAAAGACAATCACTCAGCTGACATGTAAGTTAGCTATGAAACATATGGGGCAGGATTTAGGTCCAGACCATAGGTACCTAAATACAGTTGACTACCTATGCACTAGATACACAAGGTCTTACTTCACTCAACAAAGGTTAATTCGGTGCTCACACAGCTGAAATTACAGGATTGCCCTGGCGCTGAGTGGGATGGAGCTAATTTTCTTCCTAGTAACTGGTATAGTGCTGGGTCTTGGGTTTAGTATGAGAAGAATGTTGATAATACACTCATGTTTCGGTTGTTGCTAAGCAATGTTTATAACAAGTCAAGGACTTTTCAGCCAGGAGGTTGGAGATGCAGGAAAATCTGTGAAGACCAAACAGCCAGGACAGCTGACCCAACCTGGCCAAAGGGATATTCCATACCATACAATGTCATGCTTAGTATATAAGTTAGGGAAAAGTTACCTGGGGGACCATTGCTTGGGAACTGGCTGGGTATTGGCTGATGGGTGGTGAGCCATTGCATTGTGCATCGCTTGTTTTATATATTATTATTATTATCATTATAATTATCCTTTTCTGTCCTATTAAACTCTATTTTAAACCACAAAGTTTTTCTTCCTTTCTTTTTCTTTCTTTCTTTCTTTCTTTCTTTCTTTCTTTCTTTCTTTCTTTCTTTCTTTCTTTCTTTCTTTCTTTCTTTCTTTCTTTCTTTCTTTCTTTCTTTCATTCATTCATTCATTCATTCATTCATTCATTCATTCATTCATTCATTCTCTCCACCACCCCACTGCATGGATGGGGAGTGAGCTAACAGCTGTATGTGGTGTTTCACAGCCTCTGAAGTTAAACTGCAACAAAAATGAATGCCCTAAGGTCTCAAAGACGTCAACCAAAGGTTAGTAGGTGTAATGCAGAATGTACAGGAGATCCTCAATTGCAACCAGCATTAGGAATGGCAACAGGTTTTAGGGCAGTACCCTACAGTGTCTCAAATGACACTGTATGCCTACCTGTAAGCAAATCAATCAATCCAGTCCATGATGGGTGATCTATTTAACTCATCCTGTGGCAGGCACATAAGCTTGATGACTTCCCTTCTACCTATCCCTATTGAAAAATAATTAGAATGTATTTTTGTGTCTATCTTATGTGCAACTAACATGAGAATATCACTCCCTCTTCCACTTGCAGATTGAAGAATAACTTTGTTTAATGCCTTTTCAGCTTAAAATAAAGTCTGGTAACAGGTAGTAATGTCACATTTCCCTGCTATTCATAAACCTTGTCACTGTACAACCTATTACCTAAACTCTACTGCAGAAATAGCGTAAACACAAAAAGAAATGGCTCATACATCCACAATTCATGATTGTTGGACCTTGTTGTCCCATGCACAGCAAAAAGAGAAGGAAACACCCAAGTTCAGCAAGTGTACTGCCTGACAAGGCAATTTTCACATAGGGACCTATAGGGAAAGGATGATGCTCCACTCTTCAGTGCAAGCTAATTCTAAAAGTTTTAAATTCCAAGGTACTAAGAGCCAGGGACACTGTCCTCAAGATTTGAGCTGTCACATGTCTCACTGCGGTGTCAGTTTGGAAGTAGACACAGAGAGAAGAGATATGGGCAGCTTTTGTGACCATTTGAATGGTCACAAGAGACCTCAACGTGCTGTAGGCACCAGGCAGAAGCCAGGACATCTCTCTGCAGCAAAGATAAAGAACAAAAAATTAACGGACAAAAGTGAGCAGTGAAAGAAATCCTATTTCCTATCACTCCCCTTAACTTAAATTAATGAATGTTTCTCTAACTGTTGTTGTGTCTAGGCATTATCTGTTAATTTTTGGTATGATCCATGACAGAATGGAGCAGGAGGAAGAGACGTTCATCATAGCCTTCTGTCCCATGTGAAAAAAAAAAGGTTACTCTGTATGCTGTGAATGACATGGGATTTGCATGAAGTTCGGCTAAGAGGAAAGTGGGGAAATAGATACTGCAAATAGCAAAGCCAGAGGGAAAAAAGTAACCCAAAAGCCAATAAATATATGTATAGAAAGGTATGAAGGTCCCTGAATGTGTAGAAAGCAAATCTAAACTTGATGCCAAAGTTTAGTGCAAAGTGTCAAACAGAAACCAATTTACCTTATGTAAATACTGACAGTACAGACAATCCCATTTGGAAGATGACCAATCAGCTGCAATCTCTTCTGTTTTCTCCCTCTGTTTCCCATGTGACAAAGGAAAGGCAACAAAACACAGCTCAAAAGGTAACATAACACTCACAGATAAAAGGAGGCAGGATGGCCCATGTAGTCATCCTGTGATGTGGGAGAAGAAGTCTCTGTCCTCCCATAATTTCTGTCTGATAAATAGAAACAGGAGAGATGGCAATTGGAGAGCACACAAAAAATATTCACTACAAAGTACAAATTCTGTTTGCAATTTGTAACTGCTTTCAGCTGACTTCAGTCTTTTCCAACTGGAATTCACACAAGCAATATATAACAGTACAAAGTATTTTATAGATGTCATATAGAACTGGAAATTGTGGCACCTACCCATGGCAAGACTCTCTCTCACAAGTGTTAATGGGATGACCATTTGTCTTCATGAAAACTGTTCGACCTCAGTATATTACAACAGGCTATGAAACTGCAAGTTTTTAACACTTTACATAATTGCCCAGATTTGCCCGTGATTCCAGATCTTCATTTTAAACTCATTTATTTTATAACAGCATAAAGGGAATTTAACTTGTCAAGTGGCTGATAAAGCTGAAAATGAAATATCATAAGAAAAAATGGCTGGGGTAGACCTTTCTGACCCAAACTTCTCTTTTGCCAGCAGAACAATTTGTCTCACCAGTCACTGTATGGGCTCCATCAATTGTACAGCTGATGTTTTCCCTGGACTTACATCAAATAACCTCAGCATATTGATCAGGATGTTCTTAAACCTCTGTTCTTTGACACTAAATCCAAAAGTTTCCTTTTCATATGTGTTCAACAAATAGACATAGATAACCTCAGAACATAAAAATATGATGGATTTTATCTTGAAGAACCTAGAATAATTAAATACGACCATCTTGTTTCTGAAAGGTTTCCTTCAGCTCTGTCTCAAGGATGTGACATATTTGCTGGGTTTTTTTCAGTTTTCGATTTCTTTTACTTTGTCAGGGAAAGCCATGCTGCTATATATCACACAAAACAGTGATGCAGTGAGGAGTGATGAGTGACAGAATCCAGCAGAGGAAAAGAGTTCAAATAAAAGCGTTTCCTATCTTAAGCCATACAGCATTTTGCCAGTAACGTAAAATCTTTAAGATTTGGCAGATAACATTAACCAGGATTTGCTTTCCTCAAAGACTGGAAAGGAATTTTCTTCCCTCAGAGAAGCAGAAGCAGTCAACACAAAACCTCATCATCATTAGGAATGCAAATACAAGGTAAATTTATCCAATGACTTTACTGAAGAAAAATTGTGAAAGTCAAAGTCTGGAAGTGAAAGACTCAAAATACATACAGTTGTCCATTGTTAATTTTTTACATTCATTTAATTTTGCCTTATGCATCTGTATAATTATGTGGCTTCTGCCATCACTATATTCATCAACATCTAAAACATTTGAAATATCTTTTTTTTAATTTCCCACTTTGTAGAAAGAGTTTGACTATTTTATGCAGCAACATGCATGAAAGATTATAACAGAAAAATTATGTAAAGGATTTTTTTAATATGTTCTGCTTTAAATGCAGTCATCTCCATGGTTAGTCTCAGCCTAGGCATGAATCCCATTGATGATGACATAAATGTTATGTCCCCTCATGTATGCTCAAGTCTCATTGCAGTGGACACAGGTTGTCATGGAAAGCATTTTTCCAAGGAAAGAAATACAATTTCTTAGGTAGATAAAGGGGTTTTGGGGGCTTGTGGGGAGAGAAGTAGCTCAGGGCTTGGCTGTGGGGAGGGCAGGACTGGGCAGAGGTGCTGGGCAGAGCTCAAGGCCACAGCTAAAGGCCTGAGGAGAGATAGAAGAGGTGGGGGAGCAGCTGGCAGAGCAAGGTAGGGTTGGCTGAGCAGCTGTTGAGGAAAAAGTGGCAAGTGCAGCACGCCAGCAGCTAGCCTGGGCAGCACCAGGCAAGCAGGGCTAGCAAGCTCCTGGCTGCAGGGGGCACAGCTCATGGAGAGGAGCTTGGCTGACACCAATGTGTGCCACCGTGTTGGCTCAATCTGACCCAGTGCTACCCGGTAATCTCTAATCATAGCAAACGGCAGATGGAAATAATTGCAGGTGGGACAGCATTTTACCCTCTCCCACCCCCAGGGAAAAAGACTGAAAATTGTTATTGTAGTTTTTAAAGAATTAATTATGACTACCCTATTTTTCTTATCTCCCTCACATAGGAATATTATTTCTTACGTCACTCATGTTGGCACTTGTCAAGTCCAGGCAGATGCCAAAGCTAGTAAAAAGTCTGAATAACAAGGAGAATACATGCAATATCAGTTTCCAAAATCTAAAACCCCTTCCTTCATAATAATTGCTCTATTCATGACCTCACTTTGATGCACTATAATAGCTGAATAAACAAACCTGACTAGATTAAGATTTGATTGTGCAGACTCTACTAGATCACAAGCACATTGTTTTGCAAAGTAAGGATTCTTTAAAGAAAAATATGAAGACTTACCAGATACAAAACACCAATGTCCATATTAAGTAAATGCTACCTGTAAATACAAAGTAAATGTTTTTACAATATACCAAAGAGACCATTTAATCATTGGCATATAGCAGTCTCTGTAAATCCTGGGTAAATTAAGATCATAAAATCCATTAAAATATATCAGTACTAATCTCCTAATTCCCATAGTTACTTCTAATATTCCAAGTTCTAACTGTCAGCCACATGGAAATTCAGAGGACATATAGATGGCATTCACACTTAGCTCTTATCATTGAACTCCGGCATTTTTGTCCCTGGAAGATGGAAAGGTCTTTGGAGACCAAAGGTAAAGAGATGCTCCTAAGAAGATGAAGCCTCCAGAAAACTGCATGAGTAGACAAAAGCAGTGCTAAGATTATGTTGATAATAGATCTCAGCCGGATGTTCGCTGACTATTTCTGCTTGTTCAAAGCAATGAAGTTAGCCTAAAAGTGACACACTTTTAATAGTACTACTGCACCTTGAGGAATCTGAATAAAATTACTGCTTGCAAATGTTGTGTATGTTTTTTTTTTTCCTAAGAATTAAAAATTTAGTACTTATTTATTTTTATACCTAGTCTGCATTTCAGGTTTGTTTAGGTTTATTATAACTATCTTGCATCTACTACAGTGCTCTATACGTGCAACAAGCTCTCCCTGACCACAAGGCAAATCATGTATCTCCTGCTTTTGTAGGAGACACCGGAATTCAGAGACACCATCATGACTCAAGCTTGAGAAATGGACTCATGTGAACTTCATGAGGTTCAAGAATGCCAAGAGCAAAGTCCTGCACCTCGGTCAAGGCAATCCCTGTTACCAATACAGGCTGGGGGATGAAGGGATTGTGAGCAGCTCTCTGGAGAAGGACTTGGGAGTGCTGATGGATGAAAAGCTGGACATGAGCTGACAGTGTGTGCTCGCAGTCCAAAAAGCCAACTGTGTCCTGGGCTGCATCAAAAGAAACACGGCCAGCAGGTCAAGGGAGGTGACTCTGACCCTCTACTCCAGTACGGTGAGGCCTCACCTGGAGTATTGTGTTCAGCTCTGGAGCCCTCCGTACAGGAAAGACATGGTTCTGTTGGAGAAGAGGGCCATGAAAAGGATCAGAGGGCCAGAACACCTCTTCTATGAGGAAAGGCTGACAGAGTTGGGGTTGTTCAGCCTGGAGAAGAGAAGGCTCCAGGGAAACCTTATTGCAGCCTCTCAGTACTTAAAGGAGGGTTTATAAGAAAGATAGGTGCAGACTTTTTAGTGGGACCTGTATGGATAGGGCAAGGGGTAATGGTTTTAAAATAGGATAGAGGAGATTCAGGTTAGACATAGAGAAAGCATTTTTTACACTGGAACAGGTTGCACATAGAGGTGGTAGATGCCCCATCCCTGGAAGCATTCAAGGACAGGCTGGTTGGAGCTCTGAGCAACTTGATCTACAGGATGTTTCAAAAAGATGGACCCAATTTCAAAGTAATTTCAAACTGAAATTTGGTCCATCTCTTTGAAACACACTGTGGTTCAAGATGTCCCTGTTCATTGCAGGGAGCTTGGATTAGATAACCTTTGAAGGTCCCTTCCAACCCAAACTATTCTATGATGCTATGATTCTATAATTCTATGGTTTGAGTAATGAAGTCATCCTGATAGAAAGCACTGAGTTGACCTTCGAGACAAGATATCAAAATTATAAGGAACATCTGTGGGTTTTTCTAATGTTAGCAAAACACATAGAAAAAGAAAATTAGTTAGAGAGCAATGTTCACAGAGCTGTCTGTGGGAACAGAGCAGAAACAGTGCTATTGAAAGAGCAGACTGTCTTCTACAGTGTCAACACCTGTTGATACCTGCTGTGAAACATCACAGCAGGTTTTTATTGATCATCTAGACTGATAAAATTTGTTTCTTTGTCCTCCACAGAAGCTTTGCCACTCATTTCCCTTACTTGTGTGGTCATGTTCAGCCTGTTCTGTTTCATCAGTTTTTTTTCTGTGTGTCCTGCTTCTTCCCCTTCAAAGCAGGAACTTTCTTCTCTCAAAGCAAGATCTTTTACGGTGTGTGTATTTCCACTGTTTTAATTCCTCCTCTTCTCTGCCAGCCAGGAGTTTGTTTGTTTCCCATTCTGCTTCTTATATCCACCACTGAGTTTCTGTGTTGCCCCTTTGTTCCTTCCTCCCTCCTGTCAGTATCAGTGTCTATTTTTCCAGTGCACAATGCCTCTGACAGTTTTATGCTGTGATTCTTTAGCAACACCATGCTCCCTCGTTATTAATATTTATATCATCTTGGAAACTAATATCTGAAGGCATCAAGATATTAAACATTTTGGGGAGAAGGAACAAAAGTAAGAGCTAGATAGATTGGAAGGCATGAATGAAAGTCATTAACCACTTCCCTCCTTTACAGGCAGTTACAGAATACGTATTTTAAAGAAATGCACCATCTTTTTCTTGCAGTATTCAGATTTCCTCTCAAATCAAGGATACTGTCCCCAGTTATCTGCAACCTCTTTTAATTCACCAGGTGAATCTGCTGATGAATCTGCTGTACCTGCCACTCAACAGTGGTGAGGCCATGTCTGGAGCATTGAGTTCCATTCTGGGACCCCCAGTGCAAGACATGATTTTCCTGGAGTGAGGTCAGCAAAACACCATGCATACGATTAAGGGACTGGAGCATCTTTCAAATAACGAGATGCTGGGACTGTTCAGCCCAGAGAAGGAACAGAGGGGTCTTATCAATGTATATAAATACTTGATGGGAAAGAATAAAGAAGAGAGAGACAGGTTCTTCACAGTAGTGACCAGGACAAGAGGCAGTGGGCGCAAGTCGAAACGCATTAAATTCCATCTGAACACAAGCTAACACTTTTTTTTTTTTACTGTGAGGATGATTAAACATTGTCACAGATGGCCAGAGAGGTTGTGAGGTCCCATCCATGGAGATATTTACACTATGGCTGGATATGGACCTGGGCAACCTGCGGTAGCTGCCCCTGCTGTGGGCTGGGGGTTGGGTTGGACTAGGTAATCTCCAGAGGTCCCTTCCTACCCAAACAATTCTGTGACTCTGTGAATCAGTCAAGATCCTTGTGTTACAGACTGACATACAGGAGAACTGACATTAAGTTAAATTAAAAGTTTTACAAACATAGGCAGAAGTTCATCTGAAATTCTATATTGTGTATTATTTTGTATACAGGAAATGATAACTGACAGAAACAGAAATGTGACTTTCGTGGCTAAAGGTCTATGACAGATAAAGACAACTAAACTTATGCTGAGAACATTTTTCCTATGTAGGCGTCACTTTTTTGCCATATATCCTAAAACTTCTTTTATTTTTTTTAATTGGCTATTATCAAACAGAAGCAATTTATCTCTTTTGTGAGGTTAGGCAAATAATCGGCTCAGAATTAACATGCAGCTTCTATCCCCAAGAATATTTTGTAGGAAATTATTTTTAAATAAGATTCAAATCTTTATAATTAAGAAGGGCAAATATATTAATAAGGATAAAGGGATACATTTCTAATCTCCAAGTTATGCAAATTACTCTGTGATTTTTGTCATTTACTTCAGAACCAGCAGAACAATGGACTTTTTTCACATGCATGACAATCCTTCTCATTTATGTGCTTGACACATTGCAACTGGATATTTATTCTTCCAAGGCAAAATTTAATGGCATTGAGACCATAAGTGCATACCTTTTATTTAAATATATTCACATTTTGAAAACCACAATGTTTATAAATTTTCTTCTTTACAAATAACCTTTACACAGCTCTTCAGATCTCAGCCTATTATTGTTCAAATTGTTTGCTAGGTTCATAATTACAAGTGATTAAGGGGACAACACTGCTTCAGACAAAATTTCATGTTTCCTTTTGCCTTTGCTTTTTTGTCTACATGCCAAATACTGGACTAGCCAAATATCAAATGGGTTTGAACTCTGTTGTTAACAGACACATCAAATACATTTTATTCCTAGAAGAGAGCTATGCAAATCCAAATACTTTGTTCTTGCCTCCTTTCTTTCTTTCCTTTTCACTCAGCTAACATAACAAGGAAGAAAACCACTTGATAATACCGGGATTGGGCTAATCATCGCTATGGCACAGTGTGTGTACAGCACACTGAGACTGTCCCTGTGCTCAGTTGAGGGATTAGATGGAGTATGACCAGATAATCCAGTGCAGCAGCACAAGGAGATTCCTGAGCTATCTCAAAACAAGATGATGGCAAATAACTTGCTGATATAACTACACTGCTTTAAATAAGCAGCTCCTTTATAGTAGACAGGGGAGCTCTATACACTCCCTGTTTCCCTGATTTTCCTCTCAGAATCTGTTCCAGCACCTCTTATACCAACTACCTGGTGGTTCTCACACTGAAAGGCACATCCTGGAAAATGCTTCACAGGTTAAGACATAGGAAGGGTGGCTTTGCCAGGGAGCTGCAGGTGGCAGAGCAAGGGTTTCTATAGGGCTGCAGCCAGGGGAATGGAGTGGCAGTAAGGAGAGGTAAGTTGTGTGAAAAGGTGATACAGAACTGCACAGGTGCCAGGAATCCTTTTAGCCTTTCTGGAGAATCCTGAGTTGTGAAACTGTCGCAGTAGCAAACCATGGGCTGCTTCTGCATTTGCTTTCTATCTCCCTGCCTTCAACCACTGTTTTCTCAGCACCAAACTATTCATCATTCTTGTCATTTGTCTTTTGGGAATCGTCACTGTGCTGCATTTACAGGCTCCCCAATAACATGTCCTCCTCAGATGTACTCTCAATTTGCAAAAAAAAAGAAGTGAGCACATTTCCTATGCTGGTACGTACTTACTTACCAAAATCTCCACATCAATAAGCTCACACCCTTTTTCAAATGTGATGTCAAAAATTCCTTTGATTTTAATGACTCTCCATTTTACATACCCAAACCCACACCTATGTACGGGGCAGCAGACTAATTCACACTATTAAATGGAAAAATGAGGATTCTTTAAATGTAACTGATCTTGTGTAAAGATAGAGAGAAATATTGGAAAACTTGCTCCCAGGACTCCCAAATTTTTAGACTGTATTCTGTCAGGAATATCACTTCCCCGTAGTCAGAGTCAGAAACCTTAATTACAGTCATACCTAATGGGCAATATTTCTCCACACTGAAGGAGTATGCAGCTCTGCCTGTCAGAGTTTAGGGTGTAAGGGGTGGTGGAAAGACAGAAAGCATCCAAAGCAAAGGAATATTTTCTACTACTTGTCACAGAACTTTGGAGAAACTAATGACAAATATGGAAAAACGGTCTCACACAAGCAACAGCTTGCTTTTAGTCATTGTTTGCCCTTTAGTTTAAATCTCAGTAAATGAAAGAATTCTCAGATATTTGTACAGAAAAACGAAGACAGGTTTGAAACAAAGGCACTTTTAATGGCACTTTTATTAATATTGCTGTTATTAGTGCCAGTGTCCCAAGTTTCAGAATAGATTAGCAAACTCAATAGTGCATCAAGGCATACACTTCTATGTACATCACACTACAATTGTATACTTCAACTGATGACAAGGGCAGTTGCTGCTTAGTGAAATAATGCAGCATGTTAGAAAAAACACATAGGATGGTCTTAAAGGGAGACATTTTCATTTGTTATATACTCATTCACCTGAAAGCCCTTCAGGGTGGAACCTGTGACTCTTCTGCATATATATAGATGCGATCGCAATGCCTCAGTTCAATAAAAAGTTCACATAAATAACTGTAATGATGTGAAAAATCACATGAAAAATCACTGAAAAATATAGGCATTATTAATGGTCAAAAAACTTACTTTTATAAGTAAATAAATATTTGATCTACAAATAATGTGCTATCTACATATATCAAAGAGTGAGAAGCATCTGGCAAACAGGTCTGGAAGCTCCACTTTGCTTTTTTCCACAGGTTTTCTGGAGAACAGATAAGCTATTTACTTAAAATAACTCACTCTTGTCAGTAACTTCCAGTAAAATAATGAAAACTATACTTTCAGGCATAACCACATACCTAGTTTGCCATATTCATCAGATGTTGGCTAACTAGCTGGCAGAACTTACAAAAGGTACTGGGATTTCTAGTTGACTTGCTTCTCAGCTCTCTTTTGCAGATTTGTTTGGGTTCATGCAGTTAACATATTTCAAAATGTAAGCAGAGCTGCTGAATTTGTCACTTGAAATCAGCAGCTTTTTTATGTATCTGTGAGAAGAAAGATTTGCAGTTGTTGAATGAGGGTTTACAGGAGACACAGACACCACAGCACCACTTTCAGAACCACAAAGCTATATGTATGAGAGTATCCTACCATAAAGCTACATGTAACATCCTCTGTAAACTTACAGAGCACACAAATTTAAAAGTCAGTAAATGAAAAAACCAAGTATTTGTTACTTAAAGAAGAAACACAGAACTCACTGTAATGATAAAATATTCCAAATTATTTTTCTAGTGAGATATTTTGAAATAGATTATTTCAGAAAAACATATTAAAAATTAAGTAAATTTGAAAATATACCATTTGCATCTTTAAAAATTTTTATCATAGAATCATAGAATGTCCTGAGTTGGAAGGGACCCACAGGGATCATTGAGTCCAACTCCTGTTCCTGCATATGACACAGTTCACACCATGTGTCTGAGGGCATCTGCCAGTCTTTTCTTAGAATTGTAGAATCATTTTGGTTGGAAGAGACTGTCAGGATCACTGAGTCCACCCATAACCTAACCTAACCTAACTCTGTCACTACACCATGTCCCTAAGAACCTTGTCTAAACACCTTTTAAACACCTCTGGGGATGGTGACACAACCACTTCCCTGGGCAGCCTGTTCCAATGCCTGACAACCCTTTCTGTGAACAATTTTTTCCTAATATCCAATCTAAACCTCCACTGGCACAAATTGAGGCCATTTCCTCTTGTCCTGTCACTTGCAACTTGGGAGAAGAGACCAACACCCTCCATGGTACAACCTCCTGTCAGGTAGTTGTAGACAGTGATAATATCTTCCCTCAGCCTCCTTTTCTCCAGGCTAAATAGCCCCAGTTCTCTCAATCGCTCCTCATCAGAGCTCTGGGCCCCTCACCTGTTTCATCGCCCTCCTCTGCACTCTGTCTCGTATTTCAATGTTGAGCAAGGGGTGTGTGCATGACCATAGTGGTCAACCAGCCTAGAAGTTTCTATTGCTTTCAGGGGGTGAGGAATGAAGGGAGTGCATCTGCCACATAATCAGGAGCTTTCTCCTGTTGTGGATCGTGGGTGAGATTCTGAGCACCATTTAAACTTTTTCAACTTCTCCTTCCCATCAGTCCCTCATCATGTATTGTGTTTCAAAGCAAAACGTCACCACTTTATGCTGCAAGAGGAAGGTAACATGATGGTCAGGACGAAGGCACAGAACTGGACCTTCTTGTCACTCAATGCTGAGAACTTGGCCAATGGGAAGGTAGAAAAGATCAATAGTATAGCAAGATGAGAGAAATATTCACCAGTGGCCTTCTAGACAAAAAGTAGTGATTCTCTTGTAGTAACATATACATTTCTTTCCTGGGATACAGGTGTTTCCTCAGGTTTCCTATGAGAAAATAAACAAAGCTCCTAGGAGAAAGAAAAGGCTTATACAAGTGCAACCGCTGCATGACCTTTTTGTCTCTTCTTGGACAGCTAAACATCAGAGAGATAGAGGTAAAGCACGAGAAGGAGAGAGGAAGAAAAAGGGAAAGGACTCATCCAAACACTGAGACTGGACAGGTATACATTTGACACTTTATTTCTGTAAATAATAAGAAATTTTAGAAAGAAATACATATGAAGAAATGCTAAGAACTGCAGGCACTCCATATAATGTATTTCAGTAAAGGCAAAAGGAACAGGCATGTATTGGTCATTCAGTCTGATTACAAACAAATCACTTTGACAGTACTCAGATTTGAGACGGCTTTGTTTCCAGATGGCTGGGATGCCTGTAATCTTTTATTAATGGAACTTGAATAATCCTCTATTTATAAAGTGTCCCAATATACATTGGGACGTCCATGCTACAGAAAAGATAAAGGAGCACAACTTTGTATTCCAATATTATAGCAGAGACTCTAAATCTGTATAAAGCACTAGCAAATAGACAGCTGCATGTACAGTTGCACCAACTCCAATTAGTATATCCAGATCAAATGCTGATCTGTGGTTCTCAATTAGCCACAGAGGCAGGTATATGAATGGCAGGGATATTTCTATCTTTTGAGTGCAAAGGTGTATTTCTGTTTGTTTTCAGAAATTATTTGGGGATTTTTTTAATTTTTTTTTTTTTCTGAAATCCCTTGGTTTTACCACAGTGCAGAGCTCTTAGCTGTTGGGAGTGTAAATACTCAGGGCAGGGACTGCTGACCATATCAAGTGAGGCTTTGCCCATGAAGAAATGATGGCATTAGCTCTGAAACCCTTCAGATGCCAGCTGGGAGAGTTGCACCTGAATTTCCATGCTCAGCTGAATCCTGCACCATCATTGCAAGACCTGCAGATCAGCCATGCAATTCCTTTCACCTGTTGTGGCTGGTGCTTGTATTTTCCCTTCTGAAAGGAGCTCAACCCTATTAGACATCATGCAGGGCTCAGGTAACAAAACAGCAGAAACCGTTGAAGTATATCCAGTTTTGGAAAAGCTGCTTTCTAAACTGTGGTGATGACAGAAAGGGCGGTGTTTGCTTCAATCCAGAGGTGGTTGATATGCCGAAGCAGCAAGAACGTAATGTTTTTTGTACCTGAGGTGGAGATATTAACATGGTAGAAAATGCAAGCTAGTCATGTTTAAGCAAGAGTGATATGAAAGAGCATTATGCTGTGTGCTGAAGACAGGAACTTGCACTGGCCAAAGAGAGGCAATCAGTTCTTGCCTCATGTGTTGAGCAAGTTGGTTCAGCATCAGTGTGCCAAGAATGAGTAGCTGGAAACTAAACATCACGGGCTTTATGGAATGGAGGAAGACGCCGTCCAGCATGTCCCTCATGTCCCTTCAAGATGGTATGCACCACCACGTGTAACATGCTCCACATATCCTGAAGATCACATGCCAGCTCCACCCCTTGGAGAGATGTTCCAGCTGTTATCCATCTGCTCACAGAGCTGATGGGTGAGCCAGCAAGGCCTCCTGTGAGGGGTGTGGTGGGTCTGAGGGCCATGCAGGGCTTCTATGGCTCAGCGCTGCAGGAGTGAAATACACTGGCCAAAGCAGGAGGGCTCGGTGTTCTCTCCTCGCCTCCACCAAGGTGGTGCTGGGGCTGCATCGTGCCCCTGGAAGCCCAGGTGTCAGAGCTCATCCAGGAAATCCAAGCAGCCAGAATAAATCAGCACCTACAAGGAAAGAGTCCTGATGAAACAATGAAGGCAGGAACAGCGGTGACTTAATTGCCTGTTCTTTGGGAAGTCCAGTGAAAAAGGAGTCACTGAGTACAGTGTTGCTTGGGCCCCTTCTCAACACATGCGATACACTCGGGGCACAGCAAGTTGACAGAGATGTGCAGTGCCCCTTGGCCAGGCAGTGGGCTTGGCAAGGAGCCCCTGGGGTGCTGTGATGTCCTCTCCAAAACCCAAGCAGCAGCATCTCTCACTGTCCCTTGCTAGAAACCATGGGTTGAAAGAAAAACATGCTGTTTTTTATCGTTCTCTTGTTTTTCACTTCCCCCAACTATCTCAGGTGAAATGCGAGCTTTTGAAGAAGTGCCAGTATCTCACTGTCTACAGCTACTCGGAACAACTCCTTGCTGTGTCTTCAGGATTCAGACAGCAGTTGGCACTGGGATTGCCAGCTGACGTGAACAGGAAAGTATGGCTTTGTGACTTTCTGTAGGCAGAGGGTCAAAGAGCACAAACTTGTGAGTCTTGCGACCTTGCTGGGGTGTCTGCTCAGCCTTGCACAGACAGAGCTTCAACAGGCACAACATGAAAACTGCCAATGTTGGAGTGGTGTTTTTCTCCTGACATACATGTTCTCCCAAAGGCAGGGGTGTGCTGCCTCTCTGGGCCACCTCTGGGGACCTCACTAATATTTTCTGTATTCAGAGCAGTGTTCAGAGCTTTGAAAGATGGACAGCAGAGTCAGCTACACACCTGGGCTCCTCGTTCTTTTCGCCTACTTGGATTTCCTCAGTTGCCCACCGCTCAGAGTTCTGTTGCCAGCTTTCTTTGCTTGCTCTCAGGTTGCCCACCACTGCTCTTCACAGGATGGTTTTCTCTTCCTGTGTCCCAGTGAAGAGCCTGGCAACCTTTGCATTCAATAGTATGGTTAGACAGGGAATGCCATTCTAAAAATGAATCCTGCTCTTAATCAAAACTAGCTCATCTTACCCTCTCTCCCCAGAGGCGCTATTCAGGTGTTCACTTTCCAGAGTGACTGGAGGCACCTGCAAGGGAAACGTAGAAGTGAAGATGTGGCAGGGACCTACTTGCCCAATATGTACCTCAGCCCTCCACTTTTGCAGAACTGCAGGCTGGTGGAGGATCTTGCTTGTTGCTGTGGCAGCAGTCCCACCCTGGGAACCAGCGAGGCTTTTTTATCACGCTATTTGTGGTGCTGACATGCCTCTGAGGATTCTGCTTCTGCCCATGCTGCTGGCAACTCCTCGGTGGACACATCAGCAAGCCCAGCCTCCTCCTCCTCCTCCTCCTCCTCCAAGAGTTCCTTGTGGTGGTCAATGAGGAACTCCACCAGCTGCGTCACCTGCACACAGCAAACCATTGGTTACGAGCCCAGTGGCTAAACATGGGTCACACAGCCCTTCCCACTCCTGACCCTCACTTCACTGCAGAAGCTGCAGCTGTGGGGTGTCATTTCCCAGCATCTCCTCCAGCAGTGTTTGCTGAAGAGCGGAGGCAGCCAGGAACCTCTGAGCAGCAAAGCTGGGGTGGGCCTGGCAGGCTGTAGCCAGCTGTTAAACACAGCGTACCTTCCCCGTCACCTGCACCAGGATGTCCAGGGCCAGCATGTCCTCCTCAGGTGGGCTGAGGAGGTTTGGCCCCGCGCAGCTGGCCAGGCTGGCAGCTGTCATCCTGGTGGTGCTGGTGTTAATGCTAATGGTGTGGAGCAGGGTGAGCAGCTGCTTGAGAAGGAGGAGGTTGGGCTTGGGCAACTTTCTGGCTACGCTGAGGGAACAGGAACACAAGGTTAATAAAGGAGACATAGTCAACAGGGGTCTAATGAGGCTGATCCCAGCCAAGCCCAACCAAGGGCTCTCTGGCCATACCTGGTCTACAGCAGAGGGACTGCCTTGGCTGAGATACAGCCACCTCCCTCCCTCCCTGCCCTTCTGGCATGGTTCTCTTCATGGAGCCACCCCCAATGTCAGCAGGCATTGCTCCAAGGAGACAAATGCTTTTCTGTGCCACTTTCTGCCATAACCTGACCCACAGCAGCAGCAGCAAGAGGTGTCTGACAGAAAACACATCTTTTTCAGGAAGACTGTGGCTTTGCAGGCAAGTTTTGGGCTCTGGCAGTGCCTGCACAGCAGACAGGCTGCTGGCCACACTTACTCCTTCAGCCCCACCAGCCTCTCCTGCCTGCTGGTCTTCTGCAGGGCACTCATCCAGTCCTGGTAGAACTCTACCTGGAGGAGCTTGGAGGGGATCTTGCGCAGGAAGTCCTGCAATGGCAAGGGCTGGGGGTGAGGCTCCCACTGCCGCCGGGAGCACAGGCAGCATCCCCAGCGCTTGGGCTGAGCAGCAGGTCCTGGCTTTGGGCTCCTGCTGTGGCAGGTGCCCATCAGCAGTGACAGAGACGGGAGCTGCCGGTCAGCAGGGTTCACCTTCAGGATGATGGCCAGGACGTGCACCAGCTGGCTTTCGAGCTGGACGTGGGCTCCGCTGTCAAGGGCCTCCCGGAGCTCGCGGGAGGCGCGCTCGCTGGCCGCCAGCCAGAAGATCCCCTCCATGGATGGCCCGTGCTCCTGCAGGAGAGCCAGCAGGTCCTGCAGGGGACAGAGGAAGACATTGCTGGACTGGACACAGGCCTTGGGACAGGGGAACTCCTCAGGGGCAGGAGTGAGTGTGGAAGGATCTGCAGGGCCCACTGGGGCAGGACAGGCATTGGCTGGAGGTAGGTGACATGGAGAACAGGCAGCTTTGTCCCCAAGACTCATCTGGGGTCCCTCTGCTGGGGACACTGCATCTCCAGAGGAGCCAGTGGGATGGGACTCCCTGGGCAGGCAGGCTTACCTGGACGGGCTGGGGCAGCGCGCCATCCTGGCTGCAGAGAGCTGCCAGGGGCCGGCCAAACAAAACCCCCTATAACAACAGCCTGACGGCTCAGCAGCCTCTGCAGCCGCTGAGGTCCCTTGCCATGCAAAGGTCCAGGGCAGCCACCTCCACCTCCTGGTGGTCCCACCTGCTGCCAAGAAGAAGAGAACAAAGAGGTGTGGATGAGAAATGCCAGGCAAACCTCCCTTGGCCATCTCAGCACTGTTCTCCTAACTGGCAAGTGCAGGGGAAAAGCATAATTTGCGAGTAAGGGACCTTGGGGGCACAGGTCTATCCCTCTGCAGAGCTATGGGCATGTACATGCCCTGTGGGAAGGGCAGCAGCAGCCCCAGGGCAGCACGAGTGCCCGTCTGGGAAAGAAGAGAAAGGCCGTCCTGCCCCCGTCTTGCCCAAACTCACCAGCCGCGTGGTCAACTCCACCTTTGCTGCTGGAGGAGACAAGCGGTGGTGGCTGCTGTTGTGCACCAGCCTGCAAGAAACGTGTTGTGCTCACTGAACAGCCCTGCAGCAGAAAGGTCCCCCAGTGTTCTGCGTCATCCCCTGGCCATGTGTGAGAGATGTGGACGGCCAAGATTACATCCAGAGCGATACTCGCCTTTGCCTGGCTCTTCACCAGCCTCTCCAGGCTGCTGGTGTGCAGTGTCATGGCCTGGGGAAGGGGAAAAGAGCACAAGCTGAGAAGTGATGCAATGGATGCTGGGCTGGAGCAGCCTGTGGGGACAGAGCAGAGACAGTAGGGACACTCACGGCATTGCGGGCCCTCAGCTCCTTCAGCAGCAGCTTGAAGGAGGGCAGCTGGGTGACCCGAGCTCCCTTCACTCCTTCTGGTGTTCTGAGCGAGAGGAAGGGGAAAAGAAAAGCTGTGTGACACCAAAGTCACATTTTCCCTCCCCAGCCAGCCCAGGAGCACTTCCAAGCTGCCCTAAGCAGCCAGGTACCGGCCTGATCAAGCGGAGAGCAGTGGCAGTGATGAGGACGGGGCTGGGAAGGTGTTGGCTGGACAGACCTGGGTGAAGCCGCTCCACTATCTTTGCCCAAGTAAGAGCTGCCCACAGCCACGGGTGCAGCTCTCCCTATCTGGGCAGAGGAGTTGCTGCATCATACAGCTACCCCTGGAGCATTCCCCCATGATGGAGCATGGGCTCCCCAGTCTGCAGTGCCAGGTAGAGCTTACCCAAGGAGACCGCTGATCCACAGCTCCTTCACTGCTCGGCAGCTGCAGAAAGAGAGAAGAAACAGCCTGAGCGCCACTGCTCCCCAGTCTGCGGGCAGAGGCAGGAACTGGCACAGCCCTTCTGTCCCTGTGGGGACAGCCACAGAGGCAGGAAAAAGGCTGATGGAGCAGAACTTGGCTCTGCCATGGGATGCGGCACCGAGACTCACCGGAAAGTGATGACACAGGAGCCACAGGGCCAGATGAGGATGAGTGAGGTGGTGCGCCTGCCTTCCTCCTCCTCAGCAACATCACCAGTTCCCCACTTCCCTCTGCTCAGCACTCACAGCTGGCCCAGGGCCAGGCAGAGCTGTGGGCGTGGGTCGCTGCCACGTCTGCAGAGAGGGGCAGCAGGGAGTCACCTGGAGGTTGCCGAGCTCCATGGCTCCCCTCTGGTGTCCTCCTGCCATGGCCTCAGCCATGGGAGCATCCAGAAACAGGGTGTCGGGGGTCTCGGGATCATCCCAGGGTGTTCCACTTTGCTTTTCTGCACATAATCTCCAGCAAGAAGTTGGTGTTGGCACTCTCATGGAAAACTGGAGAGGACTTTGGCTTTTCCCAGCTGCAATACAAACAGCAGCTGCAGAGCTGACTTCTTGGGCAAGCAGCTCTCTGCAGAATTCCATGTTCTCAAGGATGGGGAGTGGGGAAAGTCCAAAAAGTCACCTCTCTTGCAGCTGTGGTCTTCCAATTCGCAGGTCCAGGCAGCTCCTGGGTTTGGGCTTCTTATGATTCGGTCCCAAAACCAAATACAGTATTCAAGGTGGGGCCTCACCAGCACCAACTACAGTGACACAACTACTTCTCTAGTCCTTCTGGCCACACTATTTTTGATACAAGCCAGTATCCTCTTGGCATTTTTGGCCACTTGGGCACACTGCTGGGTCATGTTCAGCCAACTGTCAATCAACACACCCAGATCCCTCTCTGGCAGGCAGCTTTCCAGCCACTCTTCCCTGAGCCTGTAGTGCTGCTTGGGTATGTTATGACTGAAGTGCAGGACCTGGCAACTGGCCTTTTTAAACCTCATAGAATTGGCCTCAGCCCAATGATCCAGCCAGTCCAGATCCCTCTGTACAGCCTTCCTACCCTCCAGCAGATCAACACTCCCACCAAATTTGCTGTTATCTGCAAACCTATTAAGAGATTAAAGAGGACTGGCCCCAATACTGAGCCCTGGGGAACTTCACTCATGACTGGCCATCAACAGTATTTGGCTCAGGGGGTTGGGTACCTGGAGCACAACTGTCTTGAACACTATCAGGCTCAGGGCTGTGACACCTCCCTGGGGAACCTGTTCCACTGCTCTACCACCCTCTGGGTGAAGAACCTTTTCCTAATGTCCAGCCTAAACCTCCCCTGGCACATCTTCCTACCATTCCCTCAGGTTCTGTCACTGGTCACTAAGGAGAAGAGTTCAGAGCCTACCCTTCCTCCTTCCCTTGTGAGGAAGCTGTAGACTGCAATGAGGTCTCCTCTCTGTCTCCTCTTCTCCAGGCTGAACAAACCAAGTGACTTTAGCTGCTCCTCATACAGCTTCCTCTCCAAACCCTTCACAAACTTCATAGCTCTCTTGTGGATCCTCTCTAGGGATACTCTCTAGAACACTCTCTAGGAGCTTAATTTTTTTTATTTTTTTTTTGGAACAACTTGAACTTAAGGAATTTTACAGTTGAGTAAGCCTCAGACCAAAAAAGAAAGGAAAAAGAAATCTATCAACTGTGCAGCTACATTGGATCTGTGTAATACATCAGACATATTAGTGACTACAGAAGACATCACGTCTACGCAAGAATGCTTTTTACCTTGGGGAGAAGAATCCATCTCCACCAGAACATTAAAAACTTCAGTAAAATCTTTGAGGTTTATTTCCTTCCTGGACAAAGTGCAGAGAGCACGTGTGCCAGAACCAAGACCCATATCAGAACAGGACGCACCATATGCACTAAAACCAGGAATACATACTGAAAGAGGAAATATGTTGGCCTGGCATAGCAGCCCCCATCTGCCTATGCCTTTTCCAACAGAATGAATATAAAGGACCAGAGCAGCTGCTGCCTCCATTATTAATCTATCCCTACTCTTTTTTCAGAAAATGTCAGTAAAAGACGTTAGCTTGAAACTAATCAAGTAGTGGGTTAGTACTGTGTTCAAAGTAGCCTGAGCTGTCCCAGTTTTGTTTCACAGAGGCTAATAAGAGAAGGCTGATCAGTAACTGCTTTTTCTAACTCTGATTGCATGAAACAAAGTAGCAAAGGTGAGGATATTTATGTCCCTCAAGATATCAGTGTTTGTGGACTTACTTTCCTCATCTTCTCCAAATCCTCATTGATCTCATGTCATCATCTCAAAAAGTCAATAGGCCATTACTACCCAGAACAAACAACAATTGCACCTAAATACAGTTCATTTTGTGAGTGTCTCAAAAAGCATTGGAAATAATGGCTAAGTTGATCATTAAAAAGGAAGTAGGATCATCAGAATTGAAATGGCATCATTAATTAATATCAATATCTGGTACTAATTCTTATTAATAAAATAATCATACTGCTTTTAGGAGGCTAATAAATTTGTCAATATTAAAATAAAACACATTAACTAAGGGGCACATCCCGGCACATTTTTTCTTCCTGAAGTCTGTATTTGTGATATTGCTGATTGTTTAACAAAAAACATTAAACTCACTATCTATTACACTCGCTACATACTATTTACTCACTGCATAATTATGGAGAGTAACAAGGAGGTATCATTTTATAGACAATAGCTACTTAATGCCTGTGGTACCACCGCAAGAGAAGTATCATTGCATCCCTTTCACTCAAAGGAAAAAGTTATGGATAGCTGGTCAGTGGCAGAACTAGAGACAATGTATAATTCAGTGTTGTAGGAGCAATGGGTTGGCCATGGCCAAGAGCTGATCTCCCACCCAGCCACTCACTTATCCCCCTCCTCAGCAAGACAGGGGAGAAAGTAGGATGAAAAAGCTTGTGGGTTAAGATGAGGAAAAGAAGATTGCTCACCAACTGCTGTCACAGGCAAAACAGACTCGACTTGGGGAAAATCAAATTAATTTATTGAGAAATAAAATAGAGTAGGATGGTGAGAAACTAAGGCAAAAACTCAAAACGCATGTTCCCATCCAGGGAAAGCCTCCTGCCTTTCCCCCAGGCTTTACATCACTCCTTCATCCACAACTCCTCCACCTCCTTCCCCACGAGCGGTGCATGGGGATGGGGAATGGGGGTTTGGGGTCAGTCTAAAACAGCTCCTCTCTGCTGCTCCTTACTCCTCCCATCTTTCCCATGTCCCACCATGGTCTTCTCCAGGGTCTGCAAGGGAATCTCTGCTCCCACTTCTGCAGCACTTCCTCCTCCTTCTTCTCTCACTTCAGTGTCTGCAGGGCTATTTATCTCACATTTTCCCCTCCATCCTCCCTGCCTGTGCAGTATTTGGCCCTTTTGAAAATACATTTTCCTCAACCACCATGTCTGAGGGGCCCAGAAATGCCCTGCAGTGGGGGGGTTGGAGCCGGCTGGAACCAGCTGTTTCCAGCACAGGGCAGCCCCAGCCTCTCTTCACAAGAGGCCCCTGTGGCCCCCGCTGACAGCATCTCACGATGGACACCCAATATAGAATGACACCAGCATCTCTGCTCAAGTGGGGAGAGTGGGTCGCCCAACTCCCATTCCCTACTATGATCCATGGTATCTAACTGTACAGATATGAGAAAAACAGAACAGAGATTGAGAATGCAAAGCCTGTCCTAGCTAGATTCAGAACCTGCTCCACAAAATACACTTCTCAGAAGGTCATCCACATTCTACCTCTTTTCCTTGAGCTCCAAAACTTTAGAGAGGGTTGAATTTATCTTCACATTTCAAAGCTTCTGGCTCAACCGAGATAGAAACACAGCTTTGGACCACACAAATTGAGGAGCAGCAGCTTCTCCAAGCTGATCCCAGAGGTCCACATATGGCAAGTGTTGATTTGGAACCACAGATAGACAAGACCAGTTCTATCCTGCGGAGAACAGCACCACTGCTAATGCTTTTCAGCTGGTGAGGATGCCCTTGCCTCCACCAAGGGCTACGCTGTAGACCTATTTCTCCCTGTGTGTATATTCACTTCTAGTGCAATGCTTTGCCGGGGCTGGTGATAGTCTGTCTGCTATCCTGCTTATTGCAGGAGCAAATAAAAACTTAGAAAGTTCTTCCTGGTTTCTATAAAGCCCTGGTGGAGATGGACCCCACCACCCCAAAAGTAAGAGTTTCCTCTGATGGAAACCACCTTACCAAAAAGCCCACCCTGCCATGTTCTCCTACTGAATCTGAAACACCTTTTAACCTGGGATTACAGGAAATAGTTTCTCAATCTGTGTGGCTCAGGTCTGTGTTCAGGTTCCTCCTCCTCCTCGTCATTCTCCACATATAGAATTTCCCCATTTCATTTTGCTCCTCACCCCACACCTGATGCACACCAACTATTCCACTAGTGAACTGCTGTAATTAATTTTACAGAAAAACTGCAAAAACCAGTTCAGAATTAGGAAATTTGCAAGAACTGACTATGCTTATTAGCTATGGAAATATAAATGCCCAAAGAATATAAAATTCTCATCACAGTAATGAAAAAATGTGAGAGAACATCAATTTAAAATTCCAGTACTTATTAACTAAATAATGCAAGTGAGGGAATTGAAATTTACATTAAATAATTAGAGATACTAAGTATTCTTGAAACTCTCAAAACACATTTTAAGAGTGAAAAGTTCATGCTTCCCCATACAATATTATTATGAAAAATTGATTTCAGTATTAAAATCCTATCAGTGCAATGCATATGTCATTTCTTGTTGCTGCAATATAGCTTTTTACAATGATCAATTCCCAATTATTAGCCTGAAAAGCATCTCAATAGACAGAAATAGAGATGAATACCTCATTGCTATACAGCCAACATCAAATACTTTCTTTTTTTTTTTCATTTTTCTTTGAAAGGAGGATATTAAACCACTGCTTATAAGATTTAGTGTTCCTTCAAAAAACAAACCCATTAGAATGAATGGCACATGGTCAGAAAAAAGTGTATTCTGAGTGTCTGAGCAGTTAATAAGCTGTTGGACTGTTGAGATATTAAACCAATAAATTTAAGATACAAATTCATGAGCAAGAACAGTTGTAAAGTGTGTAGGCAAGCACTCTATAGGATTCCATTTATTTGCCTCATGACAGTGAGTCGTTATAGTTCAAATCAAAATCCATAATGGAGATGAAAGAAGGTGGAGGAGCAGGACACTGCTTTAGAGGACAAGCTGTAAGAGGGATCAGATAATGTAAGGAAAACAAAAGGAAAGGAATTAAGGTGTCAGGCTTCACCTTGGTCATTTTGCTTGTATGTCTCCCCTCGGCCTATGGACTTGTATTTAGCTGTTGGGATAAGGATTAATCTTTCAACTGTATAAAAAATCCACCAGTTATTTTTATTTTTAATTACTTATTCTTACATGTAAAAAGCATATATACACAGCAGAATTAGTCAATCATGTTGCTTACAATATAAAAATCAGCTATCCGACATGTTTTTCTAATTCATTATTATTACACAGTCACAGATTATCATGGTGTCATACTGGGAGAGGCACAATAGAAAAATATTAAACAAAAAAACATTAAAAAATATTAAACAAAAAGAAAATGTCATCAGAAGCTTTAGAAAAGGAGACATAGGTGGACATGGGCAGTGTTTTGTCTTAAAACTTGAAACTAATGAAACACTGTTTGTCAACCAAGCCAGTGGGGTTCTAACATACAAGCTGTCCAACAATTTTCAAAAATGTGTAGACCTGACAATAAAAGAAATAAGTCTTTGGAGGAATTAAGGAATGATAATGAGCTGAATTTGCAAGTGTTAGAAGATACCCCTAGATGAGATGAGAGCATGAGAGAAAACAAAAAGGTGCTTGTTTGAAAACAGCTAAAGTAAATTATGAATACAGGTATCATTAAAGATTAGAAGGACATGCTGAGGGAGGATAACCAAGGTGACAGAAAAAAAGATGCGATAACAAGTTAAATGTATTTTCTGGGAAAAAAAAAAAAAAAAAGAAAAAAAAAGAAAAAAAGAAAAAAAAAAGAAAGAAAAAGAAAAAAAAAAAAGAAAAAAAAAAGAGTAGCCAGTTCCAAACTCTTTTATGCAGCTCCATCCTTAATGTAAGAAATCCTTCCAGCAACACAGGAAGGGGAAGGAGGCTCTAAGATCTGTACTGACCATGTGAAGTTATCACTGCTTTAAAACTTGGGCGAGGAGGAAGACTGATGAATTGGTGACGAACACACTTCAGCACTGAAGATCACAGTACTCAGCTGTATAACACTGTCTCAGAAAAGCGTTTTGTTTTTTCTTCCTAATCTATGGGAATATGATTGCAGACTATGCACAGTCCTTACTCTCTAATAAATAAAGCATCAAATAGAACACAATGAAAAATAAATGGGTCAATTGCTGGGTGAGGTCAAAAAACTTCCTTTACCCTTTGACTTTAGTAGTATTGCACTGGATGCAAATTAGGATTAGTATTTGAATAATTCTGTACCAGACAATCAATTTGTATGATGAAAATAGAACCTGCCTACTCAATACTCTATTTACAATTGCAAATGAAGGATGAGATTGATAAATCATCCAATTTCTGCCAAGTTCTACACAAATAAGTTACCTATAGGCCAGAATTAATTTGTTGCAATGACATTGCAAGGTCACGTCTTCCAAGGAAGTGTTGTGCTAGCCCTGCCACAAAGGGATGATGGCAGAGTCATCTATTTGTCCTCTTTGGGTTTAGAACTGATGTCTTTAGCAACTTTTTTTGACACGAGAAAGGTGATGGCAGGCCAGAGGAGGAGCTTCTGAACCAGCAGTTTTAGAGTGACCTGCATACTGAATGGAGAAGAGCAGTAGCTGAATTCCCAGTATTACTGCTGGTTCAAAGACTGTGAAGATGGAATTTAGTGAACAAATTTGCATCCCCACATAATCTCACATGCCAGGCTGTTGTAGGGAATAGGTGAATAAAAAATTCCTATCTGCATTCTTCATAGGTAATTTTAACATACACTTTTCACCTGAGAAGTCTGGTCCAATGAATCACTTGTCTTATCTAGACAACTCTGCCTTAAAGGTTTTATGAAGAAGTATGAAAAACTACAAAATATCTCTGCATGAAGAGGAAAAGCAAAACAAAATACAAAGTTAAAGAAGAACGAAGTTTTTCCTTAGCTACTGCCAAGCATCAAATTAGTTTCTGTTCATTTGAAGACTCACTTTGTATTAACTTTTCTTCTGACATTACAGGAAACAGAACTTGCCTGAGGCTTCATACTTTATTTCTGAGATGTTTTGCCTTTAATTGTTAGTTGTCATGAGGTCGACTCGCTCTTGGATCACAGTTTGTGAAGAGAGAAATCTGAGCAAACGTATTATTTTTAAAACCATGATGATACGCGATAGGAAAATGTCATTCATGTTCCATTTCTGCGTAGTGATCTTTTCTCTGCATACATGAGATATATACATAATGCTATGCTTAAAGGGAAAAATATGTATTTGAAAGAAAAAAAAATAAAAACCCCACAAACTTGTTCAATAGTTTAAAATGCAAAACAAAGCTTATTTACCCAAAAAAGAAATCCATAAAAATCCCTATGATTCTCCTCGTCTCGAGATTGTGATGGAAAAACAACGTAATTAAAACAAAAGCAGGACGTTTTTTAAACCCTGCTTGGAGCATTGAGACTGAAGGGCACTGGAGTGCTAAGAGGTACCAATTAATCCTGATTCTGTTCCTTACTGGACACACTGGCAAGTCAGTGAGGATCTGTACACACAGCTCTTAACTGAATTTATGACCAGGTAATGCAATTGTTGACCCTGAAGGCAGCTGCTTCTAAATACCACTGAAGAGCAAATGTTAGTAACCATGAATAGTAGTTTTAGAAAACCATATTTCACATTGTGAAAAAAACCTAAGTATGAGTTTTACTTTGCAACTGTCACAACCTTAAAGTTAGAAAGAAGCAATAACTTCTCAGGTTCCTTCTACAATCAATGGAGAGAAGTGTGGGCTTCAAAACACCCTTGAGGTGAAATTTCAGGCACCTAATTTTGATGTCTAAAACAAAGTGCTTAGGAGTATTCCCTTACTATGTGTGGATTACATTATTATTGAAGGTAGGTCCTTGTAACTAATTTTGCATAGCTTGAGAGATTCAGGCAGAGGAAGGCTGGCTTGCTTTCATTTCTTTTTCTGCAGGAGGACATCCCAAAGCCAAGTGACTTGTATGCAACTTACCATCCTTCTAGGAACATTTTCTTCAGAAACATATTCTCTGGTCAGCACCTGTGAAACTGTATAAAAGAATATCAAGAGAAACACAACCAAATAGTTGTATCTGCAAATACACTCTTGAATGAAACCTTTATTTTCTTCCCACTGGAACAACCAGTGCCACAGGTACCAGATGAGCCAAGTCACCCTCTGGGCTTCAAACCACAGCAAACTCACAGCTGTGTTGTTGTTGACTGTTTCTTTAGGCAATTAGGGAACAATACTCATTAGTTTCTGAGTAGTGCCAGAAATTCCTCACTCAGAAGGTGGGTGTAACATTATGCTCTCTTATCTGACATAACTGATGAAATATTTAGCTATGGCTTTAGCTATCTTGCACAGTTAAGACCAATAGCTGAAAATAATTCCTTTATGAGAGCTGTTAGACTGGTGAAGATTATTAAATATATGATTTGCTTCTATGAAAAGCAGACCTCTATGAGTGGAAAAAAAAATAGCTCCTAGTCTTGTATTTTTTTTTTATCTTGTATTTTTTTATCTTAAATAAGGTATCAGGGAAAGCACATTTGAGAATACTGGGGCTTGTGTAATATCATGTAACTTTTCAAATTACAAGTTATGAATTTATACTGCAAGGTTAAAGATTTTTTGTAGCTTTTAAGTCTGACAGTACAAAGTGCTAGTTATACATGACATAATGAAGTCATACAAGACAGAAATGAATTATTCATTAAACTAGTCATACTTATTCTGAAAAATTTTGCATGTATTATTTTTCATGTATTATTCTATATAACTGGAAAGAAAAACTGGGAGCAAAATGGGTGGGAGATCTTCATAGACAAAAAACTGAAACCCCATGAACTTTTGTAATTGTTACCATTCCTCGAATTGGTGCTGTTCAATCTCACCCTGTCAAATTCAGGTCTAATAATCTATTGTTGCTTGGGATGGATATAATGACTAAGTAGCCTCTTAGCATGTTTCAGCTAGATACAAAGATACCCATAGATAGCAAAATAAACTCTTAGTATGCTTCAAGAACTTGAAAAAAAGGGACACAATAGATCTTATTTTTTCAGTGCTACTCTATTGAGAAATATAGAGCATCTACTGAATCTAACCTTCATACTTGAATCTTATTATAACGTGTTCTTCCCCCTTAAAATGATACCTTAATTAGGTGCGTCTCTATCTTTAAATTATTATAGAAGAAAAATAATATTAAATAAATTATTCTCAAATTACTTTGCTTGGTGAAACATGGTGGTTTTAAGGTAAGAAAAAAATAAGTTTCTCTTCTTCATATAATGCCATCATTCATCAAATCTACTTATTTCACTGTGGAAAGTGAGTTTTTTCAAATAGAGGTGACTCTTCATTGATTTCTGTGCATGTATTCTTGTTCTGTTCCTGAAGAACATTCCGTTTATGATACAAAAAAATAAAGATCTGTTTTATTAATTCAATTATAACAATGGAGGAAAGAACGAGCAAAGCAGAATGTTAGAGAAGAAAAATTTCCTTGCAGTGGGCAAGGCACTACAAATACACCTAGTGCACTTGAAAGTACGGGTTTTGTTCTCTGTGATGAGCAAAAATGCATAAGGCAATTCAGTCCTTTAGAGATCTAAATTTTGTCTGCTTTGATATGAATACTGAGACAACTGTTTGGAGTGCTGTTCTCGATAAGAAATAAAGTGAAGTAGGAGAAGGCATTTGAACATTATAGGGATAGTCACACTTGTAATGATTAAACACAGTTTCATGCAGAGGAATTTCAAAAGCAAAATTGTCACAAAGGGAACAAAATGTACTTTTATAGGAGCTTTATCTGACATGATAACACTATTCCTAATCTTAGTAACATATGCTAGTTTCATAGTCTCTGTTTATACAATCTACTCTCTGTGTCACAGTCCTAATAATTGTAAAACAAAGAGTAATATATTTCTGCATTCTTATCCTTTTCCTTTCTCATTTTTATTCTTGAATTTTAAATGTTTTGCTTTTAACTATGTTTACTCTGACCTTCTAAAGGGAAGGATCATGGATGTGTAGAAAGCAAGAGTGGGAAGGTGAACCTTAGTAGACTGAGTGGGAGGTATGGGGACACAACAAACTTCAGATCTCCAAGGACCTGAAAAGACTAAGGTGCCATTTTAGGAAATAGTTTCAACGTGGGCTTGTTTCAAAGTTTTCTGAATCACTTTGCTATTTCATCTTGCACAATCACATTCTAGTAACCTGCAAGGTAAAAGGAAAAAAACTCCATGCAACAATATAGGCAGGGCTAGAAAACAGCTGTGCTGAAAAGGACCAGCGTGAAAGCTATCATGATGGCCCATAAGTTCAACACGAGTCAGCAATGTACCCTCTTGTGACAAAGGTTAACCACATACCAGGCTGCATTAGCAAAAGCTTAGCCAGCAGGTCAAGAAAGTAAATAATTTCCCTTTATTCAGCGCTATGGAGGCAGCATCTGAAATACAGTGATCGGGTCAGGGCACCCCAAGACGAGAGATGTTGTCAAACTGGAAACAGTACAGCAGAGAGTCAGTCAGATGGTCAGGGTGCTGGAGCACAGAATGTAAGAATACAGGCTGAGTGGAGCTGGACTTGTTCCACCTGCAGAAGAGAAGGTTACTGGGGCATCTACTTTATTTCTTTCACTTTATTCTTTATATTTTGCTTTTAAAAAGGCATTATTCAGAAAACAGAGTGAGCTTCTTAGACCTGCATGGCAAAAAAAGACAAGAGACAACTGTTACTAGCTTCAACAAAATTAACTCCATCGGACATACAGAAAAAAATATTTCCAAAGACAAGTTTAGAACTGGAACAGGCTGCCCAAGGGGATTGTGTCATCTACACCACGGAAACATTCAAAACACCACTCAGGAAGGACCTGAGCAACTTCAGCTACCACTGAAGGAAGCCCTACACTGATCAGGACGTGGGACTAGGTCACCTTCAGTGGTTTTTTCTAACCTAAATTATGCTATGAACTATGAGGAAATCCATTTTCCTACTTATCCGCAGAGCAATTACAACGCCAAAATTTTGCAGTCATTTTTATGCAGCAAAGACCAGCTGAATAAAGAGATCCATTCCATTCCCAGCCATTCATTTCCATCTTTATATTAACTCCTCACTTGTGCCAACACAAAAGCTGGTGCTTCCAGGTGGTAAGCTAGGCAGAGAAACTGGTCCAAGTTAAAAATGGAATATTTATTTTGCCTGCCCCTCTGCCATCACCTCCCTTTGTCCAGCACAACTGCTTTGTGTGGGCACAGCAGCAGAAAAAGTAATCTGGGGAAGGCTGAAATGCCTCTTTTGGCAGCTTCAGGAATTTAAAGTGATGGTTAAACTATGGCATAAATTCTTCTAGTTTATCCACAGCCAATGCCCTTCGGCTCTCTTGTAATAAACTGTTTCTGTGGGTATAATCTCTCCTTGTGGTTTCTGCTCAGTTCCACCTCAGCTGGTGAGCTGTGGCCTCTGTGGTACGTTACATCTGCTGTGTGATATTAACCGTGTCACAAGCCACATTTTCAAAAATGCAAAACAATTTTTCAACTCGCATTTTTATGAATGCCTTATTTACAGGGCACTCAGGGTCTCATGTGCCCTAGAGGGGCTCTAGCTTTATTAACCACAATATTATGACAAGATTCAAACCCCCTGAATGTGACTTAAGCTGGACATTTTTTTTTTTTAAAGTGAGGTAACCTAAAAGGACTAGTCTCTGAATATATTGCTCTTAATCACTGTGGGCCATGTCTCTATAGGTATAATACCTTTGTAACTTTAAAGGATAGCATAAGACAAAAAAAAAAAAAAAAAAAAGCTGTTTTGGGGAAGTACCAGACAACACAGTGATAAAAAAGCTTAATGTTAAGAGCTGTTGCAAGAGGCTGCCACCTCCAGGCCTGGGGATTCCTCCTGCCCAACCACTGGAGCCCATCCCAGTGCCCAAGGAACCGGGGTCTCTGCCCAGGCAGAGGGGTGTGGCTGATGCCTTCTCCTTTTCAGGTTCAACCAGCAGTGAAGCTGAGCACTAAACCCAGAGACACACAGGCACATACACCCATACACATACGTGGACACACACACAGAGGACACCAACATGGCTGGTCACAGACAAGGTACAGCCTCCAGCAGCCCCTACATTCAGGACTCACACCAGACACAGGCACAGACAGCTACGTCCCCTACTCCTCTTGGGCTGGCAGAGGCAGAAGGTCACTAGCACAGCACACACACCACACTCTACAGGTTCACAACCACATGTACATTCACAGATCCCCTGAGCACCAGTATGGCTCCTCTGTCCCCCGCATCTGGATCCCGGCCCCCTTTATTCACCCCATGGGTCCTGACCCTCTGGCTGCTCCAGATGGGTGCTTTCTGCACACACAGCACCCACACACTCATCCCACCGGCACCCCACACTCGCAGGTCACCCCAAATACCAGCTAAGTCCCTCCACCTGCCCAATAGCCCTCCCTGGACCCAGGGCTTCCTGCTCCCCAGCTGGCTCAGCTTGGAGTTTGCCAGTGAATCCACATGCACACCCCACGCACAACCAGTTTGGGGCACGTATGGTATTCAGGGCCGGAGTTTTTTGTTCGGCCACAGATTCAGTGTGCAGCTGTTGAGAAGTCATTTGAACTACTCTAGTCCTCAGTTCTCTTTTCTCTGAGACAGCAGTGAGCCTGCTGGGCTTTGCAGTGCTGCTCTGATCAGTGCACTCAAGTTTTGAGGTGGTCAGACATTCAGGTTGTAAAAAAAAGAGAGTACATTGATGAAGATACTGAATAAAAGCTCCCTTCAAAGCAAAAGGAAGGAACAGGGAAGATTAAAAAAGGCACCTCGCCTAAGAGGTTCAAAGCACAAAAGGGAGGGAATTCCTTTCACCCAGCCACAGTCAGGTGCCCACACTAGCAGACTATCACAGAGGTAAAAGAGAATCAATCTACATAATGTTCAGAAAGTGATTTTTGTTACATGTCATTACATGTTAGAGGCACTTCTTTGGCCATATATATTGTAAGAAGCCTTTCCTGGTTCAGGCATATGCTGACTCTCTATCAGGCTTAGACTTAACGCACGTACCAACCTCTCATCTGCCACTGGGCACTCACAGAAAAGGAATGCACATGTGGGGAGGGCAGCCACAGCACATTTCACATATTCCCTTATCTAGGCAGCTGGGAATGATATTAAAATGAACCAAATGCTGCCTTTGTGACTGGGTTTACAGCTTCCACGTGTTTTTTCACAGTCACCATGGATCTGTATCTGAGCAAAATCAGAACCTGTATTCATATCCTTCACACCACCAAAAAAAAAAAAAAAAAAGAAAACAAATAATTCTAAGAACTTCTGTTCTTAGTCTAGGTTACCTTGGTCTGTGCACATAACTAAACCTAAGTTCGGATCACAGAGAAAAGCAGACAGACTATCTGCCCCTGAAGAATATGAGATACACTTTTACACCCAGCTCTTAACCCTTCTGTAGTTCCCTTCTCATCTGATGCCTGTTGGTTGACTGTTCTCTCTGGTCTCTATTGTTCAGTTTATAAGTTGTCTAGGATTTCTCTACCACTTAAAAGAGATTTAAGGACTGCCTCATGAGTGCCAAGGGGGCCTTGGTGATTACCCTCCTAACTTGGGTAGTATCAATCTCAAAGTAGAAAGACAATTGACAAATCAGATGTATAACAAACACTACAGGACTTCTACTGTGGCTGCTACATAATGACAATCTGTCATTAAAAGCTTCTCAGAAGCTTTTACTAAGCTCAGAGAAAGTTGTTTGCAGCAGTTGGTGGTCTAGAAGGCACAGTTTTATCAAGAATTTTTGCAGACTTTGGACACCTCGGTGTTTATACAACACTCAGATATACTCTCGTATTGATTTAGACTAACTTCCATTAAATCTAGTTCTTTATCAAGGACAAACAAAACAAAACACATTTTTTTTTTCCCCCTTACTATGTAAGATAATTAGATATTCTTTGTTTCTTTATTAAGATTGTTAAGGTTGGACAAGTCTTCCCGGTAGGTATCTCTATTAAGATAACTTATGCCCAACACTTATCAGCCTCACAGACTTCTAAAATATGTTGATTGGCTAATATTGAAGGCTTTGAAGGATAACATACCAACTCAAAGCAACACTTTATATTCTCAACCACTTGGTAATGCACAGGTGTTAATACAGATTTAAATTTTTTATTTTTTTTTTTTAAGCAGGTATTGGATCCATGAATTAACTGCATATTTCAAATTGCGTGTATCTAGTTTTGAAATTCTAATCTATGTATCTTTCTACAACAAGTAACAGTAAAAAGTAAACCATTTTTACTATTGTTGTCTCATTAAATGGTACTTACCCAAGGAAAATGGATAGATATTTTAAAATGGTTGGTTTAGCTCCTTTCCTCTTAATCTATGGACATGTATTCCATAACTGAAGAACAGAGGCTACAAAAAACAGTTAACATACTGGAGTATGAAATGTTCTCTGTAGGAAAAAAAACCAAAAAAACAACAGAACAACAAACTCACAGACAGCTTGTTTATGACTAGAAGAGTGTAAACACGCATCTATTTTATTTAACTCAGTAATTCTCTGTCACAACTTGTGATGTGTTTGATCAGCAGGCTTCTTGTTCATCTTCCGTCATAGAAGTCTCTCTGCTTTCCTCAGGGGTATTGACAGCTGGCAGCAATCAAAGCCATCTAACTGCCAGTATCTCATTTAAAGGGAATGACATTCAGCTACAAAACTCCAAAATGCCTTTAATTCACTGTACTGTACTGTGCATCTCAATGAAAAAACACATCCTCACTTAGAAAAGGAGACTTAGATACTTTTTCCTAGGAAGGAGTACTCCAGCGGTGTGTGGCATGTGGCATCACTTGATCTTCAGCATATCTTGGGCATAAGGCAGCCCTGCCTATTATTATCCACTTTAGATATGTCATCTTTGAGTTAAACAATATAAAGTTACCTTCTTCAGGATTAGTGCAATTAGTTATCTTTCAACAGAAGGAGAGTAATTCAGCAAATCACACTTTAAAAACAAATCACTTCACCTGTCTGGCTTTTCAGCCTGTTCATAGCAAGTAAAATATAAGTTATCCCATAATGTGCTGCAGTAGAGTCCCATGTAATTTTCCTTCTTACATCTATCTCATTTTCCAGGATTCTCAAAAAAAAGTCACACCAACAAGGTTTTTAATTACAGATTTTTTTTAAATGCATCCTTCATGCATCTCACAGTTGTGTGGAAGGCCCCATTCTCAATCAGGGTTCACAGTGTATTATCATGATGAAGATATTTAACAATTAGCTTGAGTTAATTAAAAACTATGAAGCATAACAAGTGACACAGAAACAGATATGGTCAGAAATACGGGACCTTATGATTGTCTTCCTCCTCATTCAGTGCTTGAATGGGAAATGCTAAGTGTTCCTTACATTTTTTGTTTTCTTTTCACAATCCAGGAGAAAGCTCTAGTGATCTTTTACATGTCCTATTTTTTAACTCAGACTATTTCCTCTACCCTTTACTTGTACTTGTGTTCAGCAGTCACAGTAGGGCAAAGAGCTTAGATGAGATCTTGTTTTTACTCACTGACCACTTCTGAATGCTTCTGCATCATAGAATACAAGATATTGTTGTTCCTTCTTGGGCTCCTAATTCAAAACCAGCCATTTATAAAAATAGCTCCTAATTCCCCACGTTTTTCTCTCTCTTTTAGCATGTTTAACATGACATATTTGCTATAGTCTGAAGCAACTGATTAAAAAAAAAAAAGAGAATCAAACAAAGAACCCACCTAACCAAACAAGAAAACCCCAAACAAAAACAAACAAAAAACCCCAACCTGAATTTACAGGTCAGTTCAAAGTTCAATACATCCTCTATTTCATATCCATTTATCAATTGCATAACCTGCTGGTCAGACTCACTCAGCTGATGAACTGTTAATTACGAGTCTTTTTTGTGCTAAAAGTCCACACCAGTCCTGGGGACTGTTATCAAGGACTGCAAAAGTCACATTGACTCAGGTTGTTTTCACAGAATATTCTATGCAAGAATTTATCCAGCAAAACCTTGGAGTAGGGGAGTGCTGGTCCCGCTATCTACTCACTCCTAGAATAAATACCTCCATTAATCCAGAAAACCGACTACATTTCTTGCAGCTATAAAAAATTAATCAAATCTCATCTGGAAGCTTTTACTCATTTTAAAATTGTGATTCTTCTGCCATTTTTCTTATATCTGTGTGCTTTCCCAAACCTATTTTTCAACAACAAGTTACATTTTGCTCATAGGATTAGAAAGTGTGCATAGAACAGTTAAATAATAGCTAGTAGTTTTTTTCCAGTTCCATTTCTGATCCCCTTGTGCATTTTTATACCTTGGTATTGTGGAAGGTCTGTGCCTTTCTACAGTTATCCTAGGCTGACTATTGCATCAGTCAAAGCCTAGGTAAATCAAGAGCAGAGAGATTTAAAAATGTCATTAGTGCAGCTGTTTATTATTTTTCCCTTGAGGTGACATCAGATGTCAAACCCTTGCAGCTTAAAGCTGAGCCAAGGTATATGCTGCAGCAGATTGCCCATCTGGTGTGAGTTCAGAATATTAAAATTTCCTGCAGGCTACCAGCACAAGGACCAGTCAAAATCTTTACAATCATCCAGACGTCTTATTTCACACTACATAGAGCTGTGTGATCTTCAGTTAGGGTGTTCAAAATCATCATTAGTAGCTTGTGATGAATGTTGATCATATCACCCAACCACAACAATTCTGCATTTCATGTGTAACTGTCCAGGTAATACTTAGTTACTGAAACAAGGATTTGTCTGTGATTCAAAATATTACAGGAAATCAAGTACTGTCATTTACAAAGTGTAAAATCAAACAGCTTCCTAGACTCTGTTGAACACTGTCACTGTAGATTAATGTGATACAACTTCTAAGTGATTGCAAAGCCATGACTTACATAAGACTGAATCTGAATTAATATAGCTTGTACAATCTACCAGTTTAAAAGAAATGGTTTTACAATGACTGACTTTGGTTCTAGATACATGGGTCAAGGTTTCCTCTGTTTCTGACTAAAACATTAATGGATAATTATATCCATCTCCAACTCCTCTCACAAGCCATACTAATAGACACGGGGATAAAATAGTCAATTCTGAGATTGTGCATGTGCGTAGTTCAAAGCTATAAAATACCACAAGTCTGAGAGCTTTATTGAACAATGTTGACTACAAAACATGAATTATTTTGAAAAATTACAACAGATACTTAGTGACTTTTTGTCATGTTTGAAGAGTGGAACATCACATTTGGAAAGCAAGTATTTTTTTATTGTGATATATCTGTTCTGGTGAATTTTCCCATGTAAAAGCAAGCAGAAACTCAGAGGGAAAGTCTAGAAATCAAATAGAGTTTAGGCATTCTAGTTTCTGCATGTAACGTAAGTATCAAGGTTTGGGTATTAATCAATATGTTTATTATTGCAAAATGCCAGGGTCCTAGAGCTGTAAGTGTTTTGAATGAAAGCAAGTCAATGCCCCAAAAGCTTGCTGTCTCTTTGTAGAAAAGAGACAGATCAAATCAGAAGCAACACTTAACAGTGAGAGGGCCTTAATTAAAATCTACATTTCTGTGGGCATACTGGCAAAGGATAATTTAAAAGAAAGATTCAAAAAGGAATAATTAAGTTGCTTGTACATGCTTACAGATCAGTTCTTCACAGAGCGAATGTCATCTGGGGAGAATGCACAAAGGTACCTAACAAATTAATGATAAGACTGCTGTCATGCACTGGTTATCAAAGAGAGACAATTTCTTCATATTCCAAAAGGTTCCAGGGTTGAACGGGAAGTTTTTAAAGGGAGAAAAAGCAATACATTGTAACAGAAAAAGGTGGAGGAAAAAAAGGAAAGATGAAACAGAAAGATGGAATACATATTGTCAAGAGAATGTGCTAGAACATCTAGGTTGCTAGCAGCATCAATCCTTCTTATCACTGTCCAAGTAAGTCCACACAAAAGCGGAGTATATTTGCAACTTAAACCTTTCCACAGTTTTTGAAGTAGTTTAATATCCATAATGATAACAGACTGCAGCAAAAGGAGTAAGGGAAGTAGTCTTTAATCCTTTGGGCAAAAAAAATCTGTCTTCAATTTTCAGTCTATCAAAGACTATTGTCAGAGATGTTCAGATTATTTTGGAAGTATAATTATTCAAAGTTTAATTCTCTGAGGATCACAAGAGAATTTTCATGTTCATTCCAATGAGTTATTAACGTTGCTATTGAAATATTTCTAGGTTTTCTGAATTAACATTAATATGTCTCATAAAATCTAGTGAAAGGGAGTGAATTTATTGACTGCAAATTGCTGAAGTCCCCAGAACAGTTTGAGAAAATGAGATTTACCTCACCTACAGCATGTAAGAGGTACTCATCCAATATAAGCCAGGTATTGAAGCACCATCTATAGTCAGTCCAGACAGAGAAGGATCTCCAGAGGTTCTTATTTCCATTTGTTTTATATTCATATTTTAAGAGTGGATGAATTGACTTTTGCAGGTGCTGGTTTCTCCTCACTAGCTAAAGTGAGAGCTTCACTTAAGTGTTACTTCATTAATCATAGAAAGAAATTAACTTAGTTCTTTACCTTTTAGATTGCTCTAATCTGAAGAATATGAATTTCCCCTATGTATAAATGTTACAAACCCCTCACATATTTTGTTTTATGGATCCATAGCACTTGGAAATACTTTCTCCTTTTACTCATCCTCAATACCATTACTGACTTGCAACATGCAAGACCACAGGAAAGTCCCTTCACTTAAGTACAACTAGGAGTAATTATGACAGGGACCAAGAGTCTTACAGTGACAGTGACACTGCTGTTGGGGAGTGGAGGGTGAGTCAAGCTCACAATATGCACAAGCATAGAATAGTTTGGGTTGGAAGGGACCTTCAAAGGTCATCTAGCCCAACCCCGCTGCAATGAACAGGGACATCTTCAACTAGATCAGGTTGCTCAGGGCCCCGTTCAGCCTGACCTTGAATGTTTCCAGGAATGGCGCGTCTACCATCTCTCTGGGCGGCCTGTTCCAGTATTTTACTATCCTCATTATAAACAATTTCTTCCTTATATCTAGCTTGAATCTCCCCTCCTTTATTTTAAAACCATTACCCCTTGTCCTGTCATAACACGCATTTCTAAAAAGCCTGTCCCCGGGCAATGCACATTTATTTGGGATCAGTACCTTTCAATGCTCATTCCTCAGCACCATTCCATACATGAGCCTTCTTGCTGCACAGATCCTTGCCCTGCACACTGATCTCACTTCCGTGCATGCTGCTCTTCAGAGAATCCCATATCTTGGTGCTCTGTTCTTATTTCCAGTGAAGAATGCAGAATAACTGACCAGTGTACTGCTCTTAAATATGTATGCTTTGAACTATTTTTCGGACAATATTGTTCCTTTTTCCACATTGTAGTTCACATAAAGAAAGCTGTTTTGAAAATATGTATCACCCATCCAAGTCATGTATCTGGACTGTCAAAACTTGGCTGGCTTTATTAATCCCCCAGTACAGTAACCACTCTGCAAGCCTGTGTAGGTCTTCATAGTCCCTCTCTTTTAATGGGACTAAAATAGATCTCTGTTGATGCTTTTCTAGCTAGAAAACATGCATCTATCTGATGTCCAGATTTGAAATGCACACATGTAAATCACAACTTCAGGAGCACTTAGCAAGGTACTGAGTAATTCCCTTATGACTCCCTACATAATTTTTAATCTTGTAAAAAGTTATCTTAACTTCTTTGAGGAGATTTACTTTCATCTGCCTTCTCCCACAAAACCTCACCTGAGAGTTAGTCACATCTCTGGGTTGTACAGGATAACCTCAATCACAATTCAACATAACGATCTCTCTTGTTTCTGCAGAGAGATTTTGTAAAAATAGTGAAAGTATTCATTTTTCTTAACCAACAGCTTTCATTTATTATAACAGAGGTGAAGGAAAATGGAAACTTATGAAGTATATTCTGATTCACACCTGCCATAAAAATGCCACTTAAGAAACTTCTTAGAAGAAATACTGGAGGAGTACTTGTGATACAAAGTGCATCCTCCAAGTATGTTCTTCATCTTCCTACGGCAAGAGATGAAGCTTCTCTCTAATGCAAGAAAGGTAACACGTTGCACTCTGTAGAAGTGTATACAACTACGTGTGCTAAGGAGCCATTAAATACCAGGGTTGTTCACTGAAACATGCCAAGGAACAGAGGATCAAAAAGCAATATGCAGATTGGATAGCAACAGAGTGACTTCTGTTACCCACAAAATTGCTGATTACATTTCACTGAGAATATATTTCAGAAATTTCCCCAAATGATTTATACCTATTTTTTTAAATGAGAGGAAGAATTTTTCTTAATGTACATGTGCAGCACTAACTGTAGCTGAATATTAAGTTGCAGTAACTGTGATATGATTATATCCATTTTTCTTGAGAGAGAAAAAACTGGAATGAGAAACTTAAAGATGCATTAGAATAAGAAAATCAGTCAAAGAGAAATAAAAGCTATATAAACAAATTATAGTCAATTTTGAGACTTCCTCAATACATAACTAACTCATAAAAACTATTATGTATGCACATACATATATCGTTTATATACAGCTCTCTCTCAAACTGATACATCTGTCAAAAGAAAATAACAGATTTTTGAAAGCAGACAGTATCACACCCTGGTAGAAAGTAATATAAATTATCACAAGTAAAAATGAAAGACAGAATCTTAAAAGGAAATTTGGAAAGTGAATCATAAAAAAAGACAGAAGTATATTTAAAAGGGAAAGCTATGAAGAATTCAGGGAGTTATCAAGAAGTAATGGAAGATAATTACATCCCAGCATTCTGACGTGAGCCTTAAAAACTTTATAGTAAATGCCCCGAAAAATCTCTATGCTAGATCACACTACTACAGACCCTTACATTGCCAAAAAACTTCATCAGAATTTTCTCCTATGGAAACATGTTTTTTTTTATTCTTTTGGGAAAAAATTAATTATTTGCAATAATTTTACTAGGTACATTTAATAGTATAATGGTAGACAAGGTTTGAGCAGCTCATTTAATTCTTTAGGAGGCTCTGAAAATCCCACATGAAGTATAAAATTATGTAACATACCCTTTATTGCAGCCCATGACACTCAGACCACTTACAATGTATAATTTATTTCAGCTGCCAGGCTTGGCCTAGTCACTTGGACTAGAGTTAGAATTGAAGATAATTTGGACCATAATTAAATTACAAACCTGAACTTTATACTAATGTGGTATGCAATGTATCCTAAATAGTGCCACAAATCACATCTCCAGTATCCTCATAAAGATTCATTTGATGAACTATTTAATGGACTTCTCTACTGATTTTTTCCCCATCTAGGCAGTATCATGAAGGAGTTATATTGAATTTCCTGAACTGAATGAGAGGCTAGCCTAAAATATTTCGTGAGAAATTATTAGCAACATGTAACCCACAATAAATTGATGAAGCAAAATACCTTCCTACTTCTTCTAGTCTCATCTCTAAAAGGGTGACTTTGAAAGCTTCAAAAAGGAGAATGGTGCTATTCAGACTACAACTACTTCTGAAAGTTCTTAATTTAAATTCTAGCTACAAAAGAGAGAGAATAAATCCATTGCATGTAAAATTTTGTTTGACATTTCAAAAAGCTATGACTGATAGAAAATCAATAACAGGATTGTGACATATACTGTCTTCAGGGATGCCTTTCTCATCTGTATGTTCTTTAGTAAAGACAGCTATATAGCTATACCTTCAGAATCTGCTAAAACCATTTGCTTTGTTCCTTCCTTCAGTAAGAACTCTCATGTAATAATTAAAAATGTATAAAAGTATTTTAAAGATAAATCTCACTGAAAGCTACATTTCAGCTTGAGTCACTTAAATACATATTTTTTAAGTGTCTGGAATTTACTGCTATGTATAACTGAAAAAGAGCCCTGATGACCTTTGTGTTTCTTTAAAACCTGAATATCTCTTATAACTGGTGGAAGGCATATTGCATTGATACTTAACACTGATACTTACCATTGTGCAGGTGTGACTAATCAAGATGCCCAGCAATAAAGAATTGGGATGAAAGTCAAGAAGTTTCTGGTTTCAAAAAGTACATCTGTTGGTAGCAGAAATGAATTGCAACAAATATGGCCATATTATTTTTTTTATGAGAGAGGGAAGATACTATTATAGCTCAGAGATTATTAAGATACAAGAAATACATGTGCCAATGTGCCTTTGTGGCCCAGAAGGCCAATGGTATCCTGGGGTGCATTAGGAAAAGTGTGACCAGCAGGTCAAAGGAGGTTATCCTGCCCCTCTACTCCACCATGGTGAGGCCGTATCTGGAGCACTGGGTCTAGTTCTGGGCTGCCCAGTTTAAGAAGCACAAGGAATTACTGGAATGAGTCCAGCAGAGAGCTACAAAGATGATCAGGGGTCTGGAGAATCTTTCTTATGAGGAAAGACTGAGAGTCTGCTCAGCCTGGAGAAGAGAAGGCTGAAAGGGGATCTTATCAATGCTTACAAATATCTGAAGGGTGGGTGTCAAGAGGATGGGACCAGACTCTTCAGTAGTGCCCAATGACAGGATGGGCACAGACTGAAGCACAGGAGGTTCCATCCGAATATGAGGAGAAACTTCTTTACTTTGAGGGTGCCAGAGCACTGGAACAAGCTGCCCAGAGAGGATGTGGAGATGTCTTCTCTGGAGACATTCAAGACCCACCTGGACACATTCCTGTGTGATCTGCTCTGGTGAACCTGCTTTAGCAGGTGGGTTGGACTAGATGATCTCCAGATGCCCCTTCCAACCCCAACCATTCTCTGATTCTTTGATTCAAGAGGTCTGACTAGAGCAACTTTACTAAGTCTGTGATCCAAATGGCTCTAAGCTACTTGTCTCTGCAGACAATTCAACATATCAGAGAAAACAGCATTTTCTTTAATTATCCATCTTGTCACAGGGCTCTAATTTCACCTAAAATAAAGTATTAGATGAATAGTAACAAGCACATACATACTTGTCTGCAAGAGTGCCAGCAAATTATGTCAAATAAGTGTTATGAGTACTTCCAACAGTATGTAGCACACCGGTCAGTCAGATAAGAGTAAGAGCAAAATTTTAAAAAGAAGCATCATAATAAAAGTAACATCATACATTCCTAAAGCATCACATAAGTAAAACTATCTCGTTATCAAAAAAGAACCCAAGCAATCTCAAAAATGACTATTTCTTAGTTTAGCCTAAGCTCAGTTCTCAGATTCCTTTTAAAGAGATTCGTAACAAAAGTTTTCTGAATGGTGATCTTAAGGAAAGAAAAAATGCAATCCTTTATGAAAAGACTATTAAATCCAGAGCTCCTTTTTGTCACATTTTAGTAGACTCATAACTCCGTAACTGTTCATAACTAAGTTCATAACTAAAAGTGTATATCAGAAAATGCCTAATAGCTTTTTCCCTTGTGAGAACTTCAGGCTAGTGTCATATTAAGCTGCAAAATCTACTTGCTTCCTTTTAGTGATTGATAACCATGATCTTCCAGCATAGAGCTCTAGTTCTGGATTTTCAACTTCCTAGTCTATGACCCAAACAGGTAGCAGAAATGACATGTGCTAGTATAGTGGCAGTGCCACTGACTAAATGATAATCAAATGATGTCTAAAAAGCCACAAGAATTCTGGCTGTTTGCTTTATAGGGAAAAAAAATGGTAAAATTTATTCAGCAAAACTTTATTATTTGAACAGACTACCCATTTTCTCATAACTCTAACTTAAGTTTGTTCATTTACTAGTATGAAAAACTTGTTAACAGCCAGGTTCCTTAGTAAATTTAATAGATGAATGATTTGAGTTTTTAATGTGTACATTATCTTAATAATGGAATAAAAGACTTTGCAAAACACCCATGCTGTGAAAATTAAGTAGCATCTTATCCATAGGTGACATTTAAGGTGTTATATTGTAATACATTTAAATTATTAATGACTGCTGTTGTAATATGAAAATGCAACTGCTAAAGAGTTCCTTACTTAATAAACAGCATCAATTGCCTGTGTTTTTCCAACTTTATTTTTATCAGCATTGTAAGTTCGACAATCCCGTAACTTGGTGTAACTACTTTATGCACTGTTTGAATAAGATGCTAGGAAAGGTATAAGATACACATTCAATTTGTATGACTTACAAACAGCTATGCAAATTTGAGGGATTTGGGATAGAATGGTCTGTTTGGTGCTTTTCATGAGAGAAAGAAGAAACCATTTTCCTGAAAAGACATGTCTATCTGCCGTTTGCCTTGCTTCTGCCAAGCCACAGGAGCTGTGGCTCTTGAAGCTTTTGCTTGCTAGAATACTTAAATAGTTTTAGTAATAAAGACAGTTAAACTTGTATACTTGCTCTATGAAAACAACAACATTGCTCACAAAATCCTTCATAACTTTTATGTGGCAGTTTAAGAGGATGAACCTAATTACAGAACAGTTAATTAACTGTTTTATCATCTTCTTATAGGCAAGAACTAGACGTCTCCAAATGAAATATTGAGAACTACCTAAACTCAGTCAAAAGCCAGCTTAGAAACACTGTGCGCAGGGATTTATTTGAAAAACAATCTCCCTGGAACAATGAATATTAGGAAGGTGTTTAGTTTTTGTTTTTTGTTTTTTTTTTTGGTTTAAGACCTGAGTCACAGTAAATTTTTAAAAAAGAAAATGAACAAATCAACCAACATGGAACAGAATGGGAAGAGCCTAATAAAATCCATCACTCCAAATGACAAGTTTTTCAAATATCTGCATGTTAAACTTCACACATTTACTTTGTCTCAGACTTTAATAATTGAAAAATTCTTACTCCAGAACAAAAATAATGCAAAATTGCCAAACTATATGCAAGTCATGACTAATTATAATCTCTGCACAATTACAGTGTTACTCATGAATTTCTTTCTCACAATTTTTTCCTCAGCCATGATTAATCTTGGCCAGCTAAGCTGTTGGAAGAGTGTATTTGTTCTGTGAAGCACCTAACAAGCACAAGAGGGGTAGTATAAAATAATGATAATAGATCAAAAGTACTAACATTTACTTTTGGCTTAGTAAAACTGTCTGATAAATTATCCCCTTCAGTGTTTCTCTATTATTGCAATACAGTACCTTGAAAGTGATATATTGGCACAAGCCATTGTGTTCTACCACAGTGCAATTAGGAGGTCCATTTAAACAGCTTTATCATACACACACAAAGGCTGATTAATTTTCTAATCAAATGTTCCAGGAAATCATTAACCATGACATTAAACAGGGTTGTGCTAATTATACTCTCCATAAAGAATTCCAATATAAATTTACAAAACATCTACAAAAATATGCCACAGAATTATTTGTGTACGTTAAACTGTCCGACCTACTCTACATAGTCCCACAGGTCCCTAGTGTTAAGGCCCAGTCCTGCAAAGGTCCAGTTTGGGGCTGCATTCTGCTGCATTTCACCAGAGCTCCATATAGTGGTAGTCATTACGTTTTGTAGGTGACTGCCTGTGTAAGTCATGCTGAAGGATTGACATCTTTATTCTTTATGTGTCATTGCATTGTAATGAATGGCTATCAAATCATGTGGAAAAAAAGTGAATGCAATCGTTGGAGGGAGCATTTTATTTCGACTGCATTCAAGACAACACAAAATGATAAAAACAATACAGAAACCTGAGCATCTTTCTTACTGAATAAGAGAAGAAAAATGAAACTTGTTCTGTTTTAGAAAATATTCTAGAGATATAAATGCTGAGTGCTACCCTTATTTTTCTTAATGATACTTAACATTGAGGTTTGGAAATAGATTTTCCCCTCCATTTTGCATAATTATTCTAACTCCTGTTAATTTAACATAAAAATAAATACAAGGTACTGATTATAGTAATGAGAATTCAATTACTTTCTAAAGCATATACAATTCGTTAGTATAGAGCTAAGGAAATCTCCATCTACTTGTGTATTTTCCCAAAAACTGCAGGGCTTTCTGCTACAGAAAACAACAGCTTGCGTTAAGCAAATACAGAATATAGGTACGCATGTTCTTTTGGCCTTGCTAGTCCAGTTAACAGCTCCTGCACAAAGACTCCTTCAGTCACAAACCAAAATCCCAGCCAAAAGAGGTCAGTGAAAATACTGCCGTTGTTTTGAATAGGGCCTGTCTCCTGTGTTATTCTGCTTTCTTAACCCAGAACCAGCAAAGTGGTATAAAGTATATATTATAAAAATATTAAATACATATAAATATAAAAAATATAAAATTGTGTATTTACATATATATAAAAAAATGAAGGGTCTAAATATATTAAGTTATCTAGAAAGAGATTAACTAGTTTGATTTGTTTGCAAAACACCCATGCTGTGAAAATTAAGTAGCATCTTAGCCATAGGTGACATTTAAGGTGTTATATTGTAATACATTTAAATTATTAATGACTGCTGTTGTAATATGAAAATGCAACTGCTAAAGAGTTCCTTATTTAATAAACAGCATCAATTGCATGTGTTTTTCCAACTTTATTTTTATCAGCATTGTAAGTTCGACAATCCCGTAACTTGGTGTAACTACTTTATGCACTGTTTGAATAAGATGCTAGGAAAGGTATAAGATACACATTCAATTTGTATGACTTACAAACAGCTATGCAAATTTGAGGGATTTGGGATAGAATGGTCTGTTTGGTGCTTTTCATGAGAGAAAGAAGAAACCATTTTCCTGAAAAGACATGTCTATCTGCCCTTTGCCTTGCTTCTGCCAAGCCACAGGAGCTGTGGCTCTTGAAGCTTTTGCTTGCTAGAATAGATTGATTTCCATGAAATCAAAATTTTTAGCAAAACCAGGTTTTGGAGATTGTCATCCTAGAACAAACCAGTGATGGACCTGTCCCATCCTTCAGCTGCAGGTGATTAGATCACTCAGAAGAAAAGGCCAAGCCTGGGAGGCAACAAAATAAAACCTTCCTGAGGGGGTGAGCGTGCATCTTAACCCCTTATCTCAGGGGTGTTAGGCTCATTTTCAGTGGGGGCGCCGTCTGCCTCGCGGTTGCCTTCAAACGGCGGAATATAATTTTAGGACTGTATAAATGTAGTAGTTACCTTTATATAGTCCTAAAATCACATTTGGCCCTTTGAAGGCAACCACCAGGCTGACGTGGCCCCCGGTAAAAACGAGCTTGACACCCCTGATTTAGATGGAGGCGAGTGTGCCCTAAAACACGGGGTTTTTCCCCATGTTCTGCCGGTACTTTCACAGAGCTGAGGCAGAGGGGGGCGAGCACATTTTACTGTCCCTGCCAGAGGGGAACGACACACCGTCGCCCAAGGGACGTTAATTTGGCTGCGCACCCGCTGTTTGCTGACGGGGGAACCGCCCTGTCAGGGCGGCCCGCGATTGCGTGGCAGCATAAAACTTCCCAGGGGCCAAAACAAGATGGCACAAATCCTGGGGAAAAAAAACAGCAAACAAACAAAGTATGAGCGCTCACAAACCCCGCTACTCGACGGACCCCGCTCCCGGCCTAACCCCAGGCGTCTGGCCCGCTCGGGACTACGCCTGACCGCCGCACAGCCCTCTGGGACACGTAGTCCGGAGGGATGAAGGGGCGGTGCGCAAGCAAACAGGTGCGGCCACTGGGGCGGCTCGCCAGCGCTTTGCCGAGAACAGCTGATTCACTGGTGATTGGCAGGAGGCCAGCCAACCGAGAAACGACGTTTCCGTCGCGCCGCCGGGGGATTGGCTAGCGCGGGGAGGCCGGAGGCGGGACAAGCATTGGCGGGACGATTCGGACGGCGGGACATTCCTGGGCTCTGACAGGCGCCGGCGAGCGGCCGTTGGGAGCGCGCGCCCCTGCCCCGCCGCTGGGATTAGAGCCTCGCTAAATCCTTTGCTGCGCTGAGACGTCGGTGGCGGCTTTAGCCCTGAGCCTCCCTCCTCCCCCCGCTGCGTCCTGTCCGGCCGAACTCAGCTAAGCTGCGCTAATCGCTGGCGCCCAGCTCGGCCAGGGCCGCCGGGCCTGGGCCCGATCGCGGGCAGCGGCCTCCCCTCATCTCCCCTCCCCTCCTCGCATCTCTCGGGCGCGACCATGGAGCCGCGGCGGCCAAGATACTGCGCCCCGTCCTCGCCGCCGGGTCGCGGTGGGCGGGAGAACAAGGGGCTTCGTCGGAAGGGCCCGCCGGGGGCCGGCAGCGCCGGCGGCCCCGAGGAGGCGGCGGACGGCAGGAAGCCCAAATTCGTAAGTACGAGTCGATCCCAAGCCACTCCCTGCCCCCGCTGGGGCTGCCTGAGGTGTGGTCCTTTCTGCCGGGCTTGCGCCGAGGGGCCCCGACCCTGCGGCGGGTCCATCCTCCGCCTCGGGGGGCGGTCACTGACCGAGAGACCGGGGGGCCTGGTGGGAATAGAGGGGCTACAAACCGCCGCCGTCGTCTTCAACCGGGCTTTGAAAGGTGAGCCGGCCAGCTCCAGGTCACCTCCAGGTCACCTCTTTGCCTGTCTGAAAGGACCTGGCTTCATTTTGTACTAAGTTTTCAGGTCTCTCCTCTTCATCATAAAGCTTTATTATCTTACTGTTTGACAGCTATGGGTATAAGATGAACGGAATTCTAGCTTTTAAATTATGTTACTTTTATTTAAACTGGATTTTTTTTTTTTATTTTATTTTGGTGATGTAAACTGTACAGTGAAAAACTGAGTCTTTGAATTTAAGGAACATAGCAAAGTTCTTCTCCCTAGCCCTGCTTTTACGATCTTTTGGCTGTCATGCCAAGAAACTGGGGAACTTGAAATGACTGATAATTGTCCACAAGACAATGTGTCTGTGAGATGTGCTCTAACTAAAAAGCACCCAGGAAGAGCCAGTTTTTGTTTGGACATCATGAGATTTCCAAGTGTTAAGCTGGCACAAACATACATTCTACCACTGTATCCACCACATATGGAGCAGATGCATCCCATGCTTATATTTAGGTGATGCACATGTTAGTCTTTGTTCAGTCGACTCTGAGCCACAGAATCACAGAATCTTAGGGACTGGAAGAGACCTCAAAAGATCATCTAGTCCAATCCCCTCACCAGAGCAGGAACACCTAGATGAGGTTACATAGGAAGGCGTCCAGGCGGGTTTAAAGCCAGCCTGCTTTAAGCTGCATTATATGCTTACAAAATAGATACTGTAATATACCTACCATAGAGTAGATTCTTGATTCTAGGGCATCTTTGTGCGATATTTAGGACTTGAATGTCTGGCACCTGAGCACAGGTTCAAAAATGTTAGCTAGAAAACAGTATCAAACTGTAGGCTGGCCAAACCTGTTCTGGAAGGTCACAACTTGCTCCTAGCATTCCTGTTTCCTGGAATCCTTTGTATATTGTGACTGCGCAGATTGCTCTTGGATCCAAGTCCGTGTGCCTGTTTTTGCATGTTAGAATGGGCATGTATGAAGCAGTGTGACCAAGAGCTGTTTGCTTGTCTTTATAATTGGCTATGTACCTTCTGGAGGTGCATGCATTTTAGTCATGAAGGTGATACAGCTGGATGTGCTTTAGAAGAGATTCCCTGAGTAAAAACCTATATGGTCTGCTCAGTCTAAAAGACTGAACAGGGTTACAGGTATATAACTTGGCTGGATTATTGCTGTGGTAAATGGGAGACATGGATTTGTGTGTGAGACTGATGAAAGCACTGAGTCAAAAAGTTAAACTTCTTATCGATACTTTAACTGTTAAATTCTTATGCTTACAGGATATTGCAATAATTTTCCACTTTTTTCCCTAACCATGTGTTAAAACAGAAATAGGGTGTTGCCATCATGTTCACTTTTTTTTTCATGTGTGTTAAAATAGAAATAAAATACAATAATTTATTTACTACATAATCCTACTAGACATGTGGTACAAGCCACTGAGAATTTTTTGTTAAATGAACTTTGATTGACTTTTTAGTGAAAGCAAGCCTTCTCTTAGATGCAGGAGCTTGTCTGGTGCATGTCTAGACTTCCCAGGCTAGGCAAGGGTGATTTTGAGCATGAGTAGATATGGGCATCAGCTGTCTGTCTTCTTGAGGTCACAGTGTTGATTTTTGATGCAGCTTACAGGAAATAAAGGGAGTTAAATTTCGGTATCTGACCTAGCTTTGTAGAGTGTATATGATCATAATGTAGTTTTTTTTAAAATTTTGTCCTGCCCTTGTTCCACCTGCCCAGTTTCTGAAACTCTTTAAGCAGGGATGACTGAGAATATGCTTAATCTATGACAATACCTTGTCAAACCGCAACTTTCAAAAGAGCTGATTATCCCACAGTAGTCAGTGTTGGAGCGGCCTCACCTTGAGTCCTGTGTGCAGTTCTCGGCCCAACAATTTAAGAAGGATATGAAGGTGCTTGAATGTACCCAGAGAAGGAAGGCAACAAAGCTGGTGAAAGGGCTGGCAGGAATGTCCTATGAGGAGCAACTGAGGACATTGGGTTTGTCTAGTTTGGAGAAGAGGTGGCTGAGGGACCCTTGTTGCTCTCTACAGCTTCCGGAGGAGGGGAAGTGGAGGGGGAGGTGCTGATCCCTTCTCCCTGGTATCTAGTGATAGGATGTGTGGAAATAGTTCAAAGCTGTGTCAAGGGAGGTTTAGACAGACATAAGGAAGCATTTGTTTACCAAGAGGGTTGGTCGAACACCTGAACAGGCTTCCTGGAGAGGTGGGCAATGCCTGAAGCCTGTCAGTGTTTAAGAGGCATTTGGACAATGTCCTTAGTAATGTGTTTTAGCTTTGTCAGCCCTGAAGTGGTCAGGCAGTTGGACGAGACAATTGTTGTAGGTCACTTCCAGCTGCAATATTGCATTCAGTTTTGCCCTGGGGTGTTGATACAAGATGGAAGAATTCTAGTTCTCCAAACCTGGATTGTGTTCTGGATTGCTCACTGGGTGACCTAAAGAAAAGTCAGAGGTGAATATTTCATGAATAGAGTTTAGTGGCTCTGTCTTCATGTAAACTGTTATGAGGGGTATAGTTTACAAACGTAATCTGTGGAATTTAACGGTTACTAAAGAGCAGCATGCTGCTCCATGCAGAATATTTATCACCCAGCTATTAAATCTAAAATTGACAAACTCCTTCTTATCTACCTCCTGTTGTCTTACAAGACTGATTTTTTTTTCTTTTTTTTTTTTTTTTTAATTGTGGGGGAGATGGTGTAACTGGGTTGACCTGTTCACATCTAATTCTTCCCATAATATGTCTTCAATATACCTTTATTAGTTAAATTAGTTTGTGTCAGAATACATAAAACTTTTCTTACTCTTCTGAATTCTCTGTAATCCAGTCCTAGATATAAGATGTAGCCTTTCCTGTGTTTGGGATACTTACAGTGCCATACTTCTTCATGTCACTTAAATTATATTTCTGATCTCTTGTACGTTTGTCAAATATGGATGAAATTGGCTCTTAGATTCAGTTAACTCAAGTCATCCACATTGTATTAGTCTAATTTTCTTCAGTGTGAAAGGCTTGAAAATAAGTTCCAGGTTGGACCATTCCAATCAATGCAACATATTGATCTGTCACAGCAGATATGCTAATCTGAAAAAGAATTTCATCTCCTGACAAACCTTGAGGTGAAATTGGATTGCTGTTTGCAAAGCTGACATCGTTAACATGTACCTCCTTCTTTTTTTTTACCTCCAAAGAAAGTTCTTGTTTCTTAAAAATCACTTCATTTGGAGAGTGGAGAAAGAGTCTTTGAGCTAAACAGTAACAGTGGTTGATTCCAGTCAAATATCATCTTGAAGTACTGCCTTTCTGAACAAGCTGGTTTCTCAGAAGTAGTGAATGAGTTGTAAGTCCTCAGTTCTCTCTGTTCTTTTACAGAAAAAAATAATAATTAAGGAGTGGTGTTTAATTTTGAAGCACATACCAGCTTGGCTTTTTTCAGCAGGTCCAAGGTTTTGCAAGTGTGGGACTCTTAAAAGGATAAAAGATGCTCTATGGTACTGTGGTACTTCAGCTTATTGAGAGCTCTTAAATTCACCCTTGAGGGTTAGGGCCTAGTAAAAAGAGGAAATGAATTGAAGGATGACAGTGTTCATACCTGTTTTCTGTGTATACATTTACTGAGAAATACATTTTTGAAGTCTTCTGGGGAGTGGGGTAAAAAGCCATTGCTTGCCGCTTTCTGTCCTTGATTTTTTTTTTTTTTTTTTTTTTTTTTCCTTAGAAGTGTTTGGAAATCATAAGAGAGAGTGCTATATTACGTGACTTCCAACTTCATTTCTCTGGGACTACATCCTGAGGACTCCTAGGCCTCAAAAGATCAATTTCTAGCTCAAGTTAGAGGTGTTTCTATTAAATTCAGTATAGTATTGATGTGTATTCAGTGACTTTCAGGTTACGTTTTTGATGAAGCTTTTTATGAAATTTATGTGAGTCAAGAAGACTTTCTTGTTGGCACCAATCTGTTAAAAATAGACAAATTAACACTTGCATTTAACAGTGTCTGTAAATCAAAGAAAGATGTAGTTAAGAGCATTTCTCTGACATAGAGAAGAAAGGTAAGACCGATCTCTGTCAATATCTTTAATTACAAAGTGACTGAATTATTGCTGCAGTTAGGCTGCAGTATAAGACCTTGAATCTAAATTAGTCTTTTAAAGAAATGATTGCTGAACAGATGTTACCTAAAACACTTTATTGCAGCTTTGTAAAATTGTAAATTCCTCATGCTGTTATTTTTGTTGGCATGAATTAACACTGTGGGTTATGATATTAAATTTTACTGCTGTGTTCTAGCACTTTGTTATATAATCTTACCTGTAAGCACCAATTTTGAGTTTAACTCATCAATGTCTAAAGAACATCACAATCAGTGTAGGAACTGTCTTGTTAAGATAATTTTGCCCCTGATTGCTTTTCAGACTGCTTTCTAAGCAACAGAGAGAGTGATAAAGCTATTAAATAAATGCTGAAGTAGTATATTGGAAATTAAAAGCAGGAAATGCTGTGGAGTTACACAGCAGTTTCTAAATTGCATTTACAGACGGAGGTAGCAAAGTTACTGAGGGAATATTGTGACAAAGGAGATCCTAAAGTAATAGCGTTCACTGTAATCATCCAATTTACATCTCTACAACTGAGTCTACAGATTTCCTTGCAATCCCTGCTTCACTGTTCTGGTTGTGTTTCTGCTGGAGAATAACCTTTGGGGAAGAAAACCAGTTTGTGTTGAATCTTTTTGGTGATAGAATTAATGGGCAGTGTGTGATGAGTTCTTCTCACTAATTTAAAAAGGTACAGAGGGGATTGTGTGATTATATGCACATTCTTAGTCTTTGTTTCTCTAGTTTCAGCATTCGAGTTTGAGTCGTCCATTTCTAAAACTCATTGCATCTTGCTTAAAGCCTTTTTTTTTTTTTTGGGTTCTTATCTTGTAGCTACATGTAGGCTCTAAGCTCGTCTTAACAGAGAAGGTATCTGTGTATGCAGTAGCTTGGGGGAGTGTTATATGTGGGTTTGTTTGCTTAATTTCTTCTGCAAGGAAGGCAGAAATGAAGATCCATAAAGTATTTAGATACCAGACTCTGTGACTTTTTTAGTTTTTTTGCAATTTGAAGTACTTCATTGTGGTGGAACCAACACATGTTGAAATTCTTGTTTAGCTGTCTGAAACTCCTGAAACTCCTCTCATACTGCCAGGGCTGTATGACTGGTTGACTGTCTTCTAATTCCATTTATGATCAACAAATCAGACCTTGTCTGCCTTTCTGATGGCAAACTCACTCTCTCCCTTCTGGGCATAACTCGAGTTCAAGTACCAAACATGCTGTTTTTAAACATGGTGTTTTGATGCAGGAACTCAGATGAGCCATGTCACTCTGTGTTTATGTGATGGTGAAAAGCGCACTTGCAAAGAATGGAGATGCTGCCCCTTTTGGTAGAGTGCCAAAACTTTTAGATGATATAGACTATACTCTGCATTTTACTGGAATATTCTTCATTTCCAGGCCACACTGAGCTGTAGTGCTTGTGGCAGAAAAGCCAAAGACACGAGACTGACGGTCCTGTGTGAGAAGGTGGCATTCTCCTGTATTCTAGTCCTGTTTGCCTGGACTGTTATGGGGCATTTGAGTATAATTTTGTTTATAGATGTGCCTATGCAAAGATAGAGAAATAAATCTAATGACACAAAAGATCCAAATAGTACTGTTAATGGAATGAAGTGGCATTTCTCATGTCTTTGCTTCACTGTCTCTACCCAGAGTTGTCATGGGTAATTATATAGACAATGACTCAAATTGTCTTGCAGATTAAGCTCCAGTATTGCTACTGCTTGGATGTGCAACATAAGATCGTCCTCCATATGACAATAAGATTCTTTACTGTGAATATATGTGAGACCAAACAGTATTTGCCTTACTTTTCCCTAGCTGAGTGGTGCAGAAGTTGCATCACAAATGCTTTCATCATGTATGACCTTTTCAAGATACAGAGCACTCTTTCTGTTCTGTGAGTAGCCCTCTTGTTGCCATGCATGTGTTGTGAATCTCAGTTCTTGTGTCATAGAATCATTTTGGTTGGAAAAGACCTTTAAGATCATCAAGTCCAACTGTTAACCTAACACTGCCAAGTCCACCTCTAAACTACGTCCCTAAGAACCTCGTCTATGTATGTGTCTTTTAAACACCTCTAGGGATGGTGACTCAACCACTTCCCTGGGCAGCCTGTTCCAATGCCTGACAACCCTTTTCTGTGAAGAATTTTTTCCTAATATCCGATCTAAACCACCCTTGGCGCAACTTGAGGCCATTTCTTCTCGTTCTATCATTTGTTACTTTGGAGAAGAGACCAAGACCCTCCATGCCACAACCTTCTTTTAAGTAGCAATAGACAGCAGTAAGGTCTCCCCTCAGCCTCCCTTTCTCCAGGCTAAACAGCCCCAGTTTCCTCAGCCAATCCTCACAGGCTTGTGGTCCAGCCCCTTCATCAGCTTCGTTGACCTTCTCTGAAGGAGAAGGGATGAAAGGATAAAGCAGTTTTCCCCACTTTACAGAAGTCAGTTCTAATTTTTCAACTCTTTTCTAGGACAACAAAAATGTCACCAACTAGCCAGTTCTGCACATACACATTTTGCAATGTCTCTTGGTCTAAAGAAGAGTTCAACAGAGAGATGAAGACAGCAGGTGACACCAGCACTGTTTCTTTCTAAAGCTCTCACTGTCTTTGATGTTTTGAGATGAGCTGTCTTCTGACAGTTTTTCAAGAATGCTGTGTCATACACTGAATGTATGTGTATATCCTGCGTCCAATGGAATCAATTATTTACCAGTATGCCTGAGGGACATAATCTTCAAAAAGGGGTAATTCCATGTGAGATTGCTTGCTTTCTTCAAAATGATATATCTATACACTTCTTTTTAATTGTCATTTAGCTTTAGCTGAACTACTTTGGCTCAGCTGCAAAACAAACAGCCTCTTCCTTCATATCCCAGACTGAAAACTAAAATACCCTGGAAAATGTAATTTCAAAATGTTAGCTCTTTATAAATGTGTTTGTATAGCTGAACACTAACCAATGGTGATACTTCTGCTTTTCCAACTGTAGGTGCTACCAATAAATCTGGACTTCTAAAGTATCTTAATTAATTCCTAATCTCTTCATGGTTTTGTACGGCTTTGAGTAGAAAACAGGATATCAATGTACTTAAAATATCATTAATTTGTTTTTCAATTTTGCATATCTATTTTCTACATGATAAACAGACTAGAGGAATAATATTACTTAGCTCCCGTGCTCTGAAAAGCAATAATGTTATTATTCTGGTGTAGTTCATGGAAGCCACAGAATATCATATGAGTGTTTTCATCCATAGCAAAGCAGTATTCTGTAAGCTTATATCATGTTTTTAGCAGTATTTAATATTACAGGAATATTACGCCAGGTTTGTTTATTTGCTTCCAGGCCTGTGTTTAAGGAAATCTGTTCACTTGAGCAGAATATGTCTTCTGTGCACTGACATATCCAGATCTTAAAATAAAAATACATTCCTGGGGTAGTCAAGCACTCCAACCTCTACCTAACTGTGGTATAGTTACTTTTTCCCATTACAAAACATTTTGTTTAGTTTCTTTGGCCTGGCAAGAATAAAAATTCACCCCTTGTTCCTGAGTCACAGTACTCCTCTAAACTTCATGCCATTAAAAGATCCAGTGTGATAAGATCACATGTAATGTTCCACACCTCTGTATCCCTGAATGCTACAGAAGACTAGAGAAGTTGGTAACTGGTTTTACATTGTACAGCCTTGCCAGAAGAGAAGGACTTGGTGAGGGAGAGGGGAAAAGATCACTTTAGTTATGTTTTAACTAGCTCCTCTGACTGAAACGTCTTATAAAATTCTCAGAATAAGTCTTTTGAGATGTCTTACTGCAAGTCATTCAGCTCTTTAATATTAGAGTGGTAAAAGATCTGAACGTTAGGTTGTAGTTTGTATGGGGTTTCTCCTACTTTATAAAGAAACCTTCTTAACTGGTTGCATAGTAGACTTTCTTTGCACTGATTAGTTAGATGACATGGGTCAGTGAAATGTTCTGATATAGAAAATGGGGAACTTTCCCCACTTCACCACAGTAAATTCCATTGCTGAATTTCAGACCTTAATTGAAAACTACAAAGCTACTGTCTTGAACTATTTCATTAACTTTGTCTTTTTCAAAGAACAAAACCTGAATCTGGAAAATATTGCCTTAATTCCATGGATGATGATAATGATGTCTGTACAGAGCAATCACAGAACATCCAACATCTGTTCCTAAGTGCAAGTGAACCTGATGTTGTCCTTCCTGTGTCTGTTTAGTGGAATGTACGTGAGTTTGACATGAGTCTTAAACTTCCACCTCAAAGCACATCATGCAGGAGATTTTCATTCTAAGCAGATTACTCAGTTTCCTAACATGCTAGAGGAATTTCACAATGGTATCTGTGCATTGCTTAAGGCTTAGCAATTTAAGTTGTGTATATGAAAAAGGAATAAACTTTTATGTTCTTTGCTACCAACTTGCAGTGTAAGACCATATGCTAGTGTTTTTTCCCGCAGTTTTGATCACTTAAGGATAGAGGTATTATAACCAACACCTTGCTAAATGTGAAGTCTTGAGCTCTTGCAGATGATGGAAATTAACGCTTACGCTGCCTTTTTGGGCTATTTAGCAGAATGAGAGGAACAAGTCATAAAATCCAGCTCCACAGCAGTGTGTGTGGCAAACATCTGATCTGACTCTGGCACGAGAACACCAGTTAGAACACTGGGATACAGATCTTCAGTCTCCTGACTTGATTGAAATATTTTCACTTTGTTGTTCTTTTCATTTATTCGAAATCCACATCTATTAGAACATGGAGTATGATTGTCATAAAAGTTCAGTACTGACCTAGCTGCAATTTTTTTTTTTTATTACTGATGGCAGAACTTACACTATGTCACTGAGTACTGAGTGTTTACTCACACTTCACGTGCTTTTTATTTTTAACTTCATAACCATTCATCAGATGCTTCTTCTTCACTTTCTTGACAATACTGAGTAGAGCTATCATAGGTTAATGTTTGATTTAACAAAATTATTCTTCAGTTCTGAGGGAAGAGCCAGAGAAGATATCATGAGTAATGACGCCCAAGTATTGTTGACTTGTTGAGGATAAAGCAAGTGTTTCCAGATCTGATTAATTTAGATGTAGCCATTGACAATTGCTATAGCTACTGCCAAGCTTTGTACCCTAGGCAGCGAGGGAAGACTAAGAATAGGGTAAGAGTCTATCTTACTAAGTATGTGACCTCACATTCTTCCCATTTCTCTGCCAAGTCTGTTCTCAGCTTCTTAATAAAAACTATAAAAGCTATCCCTGCAACACTGACTCATCAGTCACCAATGTTGCTCTTCAGTGCTGCTGTTCAGTTTTGTGCAAGAGCTCTGCGTCCCAGTACTTGCTCCCGTTTGTCAATGTGCAGTGGAGAGCAAAAGAGTTGATTCAAGAACTGTTGTTTCACACAGCAGTGAGTGATTTTTCTTTAGATTTTTGGATGTTACTACTAATAAATGCTTATGGCAGTTTCTACACATAACTTCATGCTCCACTTGCCACATAGGCAATGCTTGAGAGCAGTCAACAATCTCAGTTGCTCAAGTGTTGCAGCTTGGCAGAGAGTTTTGAACTGCTGTGCTGTTCTTCTAAGGAATTTAAAAACTCTGGATTGATTCCTTGGTGGTGTCCCCGCAGGCTTTTTGAGAAGACACAATTGTAGTAGCTGAACTATGAACAGGTCTTCTGTATTTAGCTCTGAATTATAATAAACCGCAACTTGTTTCAAGCTGTGCTTGGTTTGTATTCTTCTGGTGTTATTTTAAGGGTCAGATTACAGTTGTGTTGTGTTTTGTTTTTTTTTTTTTTTTTTTTTTTTTAAATCTACACTGTATTCCCTGTATAACTTGCCGTACACTGTAAGCCAGCGAAGTACAACTTGCCAAGAAATTATTACTTTATTTCAAGTGCCATGATTCAATACTGTTTAACTTGCATCTTATTTTGAGTAACTGTAACTAACTGACACTTGCTTTTTTGTTTGGGTTTTTTGGCTGTTTTTTTTACTGCACGATTGTGACATGACTGGTTTCCTGTTTGATTTACAGCACTTAAATATCAAGACACTGACAGATGATGTGGTAAGCCAACCCAAGTTTTTTTTTGGCTTTGCTAAGCTAATAACCTTATTGCTAATGCAATAGAAATAACCTTACTGGGAGAAGAAACTCTCTTAATTGTGAAGTTAACTTTAGTTAATTGGCAAATTCTCACTAAACTGTTAATTATCTGTAACAAACTCAGTGCAAGTAGAAAAAAATCTATGGATGGCTTTGAAGTATGCTCTAATCATAGCTAAATGAGATTGACACAAGTAATTGTGCCAGCTTACATGTGGCAGTTATCTGTGATTGCATGTTTAATATTGAAGTTACTTGGGCTGCATGTCTAGCTTAAAATACCGTGTTTAACAAACTAACAGTTGCTTGTAAAACTCTTTAATGCTTTCTTCAAACAGTGTTAGGTATATTCAGTGTCATGCTAACACTGTGTTTCTCAAACTTAATCTGTCTCTTGAATAGGAGATGAGGTTCTGTATCACAAAGCAGTTTTTTTTTTTCTTGCTGTTGAAGTTACCTGTTTCATTGTCTGTACTATTCTTTTCCAGATAAGAATAGCTTTTCTTAAAGTGGATCATTCTATGAAGTCTTTGATCTTTAACCTAGGAAGTAATGTTCTATAGGCATCTAAAGATCAGCTATTATGACTTCAGTGCTAAACAGAGTTCTTGCTGAAGTACTTCCGGGCATAACTGAGAGCTTAAGCATGGAGTGTTTTATGCTGGATGATGTGCAACACACTTGTGCTCAGAAATGCTGGCTGCTGTTTCCTGCCTTAGGGAACAGTGGTGTGGTCATTTTTGATGAGGTGTGCACAGTTAGTATTGTTGAGTTTACAACCTCCATCTGTCCTTCCTAGACTGATTTAAATCACCTGTTGCTATTTCTTTAACAGGTTTTCATAGTCTTGAAATGATTAAGAAATTTGAGTCTGGGTTGATAATGCAACTGATTGGATTTTTTACCCAGTGGTAAAGTTGAAGTAAGAGAAGATTAACAAATGGAATGTTTAAGATTGTATTTGATGTTATAGCTTTCAATGAAATAACGTATTTCCTTTCTTCTCGTGGGCAATCGTTTGCATGCTAACTTGCTCTCTGCTGCACTACGCTTTATAAAATAATGATATTGTATTACTCCCAGTCTGTTTCTTACAAATACAGTGTTGTGTAACAGTGACCAGGAACTTTTATTTTTTATGTTTAGGTAAGTTAGCAACATATTGAGAGTCTAAAATGCAGGTTGCTTTTCAATATTTGAATTGTATTGGATTATTCCTGAGATGCTGATGAATTGTCTACTTTTAGTGATGAATCCCTGTTAAGTTCAGAAACACCTTATTTTTTTACACAATCAACACAAGCTTCTTTTAGCTTGTTTATTTACGAACTATGAAGCCAAGAATTTTATTCTTGTTCTACAGAGGAGGGGCAAGTAGGTATCTGAGACATTATCTACCTGCAAGATCACTGTGGAAGCAGGCCTGTTTTCTATCTCAAGTGTTCTACATTCCAACAAATGGTTGATAAGGCTCATAAAGACTAAAAAATCCCTGCATATTGACAGAATTTTATTAAAAGATACATTATACAGACAAAAATGAAATGTATACTAAATTTCTATATAACACAGATTTATGTTGTCTGATTTCGTAGCAACTGCTTTAAAGATAAGAAAGGCTGTATAATTTCTGGTATGTAGAGAAACAAGATTTGGAGTGCAATATGTTCTGTGCATTCAAGATGTGACTGTGCACAGGCCTATCCTCTGTAACTGTTAATTTTCTACCATTAGTTAATGATTGGCTCTTAAGAAAGGTAAAATCAGCTCTGGGAGGTTGTGAATATTAGGAATAAGGAGTCATCTAATGAAAGGGTTCCTTCTGAGTATCTTGGTTTATGCAACTCTTTCTTGTACTAAAAGCTCTACTGCTAGCAGCGGAATTTCTCGTATAGTAAGAACAGTTAATCCTGTAGAGCAATTTGACTGTCAAAGAAAGAATATACTTTTTTTAATCTTCTGGAGCTTTGAGCAAAAAGATGTTAAGAGGTCTTTGATTCACAATCATTGGAAGTAACTTCTTTGATCTCATTGAAGTATTTTTGCTGGTAAGGAAAAATGCTGATTTGCTTTTACTTCCAAAGATATTGAAAGAAATTGATGCAACCCTATTCCCCTATGTGTTCCCCATCCACTAAAAATAACAACTATTTCAAATGAAGACACAGGATTTGTTCAACATTGTGTTCTACTTCCTTTCTTCTTACATTGTTAATGTTCTGTTAATTCTAGTTCTTTGTCATGTGTCTACATCAGGGTGTTACTGCAGACTTTGTTGATTGAGCTGTTGGTTTCTGTGGCTAAAGTGAGTGGCAAAATGTCTGGGATATTGAGTCATGCTGTAGTACTTGTGCAGATTTTCCAGATGCAAAATTGTGTTTAGTGAGTATATAAGTAGTGGATAGTCAAAAACGTGAACTTGAAAATTGAGGATGGCAGTACTTTTTGTCCTAGAGATCCATAAAGCGGAGTGAGAAAGACACCTAGAGAAAGAGCAAAGCTATAAGCAATGCTATTGTCTTTATGCTTTCAGCCAGAAAATGAAGATTTCATACCTGCGTATTCCATATCAGAACTCTCCTAATAAGTTGTGCTTAGTGATAGTCATTGGTGTCTTGATGGTCCATATGTGGGTGTGTGTGTTTCTTCGTGAGAATGGGAGTGGGAGGGGAAGAAATAAGACTGTTTAGTACTTCTGGTAACATAGTTTAGACTAAACCAGAACAATTCTGTAAACCTGTCTCTTCATAATTAGGTATCAGAAGTAGTGATACCTAATTTGTGGCAAACAGCACACTTTATGTAGCCAGGACTTCTCTCTGATACTGAATTGCCTACTCTTTTAGGATAAAGGTTGTACTTGTAGTGCAGTAACATCCTCTAGTAATATATACTCCATAAACATGTCTTGGTGGAAAGTTTGCTGTTTCTATGGTGAAGAAAACAAAGATCCAAGCCAATGGTTACTTTGTAGCATGTTGATCTGGACCCTTTTGGGTAATTTTCTTCCCTAGGAACATCCCAGAGCTTTGCACAGTGATTTGGGATGTTAACAAAGGATAATATTTTACTATTTTTGTCTTACAAAATTGGTATAGATTCATGTGCTTTGTACAGCTGGAGAAAAGGAATATGAAGAGATACAGTTATGGTTCTTGTTTCAAGGGCATTACATCTGTTAGCTTCAACCTTAATGTGAGAGGATTTTGCATCACTTGATTTATATGCTTTATGTGTTCCAGGCATCACTGTTCTTTGCACTAAACCAAAGTGCAGGAATCACAGAGCTAGTGCCAGAAACATCAAATCCACATGGTATGGTGCAGCTGTTGAGCCAATATGTTAGCTTGGGTCCAGACCAAAGCATGTCATGTCTAATCTGGTGAACACCATCTCCAAGAATGAAAAAGAAAAGTCAAGGAATCAAGGGCTATTGTGGATGATGGAATTTTAGTCCTTTGTTTCTTTTTCAGTAGGTCATGAAGTGTGTCTTCCAGGGCAAAGCCACTGTACTGTGCTACTGCTTACCTTGAAAAAGGATAGATTTTTGTAAATTTTTCTAAGAATTTTTTTTCATGAGTTCAGATAATGTTTCAGCTGTAAACTCCTTTTACTATTGGTTATGACAGGCCCACTTTCATAACTTTCATATCCTGTATAAACCTAACTAATTCTTCCATCTGCTACCTGCTAATTTGGTACAATTTCTATTATTTTTTCTAAATGCTGGTATCCAATCACTACAGTAAATATAGTCTAAACAGTGTTTATAAAGAAATACAGCATATGTTCATAGTGTTTGTGTATTTAAAAAAATTTAGGTTGCTTAGCCAGTGATGAGATATTGGATTAGGTCCACCACTTTAAGTATGGTTAGCATCCTATTTTAGGTAAAATCCTCTTGACTAAATATGTGGACAGTGTGCATAATAACTTTAAACTTTGGAGACCTACAAGTTGTTGCATGCAAGCTTTTCTTCCAAATATGGGCAGTAGGAAACACTTTATATGCCAAGTGAAAATAACACTGTTGGAAGTTTTTCTACAAAAACCTCCTGGTATTTATTCATTTTTTTTTTTTTTTACTGGTGTGCTTATTGTTCCATTGCCTGTTTGGGTCTGAGGTCTTCAGTCTGGATATGGAGAAGAAAGGTAAGACCCAGTTGATCTAATGTTCTGTCCTTGATGTAGGTAGCCTCAGCTGCTAAATCAGTATGTATATTCCCTACCCACTTCCTTTCCAATCGTAAATAAGACCAGCTGTGCCAGTCGATTCAGCTTGATTTGTTGGGTCCCAGAACATTCACAAAGCAGAGGTGTTAGTAGCATTCCTCAGAAAATAACTGTTTTCTTCTGTTTGGGTTATTCTAGGAGTTATTGTCTGCAAATGGTTAATCACCTTCAAATTAAATTGTTCAGTTAACTTGCAACTGAGTGTAAGCACCACGGTTCTGACAGTTGCAGCAATAACTTGAAGTAAAATATGATGGAGAATCTATTGTGGTATTTGTTTTTTTACATTTATTTCAAATTTGACAATATAAAGCAATTACAACTCTGTTTTTAAATAGAGCATCTGTGTTTAAAAGAACGTTACTGAATTTATTGGCTGACACGGCATCCTGCATATGTCAGTTTTGTGTTAAACATGACATCCAGTTGTTAACAGTCTCAAAGATGGATAGGCCTATGGGAATTCTCTAGCAAGTCTTGTCTCCTCAATAGTAGCGGATGCCTTCAAGCTTTTCCGGATGGCATCCCGTTCTCATTCTCATCTGACTGGCTGTACTCTGTAGCTGAGAGGCATTGAATCAAGGCTGGAGTGAAGCACTGGCAGAACTAGTGATCGTGAATGTGGTTACACATGCGTCTGTTGGATTTTATTTTTGAGGAATTTCTTAATATAGCAATAGATGCTCTTGTGTTAGTGAAGGGGGCTGGAGAAGATGAGGGAGGTGGGATGGCAGGGAAATAATACCTTTCATTCCTGCATGCATAGCAGCTCTGTTAGGAGGTGTTGTCTCGATAAGCTGTTGAGCCAGCAATTAGTCTAACAATAACTAATCCATTGATTCCTGCATTATCAAGTGTGTAAGTTCAATAGATACTGTTGTCTTAGAGAATGCTATGAGAAGTCTTCACTAAGATCAAAATGACAGCAGAAATAGATGTACTCTAGAGACCGAATCAGACGGTGTGATGACCCAGGTTTGTATTGTGGATCTCTCTATAACTTTGGTTTTCAGGTCCATGGTGTGTGCATAAAATCATTTTGTTATTTTGTAGGCTCTCAATGGATTTATAGAGAACCTATGAAATAAAACTTCACCATTCTTCCTGTGAAGTTTGCTTCATTTTGGCTCTTGCTACCACTGATTCAAATTCTCATACTAATTTACAGGCAGTCTGAAATCAACACTGCAGGAGGGTGAATGTTGCTTATTTAGACTTGTCATTTTCTCTCTTTCCTTAGTACTGTGTATTGCGGCTTTCTATATATTTTGAGAATGTCTAGAACACCGTTAATAGTTTCAAACAGTGCAGGAGATGATCCTGTAATGCTTGATTGCAGGTTATGAGTTTTAAGTCCATTTGGACTTGGTGATTTTAAGGGTCTTTTCTAACCCAAATGACTCTGTGAATGATTCTAGTATTTTAAGTAGTAAAATTTGTTCACATGCTGTCACAGAGGCACCCCAAAGTCAGTTGTAGGCAGACAAGAAGTTCCAAAACAGACTTTATTCTGGCCGGAAAAGTGCAGCCAATAAACCGACTAGAAACAGGGTTTATACAATTAGTTAGCACTCCGACAACATAAAATACAAGTTCAGATATCAGTTGAGGAGATTATTGGGGTACAGCAAAATAGGAATAATGAGGATCCACAGCGTGCCTGCACACGCTCACAAGAAACAAAACCATAGCCCTCTGACTTCAGGGTGCCTACAAGAAATAATCACTCGCCTGGGTTAGGCAAGGACTCACACTTACCTGGTTAGGCAAGGACTCATTCAAGGATCCATCCAGTAAATAACCACTCATCTAAACGAGGAGGTGAGGCGCTCTCAATCCCGGGAAGTCTCCTTAGATGGCATCCCAGTCTAAGAAGAGGGCTCCAGTTCACAGACCTGCTACTCTGAGAAGACCACTCCAAGGGGGCCTTTGTCAGGAACCCCGTTTTGTAGTCTGGTCAGATCTGGCTGTGGGCATTACAACATGGTCCAGAAGCTTTGCAGCTACTCTGGGCACCTCCTCTGCTGACGACCCTGTCAATTGACTGAGGGTCCCACCCCTCCAGCTGGTGGAGGTGAAATCACCCTGACCCGGGATAGGGAAGGATGCGACTATCACCTTACGTGTGTATGTGGGGACAGGTACAGTGGCACACAAAAGGTGCTGAAAGAGCCATCAGCTGCCCCATTGAAGGCTCCAGATCTCAGCATGATTGTGCAACTGCCACACATGCTAAGAATATCTGATCTTACTGGCAAGGTGGCTATGAACGTTTGACCCCTGTTGGGTAAAGGAAATCCTTTGTTCTGTGAGGGAAAGAAAATGAGGGGGAAAATGAATCTGGTAACACCACAGAGGTGAGATTGCTATAGCTCCATGCCCCACAGGCCCCACCAGTAGTGAGGATGAGCATGTATTCCCAGTAAGCACAAACACATGCATGCAACATGTATGGATGTATATGCATGACAGGCCACACAGATCAACACGAACAGCACCGTGGATGTCATCCTGTTACACTCTTTGGCTGATGAGGATGAAGATCCATTAGTGGGAAACATACAGGGTGGATCCATCTGCAGGTGACTCAGAAGCTTGCTGCCTGGTTGCTGGCCCCCAGATCCCAGACTTCCCTGTGGCTGGCACCTGGGTCACATGAGACCCTGAGGCTGCAGGCTTGCTCCAGTTGCTGATGCAGACCTTGTCACTCAGGGACAGATGTGTATGTGGGCACATACACACAGAGAGCTCTTTGGCAGCTGGTGGGGCTCACCTAGTGCCTCTGATAGGTCTTGTGGCCTTGTTTTCAGAAACACAGGCGTGCACACACAAACAAAAGTCTCCATTCCCTTGCTCAGGCCACTTCACCTGCCCTCTGGCTAGTCCAGCTTGATAGTTGCTAGTGATCATTGACTCACCACCCTCACTCATTCTAGTTGCTGGCACCATGGACACAGCTGAGGTCCTACTCAAGTCGCTGGTACTTAAGTTCACTCACTCTGGTCTCTCCAGTTGCTGGTCTGTGGTCCCTCTGACTCGTGGTCTGATCTTGTTGCTCACATGTGGACTTCCATACACACGTGCACATGAAGTAGAGCATCTCACCCAGGAAAATAGTTGGAAATGGAATTTAATAAGGTAGGACTGACTGTACCGGTTGGGTACAGGACATGGCTAGAAAAGTGTATCAACCAGCAAACTGTTTACACACAACTGGCCCTATTTACCCCCTTATCTTTTTCTCATGCTTGTTCCTCTCCAAATCACTGAGATCCATCCCTTTCCCTGCCTTTGGTTCTTCCCATAAACATTGCAAAATAAGTCTTGGACAATTCCCTGATGTTTTCCCACTTCGTCCCATAATGTGTCTTATGCCCCTAAGCAGTAACACCCTTTAGTCTGAAAGTTGCTCTGGAGAGCTGATCATGTAGACTCATGGGGGGCTGTCAGACCTAGACTGTAAGGCAAAGACTTTGCTGGGACAACCTTGGGAAGAGCCTGCATAGCATGTCTCTTCTACTGAATCTATAATTTGGATTCCGCCACCTACCATTGTGCCTCTGTTCATCTGGGCTTGTGGAGATAAGCCTTTGATGGGTTAAGACTTCCTGTGATAGGCTTGGGAGGAGCCAGGTGAAAGTATTATTTGGGTTCCACCACCCACCAATGTCTTTCTGTGTTCCTATGTATACAAAAGGACCTCTTAGCACATGACCTTAAGAGACAGTCCTTTCCTTTAGTCTTGATCCCACTGCATGCATCTCCTTTCCTCTCGTCCTTCATACAGACAATGAGTATTGAAGAAAATATTTGATACGTCCTACCTGTGTCAGTTTTGTAGCTGTGTTTAAAAATATTTATTAGGAATTAAATCCTGATGGGATTTGAAGATTGCTTTGATGATGCTACCTTTGAAATAAGTGATCACACTTTCTTGTACTACTAGTAAAAAAAAAAAAAAAAAAGCGCAGTTTAGATCTTTTTGGCATGGTGTGCACTTTTTTTTTATTTAAAGTTATGTGAGAACTTCATAACTCACTGACATGTCGTGTCTGCCAAGTGGTTATTGAGACAACTTTTCCCTGTGCAGATGCTGTCAGCACTGTTACTGTGTGCATTCAGTAACTTGCCTTGTACCTGATATGCTACTGAAGCTTGTCAGAAGGGTTTGGTTGCCGAACTTCTGAAGCTGTAGTTTCACAGAGCTTTGTGGTGAAGCAAAGCAATGGAAGAAATGCTACTGTAACACAGTTTTATATTATGACAGTGTAAGGGAACCCTGATAGAGTTTCTACCAAGGCTTCATGAGAATCTTCAGGCTGATAAATGTAAAATGCTACTGAAAAGCAGTCTCATGGTAACTCACATTCATGAGTTGACCTTGGTTTACTCTTCACTGTGTTTCGGTTCTGATGTTAACATTTTGTTTCAGTTGCCTTGCTGATTTTGTCTTGTGGAGAATGCACACTGGCAGAATAAAATACATGGCTTTATAGATGTTCCAGTCTCTGGTGGTGGGAGGCATGAAGACATAAAAGCTAAAATACATGCAGACAACTCATTGCTTTAAATTCAAGTTTATGAGAAAAGACTCCTCATGCCTTTCGTGCTGGAGGATCTTGTCCTAGGAATTAGAACTGTGTGAATTATAACTTTAATAGCTTCTCTGCTGTCCTAGTTAATGTTTATCTATTACCTCCTCTTCCTCTTCTATCCCACCTTAACAAAACAAAAAAACCCGCAAACCAACAAAGCCAACCAGACCAAAAACCCTGCCGTTTGACCAAAAAAAGACTTAGGACTGTCTTGATTAGTTTTTGTTAGCAAAATAGTAGTTTATCTGTGTTATCTCTAGAATTAGTCTTGCCTTTGGAATGGAAACTCTTCTTACCTTTAACGGTCTTTCCTTTCCAGAGTGAACTTTTCTTTTTAGTTACTTTCACTGCTGCTTTCAATATCACATAATTTTTAAATTTAAGGCCACTATGCACACCATATTGTGGTTACATAGGCAGTTGATTTTTTTTTTTTTTTTTTAACAATTTAGAAGATAATAGTTTTTAATGAATATTTCTACAGTGTTTTTGTATTCAGGATTTAATTATTTTACTATTTTTTCTCTTTAGATTATGTATCTGAAATATAGTTTTCCTCATCTTCAGTAATACTGTGCTATGATGATAGGAATAGATTGTTCTTTGAATTAGTGAGCTGGTTAGAGATTCTGTGTTATGTTTTTTTTATAGTGTATTAAATAAATTCTAGCTTTGTCCTTTGAGGGCCCAGAAGTATTTAACTGCACTCTTATTTTCTTCTTACTCCTTATTGCCTTTGAACTCTTAACTCTGGATAATCTGCTCTGAGTTCCATCAGTGCTTCAAACCAGATGTTAGTTTGGAGAATTTCGAAGAGATTTTCCTGTGGAAATACTTCATATCGAGACTATATAAAGCACTCTTTATTCTTTGGCTTATTTTAATGTTCTCCCTACAAAGAGCTTAAGGGAAAAGTTTGTCCCTTTCAGAAAATTATTGTCCTAAAGCACCGTTCCAGTTTGGGTCTGTATGTGTTTATTGGTAAAATAAATATGAAAATAAGACAGACATCTTTAGAAAAGGTAGAATGTCAAACCTACTTTAAACTGTAATGACATTTTGTATCAAAGCCAACTTTAGATATTCCCCTTTGGTTAGCCTGATTTAAAATGTTTTTGATGTAACATGGAAGATTATTGAACTATATATTTGCTGTTTCCTCTTCTATGTGCTTGGATTGCCAGCAACATCAGTGGTGGTAGATACCATTACAACCAAGTAGTGAAATTTCTGTTTTTTTCTGCATAGTGCTTTCTGTGGACCATGGAATTATTTGCATGTATGGAATATTGGGAGGTAGTAACTTTTATGAAGCACTATCAATATATAATTCAATATCAATATATAAGTGTATGTAGAATACCCACACTGTACTGCTGTGTAGGTCTTGTTATGCATTGTCTTTTTTTTTAAATCTGTGGATATCTTATTTTTAGGCCACATTTAAAAAATATATTTAAAGTAATTTGATGTATTTAAATATGTTTATAACACCAGTATCTCACTTTGTCTGACATGTTCTTCCTGATCAAATGTATTCCAAGAGTGTGCCTCCCTTCTCTAGGACAAGTAACTAAGGTATCAGAAAAAGAAAGGGAGAGAGAGAGAGAAAGAGACGGAGAGGGAGAGTAAGATATCACCACTCCACATGTACATTGGTCCTGTGATGACCTCTGGAGGTCGACCACTGAAGATTTACATGCCGCCAACCTGTATCATACGTGAGGTTGTTTTATAACCCGGTTCATTTACATGCAAGGTAGGAGAAGGCAGTTCGTCTCCTCCCTCTGCTCACTCTTCATGCTAATCAGGAAGACTGTTCTGGAAATGGTCTGGGGTCTTCAAACTAGGGGAAAGTTCATGGTATTGACCAGAAGTGATTTGTCTTGCCCATCAGGGGTAGCTGTTGGTTTGTGGTTTCTTCTGGTAATTGGTTGTCCGACAGATGGTTCATCTCTATCATCCCAGTTAGGCCATGAGACCTTTTAAAGAATTGTCCTGATCTTCCAAGGTGTCTGCCTCCATGGCCATAAAACTTCGGGAAAGATAAGATGAGGTGTCATCTATCTCTTCCTCCCAAAGTAACAAAAAACAGATGTTTAAGGCATAACAAGTCTTTGTTCTGCTAAGGATAGAGGGAGTGCTTCAGGGTTGTCACATGGCCTCATTTGTAATGTTGCAAAACATCTACTGTACGCATTCGAGAGGACCTTAAAAACAAAGCATAAACTAAAAATGTGAACAAGTGAAAGGAAGTGAAATACTTGGTTTCAAGGATGAACTGGCTCTTGTCCTTGAACTGGTGGTGCCTGTTCCTAGTGGAGCAAGAGTAGATCTGGGACTGCATGGGGTGTTTAATGGCAGAGACTGGGGTGGTTCTGCCTGGCCAGAACTGCTGTTGCTGCTGCTGTGTGGTGGGAGGAGGAAGATGGGACACTTGGGGAACACAGATTGTAAGGAAAGGGCTGAAATTTTTCAGGAGAGGTAGGATAAGTGGTGTAGGGAATATCTCTCTTAAAGCTAATTTAGGCAATTCTCTGCTGACTGAACCATGGGCTGAAATCCAACCAAAGTGTCTTCCCTATACCCCTGCCTCAGGTCTGTGTATGAAGAATATTCAAATATAATGGTTCATTTCTTAGGTTACACACTTGATAGTGGAGAGTGGGTCACGGAGAAGTTACTGGCCAACTCATTCTTTGGAGCAGGTGTGCAGCCTTTCATCAGTGTTCTGTGAAAGCTGTTTGAGGAGAAATATCTTTTTTTTTTTTTTTTTTCCTTAAGATTCGAGTCTAGTCATTGGTAGTTTTCAATCTGGCTTCATGCCCCCATCTTGCCATAGGCTTCTGATTTTGGTGACAGGAAGGGAAATTGCTGTCTGGTCAAGATGTAAGATGGTTGTTGCCACTGACTCTATGACTCACTTCCAATGATGTTACCTTCTCTTTTGCTGCATCCTCTTTCTTGCTGGGTCTTGCCTATGTAATTATTGCTGTAGAGTGTGCTTTCCTCATTGCCTTCTGGTTTGATGTGACACTGAAGGGCCTCGTCAACCATGCTGGGCTCTTTTGTGTTTATGCTATATTAATTTTCTTCTTCTGCATGTTCTACAACCATCTGTATGTGAGTGGCTTACATTCTATTAATATGTTCCAAAAACTGTTCCTTTTCAATTTTGAAAAGGAAGAATGAAGGTCTTTTTTTTCCTTTTTTTTCTCTAAACCTCTCTTCATGAAAGTCTAATAGTCAATTCTTGCTCAGACTAGAGTGGAACACTTGTACCCAATTTTTGCTACTAATTTTCTTTGCTCTCTCTGATCTTAGTTCCACAGACACTATAATAACTTTACTTGTCATTTGGTTTGGTAACTTTCATGTACTTATTAATTGATATCTCAAGATCCTTATCTTCAAGATGTATTGAAGCCTCAGCATATTTTTGTATAGCATTTTAAAGATCTAAGTCTATTGATATAGTTGAAATCTTGTCCAAAATCTCTCTTATGCATCAAATGCTACTGTAACTTTCTTCTGTATTGACAAGTGTAATAATTGCTGTTCACATCTGTTTGAAAGTCTGTGGCAATTATTACGATTTAATGCATCTCACTGAGTATGTCAGCTGCTTTTGTGTACTGTTGGACCTTGCACATATACATTAAAACACACAAGTTCTAACAATGAAAATGTTTAAAAGTTCACTTAGTAAATCTTTATTGAGTAATTGGTAAATATATAAACAGTAAAAAAAAATCACAACCCAAACCACTGTTCTAAAGAGTTTTTTTGGCTTTTGAAAGGGTAAAGTCAGAGCTATGGTCTTGTAGCTATGGTCTTGTGTTGGTGAAGTCATAAGGATTAATCATGAAACTGTGAGTGTATCCTTCTTAACTTGAATAGAAGAGCTGATGTTTTTTATGTGTCTCCTAAATTATTTCAGAATAATTGGAGCACAGAAAGGCACTAAGTTTTGGGTAAAATAAAAAATAAATAGAACAGTGTCTTAGTCATGTTAACCTGTCTTTTAATAAGAAATAGTTTCTTTGCATATCTGTATATTCTACTACAATGTCAGGAGTACAGCTGTTTCAGAGTAACAAAAAACACTTTAAAACTGTGCTTTTGGTAAATAACCCTGCTTTTTCATATTCTACATGTAATGGTTGTGAAGAACTCTTCATAAATTGGTTTTGTAGATATCTTTTCCTCCAAACTTTCCATAAAATTCTCATGTTCTGCATGATTTCTCCATAATGTAATGGGATTCTAGTCTGTTAACTCAAGTTCTAAGGCAACTGACCATTATATGTATCTTTATGATGACCCTTTAAAATAAGACAGTTAAATAACAGACAAGTTGTCATGGAAAAGTAAGGCTGTTTAGCTTCCAAGAACACCCGTCTCAATTAGGATTACATAGAGTGGAAACAGTATGTGATGCATTATATTTTTTTCTCTTTTCAGTTGGATAGATTTGCCAGTATAAGAATTCCAGGAAGTAAAAAGGAAAGACCTCCTTTGCCACATATGAAGCAGTCTCATTCTACAGATTGGCCATCCACACCTACGGATGCAGAGGATTTTCCTTCAAAACCCCTATCGGAAAGAGAAATCATAGCACTGTTTGAAAAAATGATGGTAAGTCATATGTGCACATTTCTTTAACTTAAAATAACAACATGGCTATCTGATAGGTGGAGCCTTCTTTTTGTGCATGTGTTCTGATCTTTATCTAAATTATTAGTATTGTTGTGAGTTGTAACTACATGTTTTTTAGGGTATTTCCCGGAGAATGAAGTCTTTGAAGTGTTTTGACAAGATCTTGCTTCAAATATATTTGAAATTGAAACTAAAGGTTTCTGATTACAGATTTTGAGGAGGAATAAGACATGGGGAATTCTGCTTGCTTTCAAGATGACCTGAAACTTTTACCGAGGGATTTTATGCCCTTGAATGTCACAGCAGGGTTTTGTTCTGAGCTTATATGCCATGTCACTCTTGCACAAAAAAAACTTGTGGTTCTTGGTCTCCAAAGCCATGTTGGTCTGCACTTGCAGTCTCACATTTGCGTTTTTCCTTAGCTATCAGAGTTACTGTGCTACAAAAGAGCAGTCACAGAAAAATCTCATGGCATTGGTACCACTTCAACAGGTTGAGGTTTTTTGTCATGATGATGATGACATTTTGGACAATGGAAAGCTAAATACGGAATGACCATGAGAGAAGAAAGTGGCTGCAATCTGAAGAGCACAAGAGGACACTAACAAGGAAATTATTATTTTTTTCTCTGCTTCACAGCAAGGAACAAGTAACTCTTGAAATACAAAGGGACTGCCAAGGCCTGGGATGTGGAGGAAATTAAACGTGCTATGAGAGAAGTACCTTTATGGAGTTTGTAATTAGTACTCAATAATGTTAGTTTAGTTTTGAAGATGCTTTTGTAGAACTGTTGAGAACTATGATTGAAGGGGAGGATTAATTTACTGTGTTATGAACTTTTGTATTTGTTCTCACATGGCCTGGTTTTCTTGGCATACTGCAGTGTCTAGCATATTTTACTTCTGTGAAGAAATGGTAGTTGCTCAAATGTTAGGAAACGAGACAGGGTTTTTTTATAAAACTTGAAGAGATGCTTCCCTGCACACACCCCCTGCTACATAAGTGTAGGTTGTATTTCTTTACCATCTTGCAGAGATTCTGGTATATGATAGAGTGTGATGTTGAGACTATGCCATAAAAAAATAGAAACTTTCAAAAAAATTGAAACTTTTCTCAGAAACCTACTACTGTGTGTCTAGGTAAACACAAATGCTTAAATCCACAGATCATGGTGCAATTAATTCCAATTTTGTAACTACTTTGTACAAATATGTTAAAGTAATGATGACATTGTGGATAATTTGAATGCTTTCCTAGTTACATTGAATAACAAAGCACTTAAGCTCTCTTTGATAAACTACTTTATCAGTGTTATTTTAGCTATAACATGTAATATAGAAAGGATTCTTCAGATTATCCACACTTGAATGAGCTGGAATAAAGCTAGTTTAGTCACAGTAGATTACATAGCTAATTATATATTGTAGCCTCTAGTTTGCTGTTCTGATCAAACTCAGTGATTTGAGGGAGTAGGGTGATGAACAATTTGAATGTTGTAGCCAGGCTTTTAGGGCTAATTTTGCACAAAATAAAAATACTCAATTGGTTATTACTGAGGGGAGCGGTTTCTCGATTCTGAAGTTTAACTGAACGTGTTACATTATGCTCTGAGTTTTCCTGGATGCATACTGCTTCCTTCTCCTGATCTTTTATGCAATGGTGTCATGTGTGGTTTTGATGGCAAAAGTTATGAAAGAGCTCATAAAACCAGACAGTTAAAGCTAGTAATGAATTGTCATTTAGCTCCTTTCATTTCTGTTAGTGATATTAGGAAAATATCTCTGTGAAATGACTTATTGTTATTTTCCAAAGAGGTATTGCTCAGCTGTAGAATAACTTTAAAAGATTTAAGAAGAAATATAAGAATGGGGTTTAAGTATTCTATAAACTGAGCCACATCTGATGTGCCCCTTGTACCATTGAATACTTCTAATCTGCAAAAATCAATTGTTTTAATGGTGTTTCATTTTTTAAAAACAACAAACTACTTTTTACTTCACATACAGAATATTTCCTACAAATATACCTGCTGTTACATTTAGGATTATGGAATATAGTTCGTACTGATAGGTTTCTTACTTCCTTTTCTCTTTGTTTCTCTTTGTTTTCTCTCTATTATTTAATTTCAGGAGTTATTTTTTAGAAAATTTTAAAAGAGCTAGTCTGAAGGAAGTGCAAAACTTATTTAAACAGAAGAATGAACTTTGCAGTGGCAACAAGCTATTATGAAAAGCTTTTTTCGTTTATTTAAAAATACAATTTAAGTATTAAATAAAATACAGCTGCCCTTATTAAATATACATGTAAAGCGTATCCTGAGGCACAGTGTTCCAAAGATGCTTATTGGAACTTGCAGAAGAAAACAAGTTTATCTGGTAATGTCGAGCTGGACTTGATTTTAGTAATTTATAGTATGGGTTGTCATGTGTGTATCTCAACAGATGTGTTGCCTGGTAATAAGAATAGTCATAAATATGTTGTGCATTTAATAGAAAGTAATTAATTTAACTGAAATACTGCATTAAATGAGAAATACCTACAACAGGATAACAAATGGAAGTCTAGAGGGAATTCTAACATTGTACTATTTTTCACATTCTGACTTGATTTTTACCCTTCCCCCGCATTTGTAAGCTAAGGAAATGTTTTTAGATAAGGCATAAAGATTTTTAAATGGTTGTTGAGAATTTAAAGTTGGAGTATTTTTTTAGCTTTGAAAGCGTTTGTTATTGAAAACAAAATATTTTGAAAAGTAAATTGAAAAGAACCTCCTTAACTGTTCTTATTTTAAATGCCTTTTAGCAGTCCCCAAATCTTTACCTCCAAACCCATATATCAGTGTCAGAATTTATTGACAAATTGTAAAAGTCCTGGCTATTTATGTAATAAAGTGCAAAATGCTTGACCAGTAAATGAATATATTTAGATTGAGTTCTGGAGTAACTGGTTTAAATTTGTAGATTTCCACCTGACCATTTAACAGCATGGTTAACAGCCTTCATGTACCTGTCTTTTGAGCCGATGATTACTCTAGGTTTTTGATTTGAATTACTAAAGACACCATTTTTTTGTGGTTGATTATGTTTTCTTTCTCATCTTAAAAAAGCTGCAAAGCTTGAAGCTTTTCTGAGCTTGTAAGCTTTGACAGAGACAGGTAACTTTCAGTATCTTTCACTTTTTTTCCAAATGGTATGTACACACACAAAACTTGTTTTGGAAGAAAATGGTCTCTTTGCATACAATATATGATCACAGCAGTGGTTTTAATGTATGTGTAGTTAAGCCTGTTTTAAAAATTTATTTTATTTTGTTTTAATTTTAGCATGGATATTTGAGTCTGTGCAGCATTTCTGGATTACAGCAGGTTTCCCATCATTAAGTAAATCATAGTAGTTTCTTGTTTTGTTTTCATCCAAGAAAAGCTAGAAAATGCAGCATGTCCTTTCAGGATAATGTCCCAACTTTTTATTTACTATGTGGCAACTTGCAAACTATTCAGGAATATGTGTGTCCTTACGCACTGCTAGAATTTTGGTTTGGTCATAAGCAAATAGTTTCTCTCAGAATTTTGGTTCAAAGGAATGCAGTATTTTGAAGAATAGAACTATGAGAAAAAAATTATGTATGTGTGGCCTCTATCCTTCCAGCTTGTTTAGACAAAGCTGTTTTGCATTTACATTCACATTCAAATGTAGGAAGTAATGCCAGTATGCAAGGTAGCTGCCAAGGAGGCAAAAGATTTTTATAATTTCTTGAATGAAGCAACTTTTTACAACATGCACCCTGCAATTATTTAAAACTATCAAGTAATATAGTGTATTGATAGTATCAACTATACTAATCCGATACTATAAATACACTACATAGTACCAAATATATAATAAAAATACTGATTTAATATATATTAAGTGCATAAAATACTGTGCATAAATAAAAATGCTAATTTAATAAATAACAAACGCATGCTAGACTGAAGTGAGGAACTTTTTCTGGTCCCTAAGGAAAGGAAACAGCAACATTTGTGAGGGTAAGTTTCCAGAATCTACACACAATTTCCCTAATTTTACTTTGAAGAAGTTCAACTCATTTTCTGCAGTGTCTTCTCATGGCTCGGATTTATACAAATCTCTACATGTTTCTAGGAACTGTGCTTGATACTATCTTATTCAATATGAAAACTAGTGAAAGACAAGGAAACTTAAGGTTCAGTGTAGTATAAAATTTTGGTCCTTAGGGTTTTTTTTTCTTAAAGTTCCAAGGTTATGAGTTTGCTTGCTGTTTAACTTTGGTTTCTGACTGGGCGAAAGAGCTTTGGCATCAAGATGGTTACTTGCTGATTTTGTAGAATTGCTTCTGCCAAAGCTGGCGGGGATTCACCTTGTGAGTCTCAGCTGAAAATAACAGCAGTAATTCTTGCTAAGCTTGAGTGACCATGGTAATGCTGTATATGCTCTGATGTGTGTGTGCCCAAATTGTTTCTTAAAACCTTTTTCTTTTTTTTTTTTTTTACCTCCAGTGTGATAGGAAATCTAATTTCTCACAGGTGTGGAGCTGATTACAATGATAAGAGCATTTTGGGGCTGGAACAGTAGAAGTCCCTGTGTCAAAAGTGTCAATGAATAGCTGCTGTGGGGCTTTGAATGTGATTCTACATCTACTCTTTTTGACCTCTGGGTTTATGTTGGAATGAAAGAATTGTGATGGGGTTTTGATAACAGTTGAAGGTGTTGATTTAATGATCGTATTTTCAATTGTCTGGGCCTTACCTATTGCAAAGGTGGATATTATTTTGTGAACTTCTCTCAGGGCAAAGCAGACCCCGCTGCCCAGGATTAAGTATTTGAGAACTGAGGAACAGAATTTTAGAACAAATGGATAAATCATTAAAAAGATCTTTCTAAGAAAGTGGTTTGAGTACATTTATAAATATTTTGGGAAGTGTTAAATAATGCTTTTTAGTGCATGTATGTGTCTGAAACTGTAGATGGTTTCTAAGAAGAGATTATGCTAGTAATGGTTGTCATACGCTTCTCATCCTGGCATAGTTGACTGTTTTTTAAGTCTGAGTTGCTAGGGAAGGTGGATAAACGTTTTTATGGTTTTGAATAACATCTAACTCACAAAAGTTATTTTTAGAACAGCTTTCAGTTGTTCAAGTTTGTATTTTTGTGTCTTTATTTTTTGAATCAATATCTAACTATGTCGCTGGGTGGAATTTAAAGCTTTTTCTTTTCCCTCCCATTCTAGGAAGATATGAATTTAAATGAAGACAAGAAGATGCCATTGAGAGAAAAGGATTTTAATACCAAAAAAGAAATGGTGATGCAATATATTAGTACTGCTTCAAAGTCTGTAAGTAATTTTCTCTGAAGTACACCAACAATAACCTAATATTTGTGTTATTTCCTGTTGAAGAGAAAAAGCGATAATTCATGTTACTTTCTTTTCACTAACTTAATTTCTCGTAGACACAAACATTTTGAAAGGGCATTATCTCATTCATTTACTGGCTGCAATGAAAGATGTTCGCTTTTACTTGAGGTGTGTCTTCTGTACACAAAACAGGATTTTCTGGTGAAGATATGGCTTTAGCGGAGATGGAAAGATTCTCCAGAAAACTTGTTGGAAAAGTTTAATGTGAACCTGTTTTCTAGCACTATGTAAAAAGAATTCGTTATCTTCTTAGCTTTTTCATACTTGCCTTCAGTACAGAATTCATGTTGTGACACTATGTAAAAGTTGATAATGAAAGCGTTGCACATTAGTGTCCATTTTCTTGATAATTACTGGTTGTTTTAGAGAAGTGCAAGTAGTTGTGTACTTCGCAGTTTAAGGATTAAGCTGGCATAAAAAAAAACTGCTTTAATTTTTGAAAAGTGGGGACTGCCTCCACTGTTGAATGCTACAGTGCTGATATTGTCCTCAGACCTTCTGATTGTTTTAGAATTCATATATTTGACTCTTTGACTCTCACTGCTCCATGCATGTAGAGGTATCAGTAAAAATTGTTCATATGTGATTATAACTAAATATTGAGAAAAGAAGTCATTAAATAATTTAAATGAGGTATTTATCTTATTCTCTGCTTTAAATGTTGTACCTCATTAGTGTAATGCTTTACCACTTTTGGGAAGGGAGATGCCTAGTACAGGACTAAACTGTCTCAAGACTGCTTTATTTAAGATGAACTTACCAAAGCTACTAATCATTCTATAGCATAAATGTTCCTTAGTAATGGACGATTAGGAGGTCTAGCCTGTTTTTCTTTTTTAGAGATATTTCGTGAAAAATTAGGAAACTTCAGGTTACTAAGTTTGAACAACATTCTTTGAAGTTTCTCAGCCCAAAACAGCATGTCAAGGTTATGTTGTTGACACCCTTTGGCTCCACATGCATTCTAAGACCTCAGTTGTTTGATCTAAAAAGTAATGTGATGATAGGACATGTGTGGCTGTACAGAATTGCTGTGTCCGCGTCTATTGCTGGAATTTTAACATTGTGATGGTGGTGGTGTTAAGACTCTTTCTCAAGAGAACGGTTTTCATGTTAACTTTTTACTTCTTGGCACTTAATACTTGCAGAGAACTGAAGCCTAAAGCAGAGTAGGTTTAATTGATCTGTCTCTCTGAGTACCATTTGCAGTGAATATTTTTTTCTTTTCTATTTGGTTGTCATGACACTTGTGTTTTGGCAATGGAGCTGCTTCTGCTATGCCCAAAGCAGCCAGGCAAGGTATTCTTTTGAAGAGGATAGCTGTGTTTCCTTCCCCAGAGTACTGACTTGTTTCTACACACTGTTGTCTTGCATGTTTTCATAAAGCCCCCAACAGCATTGTTTTCCTTTTCGTTCCACTCCCCTCTGCTGCTAGCCCACCTATCCCCCTTTCTGTTTTGAGAGATCACTGAGGACTAATTCACATACAAGGCAACTCCTGGCTTTACTGAATGCTGTTGCTGCTGTTTGTGTCCCTACTGGAAATGGCATTCACTCACTGTATAACTGGGAGGAGCTGTTTCTGTGATGCATAGATTCAGCTGTTTGATACAGTAGTACTGCAGATGAATTCAGTTTAGTGCAGGAGCTACTGGGAGGGGAAACCCCTTCCCTTGCCCTTGCCAACTCTTTGTTCATGGCATGGTTTTTCATACTTCAAGTGCATTGGACTGTCCTGCTTCCTTCTCAGTCTAGAGAGAATAATACACGAAATGGCCAGGGTACTTGTCTAGATTTTGGTGTACCTTGATTTGATGAGTGTCATACCTTATCAGAAGAGCTGAAATGCCGTATAGCTCCTGCATACTAAATACAACTAACCCCTCCATCTCAGGTCTCTCTTTCTATGAGTGATACTGCAGTAACATCTTTTAATAGTTTATGCTTCTCAAATTTAAAGAAGATGGGTACTAAGCTATATTGTGTTTGGACAAATATCCTCATTTGCAACTGCTGTGCAGAGTACTAAACAGGTTTCATTTAAAGAAATGATCATTAGAAAAACTATTAAATTTAAGAACAGAGGTGCAGCCTTGAACGAATTAGTGAAAACAAGCAGCCTCTGGTCATCAAAGTAGAATTCATTATAGTCAAAGCTTCATCACTGACCCCAGTATCAGGGCTTCTGTTTCTTAGAAATGCAGAACTCCTTTCCAACATTCACAGAGCACATCTCTGTTACTGATCTATCTAGAAATTATGCTGGGTTTGGTGGGACCATGCTTAGATACTTACTTATGTATAGAATACTGTGACCTACCTCTGTATATGCATGAGATGTTTAGAATGAATCCTTCACTTAAGGAACCAAAGTTATTTAAAGTAACCAGAGTTCTACTGACATGCATCATCCATTACTCATTGATTTCACTCCACTTTGCTTTGAGAATTCTTAAACAGTTGGCTGAATGCATGCTTCTGTATGTATGGCTGTATATGTTTGTAAGGAACTGTGCTGTTACCATCACTCTTTATAACATGTTCAGGGGCTCCCTGTAGAAGAATTGCTAAGAATAAACAGTCTTGGGGTTTGGGATACTAGTAGTTACTGACAATTTGAACAATATCAAAAATTATGTGCTTGGAAGAATTCTGCTCAAGTACCTCAGTATTCTGTTAATACTTTCTTGCTTTCTGGTAGTGTATATTGTTTAGATGAAGCCTTATTTCTTCCCCTAAAAACACCATCTTAGAAATGTATATCATATATTGTTTAAACCATCATGACTTGAAAATCTTGAATGAAATTTCTGTCTGCTGTGGTGGCATGTCTTATTTCTCAGGAAACAGTTGGAGAAGGGAACAACAGATGTGTTTAAAGGCTATTGTATGAGTGTGAATTCTCATCTACCAAAAGCAGTGTGGCTCTGTTTATTGTTAGAGATTGTTATATGTCAAATATATTTCCTGTGTTTTTGTAGCTGTTTGTATGTATTATGATTCAACACATACAAAAATGTTCCAGCCCAGAAAAGTTTTAAAAATCAGTTTCCATGTTAGGGAGTCAATACTCAAGTGGAAATAAAACCAGTATTGATATTATGTTACCCTGCCATAAGTTTTGCTGTTCTGTATGTTGAACACACATACATACGCACACACACACACTCACTCACACACACACATACAAACTGGGTTTTTAAAGTGAGTTTTCTTCACAAGATTTTGGTTTTGTTGTGCAGCTCACTCCCTTGTAATGTTCTAACTGAATTAATTAATGCTGACTTCATACTGCATCTGCTCACATACCAGTTGTTCTTCAGCTGAGCAATTAAATTTCTAGAGGCACTGATGCCTCAAGATATTTCCTGTTTCTCAGTTAGCTCAAGCATTTTGAACTTAAGCAGCTTTTCCCATGCAGAAATATAGCTAATATAATCAGTTTCATAATTGGTACCAAATGCAGCTCTCATTTTATTAAAGCACTGGCAGATGTGTCATATTCTTATCGTGTTGCAGAACCATGTGTAACTATGAATAAGTGATACTTGGTACTGTGGGTGTGTTGTACAGACATTGACAGTTAATTGGCATCTTTTGCACAGGGGAGTGTTCAGGTGGGGAGCTGAGCCTGACTCTGGATGGCTGGTTACTGTTTGGATGTTGATGTGAGTCTCCATTGCTTGTGACAGTGTCTTCAGATGGGTCAGATGAAACTCTCTGAAATGTTGTTCTAGTGTATTCTTATAGTCTGGCCGGACTCCTGTCCCATGTGACCTTTCCACTTTACACATTGCCATTGCTTGTATTAAATTACTTCCTAAGTATCTTCTAACTATTTTAGCTACGTTTCTTGTCCACATGACTGCCCTGCATGACTGTGCATCAAAAGAAAGCAATTTTACTGTCTATTTTTAAGTATCTTAGCTATATCCAGCTTGGTCTGTTTTACAGCAGGAAATTTTGTGAGAAGTCACTGGAAATGACAGATTCTCTACCCAGAATATTAATCCATATGCTTAGGCATCCAAGTAGTGCTTACCAACCAGTCTATGCACAGCAAGAGCTGCCAGGAGAATTTCTGGGACCTTTTGAAATTTCCAGCTGGAGACCTCCTGTAACATTTAGTTAAACACTTCGTTATGAAGGCTGCTCAGAGTTCTTCTGGTCACCCTGTCTGTAGTCAGTCCATTATCTCATCTATGCAGAGACCAGATGGGAAGATCCAGGGTCACACGCTGAACTGTATATGCTGCTGGTGCGTACAGGCATGGCCCTGATCCCCTCTTACATGGCAATTGTAACGATTTCCTCCTTATATAACGGCTGTAACTCAAATTCACCTGATAATGCCTCAGGGGTATATACTGTCTAGTCTTAGAATGTTTGGGCATTATTGTAACAGGGTGGATGTGCTCAGTGTATAAGCTCTTGAACAACCAGACAGAAACCCTTGTTGCCAGTTCCCCTTAGCCAGTGAATTTGCAGTGTTTTGGGCAATTCGTGGTGTAGTAGTCTTTACCTTCCATGTTTTATCAACTCTAATACTGAGTTCTTAATTCTATGAATGCTTTTTGTTTTGTTTAGGATCTTCTACATTTGGCTTGGAGATTCTCTCCAGTTGTTTTTTCATTCTTCTTTAGATGTAGCTGTGTCAAAGCTGTAGAGGAGCTGTCACAAACAGAATTTTTTGCATGGCTTTGATTTAGCAACAATTTAGAATTTATTAGTATTTTTGTGCTAGACTACAAAGTTAGGTCATATAACTTTTACTAGCACTTAATCATCAGCTAGTTCAAACGAGTGATTGAATGAAATTTGTTTTAATCAATCAAAATAGCAACTTAGTTAAACGTTCGTAAATGTTAAGGTTCACACAAATTAAATCAGGGTTTTCTTATCTAAAAACATGCACACACACAAAGACAAATAGACAAAACAGTTCTAAAATTAATACACACACACACACACAGAAAGGTTAACCTATAATTAAAATTTCCCTTTCAAGAGTTTTATACATTACTCACCTTTATGTGTTGACATTCATGGTCAAACAGCATGAAATTAGCCCTTTGGTTCCTCTCAGAATTGTCAGTAGATGATTATTGAATCTTTGCAAAATTTGGCCTGAATTGTTTTTTTCTTCAGTTGAGTAGTGAAAATTAAGATGTTTATAATGCATAAACAGAATCCATTCATTACAAAAGTTGTATTTCAGCAGATGTGCATGATACATTTCTCCATTTGATGCCTGCGATTTTTGACTGCTGATCATAAATTTGTTCATAAATTGACAAAAATTTAGTCAGCATTTAGAATATATAGTAGATGGACAACGAACAGTTACAGGATTAAATTATATCTTTTATTTTCCTGTTTTGTTTTGTTTTGTTTTAAGAACAGAAAAGAAGGTTAACCAGTAATAATCTGTTCAAGTTCTAAATTTGCCAAATAAAAAATGAATGTGTTTTCTGTGTTTCAGGGAAGTCTCAAGAACAGACGGAAGATTTCACCCCAAGAATTTATTCAGGAATTAAAATCTGGTTCAACAGATGAAAGACTAGTCACTTGCTTAGAATCTCTCCGCGTGTCCTTAACTAGTAATCCTGTCAGGTAACATCATTAACATATATTGCAAAGATTAATTATATTCTTATTTCTTAATGGATTAATATTAATGGATCTGTAGATGTGCATGTTTCAAGGTTTTCTAGTTGATGAATGTATATGCATTAGTGAATGACTGTGCCTTTTTTTCTTTTTTTTCATTGATTATGTATCTTCCGTCAATGTATTTTTCTGTAGAGTTAACTGATCTGTACAAGGTAATGCTAAGAGAATGTAAAACAAGTGTAGTGCAGAGCAGTTAGCTTTGTTTTCTAGTGCTAAATAGTCAAACTTTTTTTTTTTTTCATTTTTGTTTTTGAAATATTCTCTTAACTCGTTAATCTTGTAACTTTGTCAAGGTGATCAATAATGGGACATAGCCACCTTGGTGTTTGTGAGCCAGAAAACATATGTTTTTAGTTCTGTGTTCCTTCTTCTGTCCATTGTGCTTAAGGCTTTCTTCCTTGTGGCCTTGTAGTAATTTCTGCTGTATCTGTGGGGTTTATGTATACAGAACAGGCCACAACATTAGTTTACCTCTGGGTTTTCTTTTTTTCTTTTTTTTTTTTTTTTAACAAAGGCTAACTCTACAGTACTCATAACTCTAACACTGATATCGATCTTTACGTTTAACTTTGATTTGATCCATGCAGCTTGATTTGTGTATTCTGGCTTTATTTTATTAAATTATTTTTTTTTCTATTCTACCTTATTTGCAACCTTTTGCTTTAGAGTTCCTATTTAAGCCAATGGTTGAACACATGATTTTGGGAAAGTGTTTTGGGTTTAGTTTAAAATAATGCAAATGGGATATGATTAAGAAAGGATTAGACAATTTTCTTTTTTCTGCATCTGTCTTGACAGAATTGTTGATGTGGGTCTTCTGTATGCGTGTTTGCTTCTTTCCTTCTATTAACTTGTTTTTTTAATTGGATTGTCTTATTTAGAAGATGTAATGTTTCACATGGGAAGACACATGTTTTACATTAACTCAAGTTCTTCTGATGGAGAGTTTTACAAAATATACTTCCTCTCTGAATGTGATAGCTTGGTATTTTAGCAGAGTGACAAAAAGCTGTTTGCTCTGGGTAGTGTAAGTAATCTGTATTCTTTTTGTGGAAGCAGAGGAAAGGGCAATAGTAATGCAAAAGTATTTTGGGCACTTGATCATTCTCGGCATCCTCAGTTGCTGGATATATATGACAAAGTGGCTCCACACAATTCTGTCTCATACTAGACATTTCCTAGCACATCTTGTAGGATCATCTTTAGGTCAGATATGGCCAGTTATACCAAAAATAATTGACAGTTATTTGCCTAATCTATTTCAGAATGAAACACTTATCCAGGAAGGAGACAATTGTTTTCATAAGTATTTACTTTTAGGGGAAAAACATAGAAGCTTCTGATCTGATTCTTTCTTCTGATAAGTCCATTACAGTTCTGTATCTAGCAGATCCAAAGAACTGTTTAATCCCATCCTACTATGATAGTGGAAGTACTATGTATTTCTAAAAGCTATTGCATCTCCCTTATATTATTTCCAATAGAAAAGCTTATTATTTGTTACCAGTAAGGTCCCACCATTATATCAGTATCTAAATATTTACTATTTACTATTCAAAAGTGGTGATAATTTTACTCAATGTGTACAATGGTGTCTAAATAGACAAAACAAAGAAAATAATGAAGAGGCTATAACCTAACTAAAGGGAACTTTGTAATTTTCTTACTAGTTCTGATCAACTTGTTGAACTTCTGACATTGCAGAATGGATGATTCCTTTTTACAGAAAATATTATATTTTGTTAATACATGACATGGCATTTACTCAGCTTAAGCCATTTTTAAGTAATAATTTAAAGAATGCACAGATGCTATTGGTACTACACACATAAAAAGATCATTTTGATGATGAAGATGGTGAAAAGTATTACATCTTCATCATGCTATGTGTGTTCTAAATGGAGATAGTTTTGTAATCAGTTAACAGGTAAAAGTAATAGCTAAAAGGAGAAAAAGTATGGAAGAGATATTATGAAAAAATTATGAAATAAGTTTCTGTCTTGTTGGTCAAAGACAATAATATGAGATCCAAGGATTGTCTTATGACATGGAAAGTTGACTAACGGTGTCAGGAAATATTCCTGCCTCTTATAGAAGAATATTCAAGTACTTGTGAATTAATTCTATAATTAAGAATTATAACTTCACCCTTTATAAAAGCAATTCCCTGAGCAAATAGTCTCTACAATTTCTCTGTTTGTATGTGTACTTTTGTTGCTTTTGCAGCCAACTTCTCCTTCCTGCAGTGGGATTTTGTTAGTTTGAAGTTTAAAATATCTGTGCCATACACAGACAATGAAGTCTAAAGAGCAAAATATTTCTTTTGTTATGACTATGAATGACAGTGTTGGCCATGAACTTTAGGTTTACGTACTTGATCAAAGATATCTTTTCAGCAAGACAAACTGCTACTATCAAAGGGATGGGTGCAGTTACTTGTGTTTGATATCATGGAGTTTTGAGCATTAGTGAACAGGGCTGTGAAACGCTGTCTCATGTGGAAACAATGTACCCAGATTTAACCACACCAAAAGATAGCTTTGGCAAGAGCTGAGATTTCAGTTTTTTGTTGTGTTCTCTTGGAGATATTCATATGGTTTAATATCTTGGGTGGCCACTTGTCCAATTCCTTCAGGCTTTTCCTTCATTCTCTGTCATTTACAGTTAGATTCTGACCTTTCTAGGAGACCCTAGAATAGTATGTAGTAGAAATTTTTCTTCCCTTCCTTTTCAAGGTTTTTTTAATTACAGTTCTGTGCCAAAGAATGTATAAAAATAAAAATTACTAAATGTAATGGCTACTGTAATTTTTTAATGTTTTTAAATTTAAGGTTATCCAGTGCTTCAATGAGTGAATGGAATAACTCATGATCTTCTATTGAGCAAAAAGTTGATTTGGGATTTTAAAATGATCCAGTTATACCGCTTTTAGTTATGCTGACAATTTTAATTCATTGTAATTACTCTTTGAAATGTCAATCTTTAAATGTCTTTTCTCTTTTTCCCTAGCTGGGTTGAAAACTTTGGTCGAGAAGGTCTGGGGCTATTGTTGGATGTTTTGGAAAGATTGGTTGAGACAAAAAAGTAAGGACGATTTCATATAAAATCGCCAGCTTTTCTTAATATGTAAACAACATTTAATTACACTAAATTTTTTATTTCTTCAGCCAGGATAAAATTGTGAAGAGGAGTCAGCACAAGGTTATACAGTGTTTGAGAGCCTTCATGAATAATAAGGTATAGGATTTTCTTTAATCTAGAAATCTGAATTACTACAGTTCAATCAGATAATTTACATGGTCAGTGGGTGTAAGACTACAATTTGAAGAATTGTGTTGGTCAGCTGTGGTTTGAAGCTCTTTCTGCTGCCACTTCCTCTGCAGAAATATATTCAGAGACTTGTGTAAACTTCTGATACTGGTGTATACCCTTATTACAGACTAAGTGATCCAATTTGGACTTTTCTCTCACTTAATTTTTTTTAATTAAGTATTTGACAGACTTAAATGTCATTTGAGGGAACTATCACTGTCTTTTACTGGATATTCAATACGATCATTTGGATTTCCTCCAAATCTTCTTACAACTGTTTTTCTGTTGTTTAGTATGGATTGGAAAGAATTTTGGGAGAAGAGAGAAGCCTTTTGTTGCTGATCAAAGCAATTGATCCTAAGCAAACTAACATGATGACGGATATAGTTAAACTCCTTTCTGCAATGTGCATTGTTGGAGAAGAAAACATGTAAGTACTGTATTTAGCCTGAAACAGTAAGGTAATTTTAGGATATCCAAAATTCTAATTATACTTGAAATAAATGCTAAAATTTTCAGCTTAGGTTTGAAAGTAATACCTGTACTAGATTGCCAGTTTTCAGAATACCTTTGTATGTGATTTTTATTATGGTCATATCAATACGAGTTTTCTTTTTGATGCGTGGATCTACTGGTTAGATGGAAGCAGCCATTCTTTTACTTAAAAATTTTTAGCATGACTTTTAAGGTATCTTAACCATTGTAATCCAGTAAGTCATTCTTTGGCTACAGAAGTCTCCAGGAAATGAAGTAATGTTTATATGTACTAAATTTGTATGCAAGAAATTGAAGAAGTTGAATACTTCGGCAACATGGCTCTTCAGATAACAAATGAACAGCAAGGTTAAATATTATATCTCTCCTGAGTGAAATGCTTTTCTTTTCTTACAGCCTTGAAAAAATTTTGGAAGCTATAACAGCAGCAGCAGAGGAAAGGAATGTTGATAGATTCTCTCCTATTGTAGAAGGTCTTCAGGATAACTCAGTTCAGCTGCAAGTAAGCAAATTTTTTGCACAAATCTCTGCAACAAGCAAAAATAAAATTGCTCATTTTTCTGTACTGAACAAGACATTACAATAAAAATGGGGAGGGATACCGTTTCAAATAAGGGTCAGATTTTGCAATGTTGTTTATAATGTTATCTTTTAAAAAGCGCCATGGAAAGACTCAGTGGTGAGAAACACAGAGGCGTTGCAGGTTAATTTGTTGATTTCTGTTTGCCCAAATCTTACAGACTTTGGGAGTTATATTTACACTACCTTCTAAAATAAAGCATTAGTCATATATTCAGGTGTAAAAATATTATCTCACTTCTGTTGATATTCGTTGAAGCTTTAATAATAGTAAAACCCAAAGTTTTTAAGCAAGTGCTTTTTATAATTAATGTTTAAGCCAGCACAAAATCTGTTCCCCATGTCCACTTTATGATTTCATAAAATTGTACCCAGAGAGTCTGAGGAAAGAAATCCTGCACTTTATTTTCAATTTTTCTCAGTTGGATATAGAGTTTACAGCAAAAAGATACAAAGTGTTACACTGCGTTCGAATGGTTATTATAAATCATTGGTTTAAGAGTATAAATATTAATTTTCATGTACATCAGTGGAACTGAATGCTGTTCGTAATTGCCTTTCTTCATGAACATTACAAAAATGGCAGAAGGTGAATCCCAAGTTTGGAAGATACGATAGTGTCACTCCACTGTCAACTTGTGGATTAAACAGTCCATGTCTGACAGTAAAGATTGCTGTTTGTTTCATCTGTCTCACAGAAAAGCTAGCCATAAAGAAATATCTGAAGCTGGGGAATAATTTGTAGTAGAATTATGCTGGTACCAATGGGATTCTCTTTTGAAAAATTGTCCTTCATTTCTTACTCTTTCTGTCTTATAATCATGGAATGGTTTGGGTTAGAAGGCACCTTTAAAAATCATGTGGTTCCAACCCCTCTGCCATAAGGGGGAGCATCTTTCACTAGATCAGGCTCCTCAAAGCTCCATCCAACTTGACCTTGAATACTTCTAGGGACTGGGCACCCACAACTTCTCAGGATACGATTGGCTTTTTGGGCCATAAGCACACATTGCTGGCTCATATATAATCTTTCATTTATGAATATCCTGAAGTCCTTCTCCTCAGGGCTACTCTCCATGCATTCAGCCTGCATCAATACTGGTGATTGCCCCGACCCAGATGCAGGACCTTGCACTTGGCCTTGTTGAACTTCATGATATTCATATGGGCCAACTTCTCCAGCTTGTCAGGGTCCCTCTGGGTGGCATCCCTTGATGCTCCCATCCTCAGCTTCCTATTATGTGATTTCATAGCTCTTCATTAAAGAGCAGAGCTTTTTATAGTTACAGTTGCTTATTCACCTTTTTTATTTGTAGTCTCTGAAGAAGTTGCTTTCTGACCCTTTTTAATAGTCTAAAAAGTAATTTGTAGTATAACTTGTTGAGTGAACAAACTAATTTTTCTTTTTTATCCAGTATTGTGAAAATCGCTACCAAAGCACTTTATTTTCTGAAGTGCGCCCTAGAATACACATTCTAGGAGGGCTCAACTGAAATCAGGGGACTATCATATAAAAGATGGAGATAGCAATTAACTGTCCGGTTAAATTAAGTTACTTTAATTTGACAAAGAAATTATTGCCTTCCATTTATTTTGGTTGTTCCGTTTCTGTTGTATCCCTGTGTTCTTTGTCCTGAGCGAGACATCCGAAAGCAAGATTTTTCTTTCTTAAAATCTTGCTGTCGTAGCCACAGTGGGCATCAGTTACTATAACAGGACAAGTTTAGCTTTGAATTACTGCTCAGTTTTCTGGCAGTAGGAATATATGGCCATGGTGTAATTACCAGGTGAGATGGTAACTGAATATCTTTTTGTTTTGTTTTGTTTTAAGTCTTGTATATGTTAGTTTATCTCAGTATGGATTTATTACACTTAATTAAAAAATTTTGAATGAAAATCAAGGATTTCATAGATTCTGTAGTTCCCTTCTTTGCTTCAACCTTGAAGATTTCTAAATGCCTGTATAAGCATATTGCACTTCACTACCAATGTTGATAGTTAAAGTTGCTTAGGAACATCAGACAGCCAGTTTCAGGGTCAAGAAGGTCAATAAGGTAGGAAATATAGAATATTTTGTTTGTTCTTATATTTTATTTGTTGTTTGGTTTTGAAAATTTTTAAAAGTTATCAGGTCGACATTGGTTTGATACAGAAGGTGTTGATTCTGCCATAGTGTAGAAAGGTTTGTCTTTTTTCTCTCTCTTTTTTTTTTTTTCTTCCCAGTTTTTTAATTTTGCTAATGTATTGAAAATCACAGTAATTACCTTTAAGGATCAAAAAGGAGACCTTATATTGGCAAGGCTGGAGTGGGGCTGGCAAGGGGCTATAAAGACAACTGTTAAGTAATAAATTTCTTCTTTGAGAAGTGGCTGGGGGGCTTAGCCTGCAGTTAAGATTCACAAGGAGAGGGAGAAAAACCTTTATGTTCCAGACATAGTGAGACTGGAAAGGGACTGCAGACGGAAAGTGTAGACTACAAGACAACAAATTTGCTGTTTTTCAAGGCTTTTGAGTCTGCATTTTCCAGATTGGACATAAATTTCTTGTCATAATGGATCTTTGCCTTAGGTATTTTTGCAAGAATCATTGCAGTTCTTCAGTATTAAATTTAAATATATGATCTCATATATTTCTGTTCTTCTCTGGGGTCTCTGTTTCATTTGGATTTCAAGGTGAATGATGTTCAGTTAACAAGTTCCTATTCAGTATGATTTTTTTGCTCCATATTTTAACGTCCTTGAAATAGAAGGCAGTATGAATTTGGGCCAGGTGTGCAAGCTTGGGCATGTCAGATTTTCAGGACAATATAACTATGATCTTGCTGCTTTTCTTATTTTTTAGTCCTCGCTTTGCTTGTACTGCTTGCTTGGTTTTCTTGGATATCAGGTCATGACATAAGTAAAAAAATTTGTTCTTATTTGATCAACTTGAAAAACAAAAATATGAAAAGTGTGGTAATTTTCTGCTATGCTTTTTTCTGTTGTTTTAATATATATTAAGAAAATTTTATTAATAAACATAATCAGTCAAAGAATTTAAAAAGAAGTCAAAATGCAGGAATTAGCTTTAATGTTGAATAGCGGTAGTTCAACGTTTGTATTGTATGAGCAGCTTCTTTCTTTGGCATGAATATGGATATCAATAACACTGTTAAAAATATTTTGATTCAGTAGGGAGAAATGCTTTAGGTCACGGAAATTATATTTTCCAATTTCAGGCTATTGTATCTGACTCAAAAGAATTTAAGAGTCTGTGTTCTCTATAGTGCATATAAAGGTTTGAGACTTCCAGGTCCATCACAGCACTTATATGAGATTCCTAAATTTTAATAGTATGAAGAGCGATACTTCTCTGACTGTTCTTTACTGCCTTGTAGGTGTTCAGAGTCGTGAAATTGATTTTTTTTTTTTTTTTTTGAGTGTAAGGCTTCCAAATGTCATCTTGAATTTTACGGAGCTGCATATACTTGCATGTGTCTAGATTTAATAAGGGGATCCGTTTTTCTATACAGTTCAAAAAGCACAAACTACCTTAGAAGCAGCCACTTTATTAGGAGCAGTAGGTAAATTAAACTGATTTGATATACTTGCCCTTTATCCATGATGGGTACCCAAATGGGCATTTCACCCATTTTCCCCCTTTTAAAAATTAAATAAAAGTATAAGGGCCTCTCTGAATTTATAAATACATTTTATGGATTAAACTACAGGTGAATAGAGAGTTGCTCTTTTGAATCAACATTTGGGAATAAGCTTCAGAAATTATAATCCTTTGTTAACAGTTGTTGGTAAGCAGCCCCTTTAATAAATAGATACCAATATTAATGGCAGTTGAGACAGTTGGTATGCAGGGGGAAAAAGGTCATAGCTGTGTATCTCTGATCACTTACAAACATGAGCTTTTTCGTACTCACTGTTTGCAGCGATGCTCAACTCCGTCACTGAGACACCACTGATGAGAGAACCGAATCAGTGCAGAAAACTTCAGCTGAGTTGTTAACTGTGCAGTAAAAACTTCTGTTTTTCTAGGACTACACTTCAGATATTAGACAAGTATTTTTCTACTTGTTTGCCTTCTCAGGATAGTGGTGTACTTCCATTTGGTATTTTTTATTCTCTGATATAGGACATAGCAGCACTTTTAAAACTGAGAATTTAATCTAAATGTTAAATTGCAATACTTCAGCCAAGTATATTAATTTGTCTTTACTGAGAGTGTTACCCTAAAGTTCATGAAGATAGGTAACATTTTGTTGTTTCATTTGCTGTGTCTTTTGTAGACATGGAAAATTTAATGAAAGTTCTTTTTTTGAGTTACACTTCAATTTGAACACATTCTTTCTGCTAAAAGGCTTTCTTTCATTTTAGACTCCACAAATGCTAGATTTCTTTTTTTTTTTTAGGACTAGAAAAGTCAAGGTTTCTCATGTGAATCAGTTGTTAACTTTTATAACAATGACATTGACCTGATAGTTCATTTGACAGTGTTTAAATGAGGCAAAAGTTTACAGTTGTCAGTTACTTGGCATACTTGCCTTGATTATCTGCTTGATATATGTAGGCTTGCTTTGTGGCAGTTCAATTTGACACTAACAACTGACCTTTTCAGTTTTGAATTGACTAACATTTCTGTTACTTGAAGGCTGAATATATAAAAAGCTTCAGTATGATGATTTTTGTGTTTTTATTGAAAGCTCTATGTATCTACATTTTGCATTGATTGAAAGCAAGGGATATTCTTCCTCTTGCCTTTCATAAAACCCAAAATTATGGAAAACATACTTAAATGTTGGTTCAGGACAAGATTGCTGATTTAGTTTGAGAATGTAACTACAGTCAGGAGTAATACTGAGTTTCTGGTTTTATTAAAGTAAGTGTAGTTTAGCTTCTTAAGCCTGTGCTCAAGAAAATGTGTACAAGGCAAGCCAGTACCTTGTATGCTTATGGCCACAACCAAAAAGTTTAATACTTCCATTGTTCAAGTCACAGAGACAGGAAATGCAGCTTTTCTGACAGAACCCATTTTGATGTATCTAAAACATTGACAACAACAACAAACTGTGTGTTTGCACAGTTGTTCTCATTCTTCTTGTAGAATCAAATTAATGCTTCTGCTCTCTAATCATCATCTTTCATCACTGTTCCTCAAGCAGGCAGTTTAACTTCATCAGTAGCATTGCTCTCTCAGTATTTTCAGTTGTCAGGGAATGCCGTTTCATCTTTCTTTTTCACCGAATATTATGAGAATGTGAAATGGTATGTTCTATGATATTTTGGTTAGCTGAATCACTTGGTGATTCTTGATTGTTCTGTGCTAATGAGATCATTTCCATAACTGCATATATAACAGGATGAATCAGAGCAAAGCGCATATTATCAGTCTCTACATTTAGATAATATGTGTTTCAGATGCGTGTAAAGGTACTTGCATGTGCATGGTACATCTCAAAGTCATTACTAAGTTGTTTTTTTTTGGTCATTAGCAAAGGTAAATAATGGATGAAGATCAATATAGTGTCTGTACCAAAGCCAAATCTACAGCCTGTTTAGTACTGGCAAGCAGAATTTAACTCAATATGCATAATCTTTACAGACTTTTCTACAAATGCATACTTGCAGTAAGAGTGAGAAAAGTAAAGTAGAAAAATCTTACTACAGTTCCTCTTATTAAAATGGGGAAGATATGACATAAGGCGAAATCTACCCCATAGTTAATTTTCTTGCAGGAAAAAGCTGCTCTGAGCTACTGAGATGTATCTGATGTTTTCTACCAGAAAAGGACCGGGTGGTTTATTCTTTCTGGCTTTGAACTGGGAGAAATGCAAGTTTAAAGTACGAACTGTGGAATCCTCAGAAAATGCATCTTGTAACTTGATAGACTTCACTGGTTAGAATCACAGAAGACTGGGATTTCAAACTATAACTTCTCACTTAACATGGTTAATTTTTTATGGATGAAAACATTCAAAATTTTGATATTCTATGTGAACTGTATTGTGATCCATTCAAAGTTCTTCCTTACCAGAAATAATGTGTGTGCATCCATCAATATTTGCCCATCTCTTAAATAAACATGCAAAGTTAAGTATTGTAGGTTTCCCTATTGTGTGGCAGCAGGGTGTTAGGTGTTCCAGATGGAATACACTCGCAGACCCAAAAGTCCTCTGAAAGCTAACATGGTGGACTATACTTAGCTGCAGTTCTTTAGGGATGAAGAAGGGAAGGAAGCATCTAACCAGACTGCCAGCTGAAGTGAAAGATTTACTCTTGTCTTTTCCCTGAAGAAAGTGCATCTACATGCCTCCACTGCATGCCTGTTGTAAGCAGCAGGATACTCTCAAGGTATAATTACTGTTTGTGTTAGAGGTGTCCTTCAGGAAAGAGTACTTGGAAACTGCAGTCATCAGCACCAGAACAAAATTTTAGAAGGTACGAGAGCTGTGTGTTACCATATGTCATTTGCTGTTAGAGCCTAAAATAATTTCACTTCTTCAGGCATCTTGTTAAGGGCAGACTGACACCTATAGAATCTACAACTCTTTCTGACTTGCTTTTACATAGAGACCATTTGTGCAGTATGTTTTACTCAGAATGACTTTTGCCTTCCTAGGAAGCTAATTTACCTATCTTCATTAAACTTCATACTACCTCAGCCGAAGTACCTCTTCATTTATTGAAGATGACACATCTTTTTTGATATGGACACAGCCTTTCTACATTGTGTCCATGCGTGAAAATTTAAAAGGCTGTCTGTCTGTTTACAGAATCTTATCCAAGGTAACTGAGTGTAAAAGAATGTGGTTAGGGCCCGCTTGTCTGGAGTGCAAGCACTGACTGATTGTTCTGTGTCCCAAGAGCTGACATTTGTAGAGCTGTCAGCTGGAGCATCACAGGCGTTTTCCTTAAATGCTACGTACTTCAAAAATTGCCAGGGAATGATGTTACATTTGGGATAATTTTTCTTCAATTTTTTCTTAATTAGGAACATTGAAGACCAATGTGTGGATATTCCTTGGAGTATTGTATGTAGTATAAATGCATGCAAAGCCAAGCACCCGAGGAAAAGAATTCCTTCTTTGTAGCTTTCTTTCTTCTTAAAAAGTTATTTCAATTCTTTGAACTCTGTTTTCTTGTTGGTGTGACCCCTTATTAGCAGCATTAGAGAGTGGACAGTCTCTTGTTGTGGAAGAAATTACCCTGTTATTTTTACCACATTTCTTTGATTAGTAACCATACTCTGGAAGTAGGAAATAAACTCATTGTCTGACTGTTGTTAGATCTGAAGTCAGTAGTGCTTTCTGGTAATTTAATAATTCTAAATACCAATCTGTATTTGAAAGTTCAGAATTTTTAAAGTATGTTGTTACACAGATTTAGCACTACTTTAAGATGAGAAATTAATAATCTGTTATTTCTAAACAAAACTCATGTACCTCTGTCTTTGATGGAGGTAAAATATGAGACTTATTTAAAACTTTGTAGATTGGAAACAAATGACCTTTCTAAGTAAGTGGCAGATCTTTATGTTTAGCAATGTAAGACACTGAATAGGATTTAATCTGCAAGTAAGTCAACCCATCAAGCATTTGAGCTAGATTTCTAAACTCTGAGGTAACCAATGGGAAATCCAAGGGCCAATTTAATAGTCCGTGCATGAACTTCAGATGCAATTTCAGATGCCTTTGTAGATATGATGTGGTTCCTTTAGGAGGTTCCCACCCTTCTGGACTGGATTTTGAAGCCAGATGGGACACACTGAACCATCTGTAATGGTGCTCTGTGTACGTTCTGTTCACGTTTAGGGTGATGGATTGGATCCCTAATCAGTAAAAACAATGGATCCTAGAGTGTCCTGATCACGCCATGTGTGTTGTAAAGATCTTTTAGAGTCTAGAATCTTACAGAAGAACTTTAAAGAAGGAACTAGTAAACTACTGAGTAAAAGAATGGGAATTAAGTTATGCATATAGCTACATATAGATATCTGTCTACACACAGGCATCTAAATGCAGGTATCTGAAGCTCGAACTGTGTTGTCTTGGAAAACTCTAGAGAATTCTGTTGGGGTTTATTCCAGTGTCTTATGAAGACACTAACTGAACTAAGCTTGCTACTTTTTTTTAGTTGACTTACTGTCAAACATAGGGTAATATTAATGCATTGTTTTTCCGACTGCAAAGTTTAGGATAGCAAAAAGTTTATTTGCTTTTCAATATTCCCTAGGTTATTGGTTAAAACTCTCTTTTAATGAGCCACTTACATGTTAATCAAGCTAAAGAAGGGTATTTTTCTCTTTCTCTTGGTTTTGGAACCTTCCTCCAAAATTAACTTTCCAGACTTCAGTGTTACTAAAATTTTTACGAGAATTTAATACATTTTTTCCTTATGGGTTTTATGTTTTCTTAAACAGATCTATCTTGCTGCAATCTACTTCTCAGTGAATTAACAAATTTCAAAGTATTGTGATCATGTGTGATTTAAGTATTGTATGCTAACTGCTAGATATTGAATGATAGTTTCATTTGGAGCATGTTTTAAATGTTTGTGATCTAGTGACAGGTTCTTGCTGCTGTCTTTATCATTAGTCTCTTTAAAAGTTTTTCAATTTTCTTTTAAAGTTTTCATGAAGCAAATTACTCATAGATGTATAAGCCATGTCTTGCTTAGACTTGTGTTTGCTTCCTCTTGTATAACCTTTTCTCATTCTGCTTTTCGTAGAGTTCTGTTTGCAAATTTCATTCCTGCTTTGTACTCCTATAGAAATAATTTGCTAACTAATTCTGTAGATCTTTGCCTTGTTTATTCCAGGAAAGCTGAAGTATGTTCTGGTTATGAACTGCAGTGGAATTCCCACTTGATCAAATTTGACTGAAGTGCTAGAATAATAGTTTTTGCTGATATGTTTCTTGTTTTCATTGTCATATCTTGTCTCCTTTTTATTTGAATAGCATATGTGCACATGTACCTTGTTGATTTGGCAAATTAAAAGAAAATACCTTTTTTTTTTGGTCAGCAATTACATCTGTACACATATTTTCATCTAAATTGCATTGTTACCTCAAAGATAAAATTGTAGCTTGTTCTTGATCAGGGTTTTCAAAGTAGCATACTTTGTTCAGTCTCTGATTGCTTCTTCCTTGGTTGTTTAAATCAAGTGTGATAAATGCTGATTCCTTGCTTAGTAGTCCATTCACGTCAAGTTTTGCATGAAAATATACTGTGTTTTAAGCTGCTGATAACAATGACAAAGGTTTCAATTCCAGTGTAATCAAACAACACGGATTTGACTTGATTTGAAATGTAAATGTAACCTTGCAGTACTGCACTTTATTGCTGACTGTATGATAGTGTTGTCCAATGAAATTTGCAATCACTGAAATGCCTCACTCATGTTAACAGGAGTACAGGTGTTAGTGGCATCTGTCAATGTGCTGAATTACTGGTTTTGAATGGCAGAGTTAATTGAATCAAGAAAATGCAATTGAATGAAAGACTCAGTACTCCAGAGAGATAAATTGGTGATGGTATAACAGCTTTCAACTAAATAAGCTCAAAATTAGACAAAGTAAAAATTTTTATCACAGCTGCTGAAAAAAAATAGAAATACTGATAGAGTGGATGGTTTGGTAAAGTGGACACGTATCAAAACCAGTAGAAAACGGTTTAAGAATAAAGAATACAGTACATGCTTAGATAATAAGAGAATACATCCTGTACTGTATATTTGCACTAAATTTTACCTGTTTTACTTGCATTTTCTGTCACTGTTTGCATCCAAATTACAGACAGGCTGTTCAGATTCTCCACTGCATTGTGACACTGCAACTTGTGCAGTTTGTGGGCCTCAGGAATACACCTTATATTTGAAGCCAATAATTTCTTGTTAGTCTAAATCAAGTCTTAATGTTCTAATCGAATTACTCTTGGTAGTACTAACATGTGTCTCTGCTTACATCTCATGCCTCTTCTTCTCTATGTTGCATTTTATTTAGGGTCATATTACTATTTTGTCTTCAATTTTATTCAAAACTTCCAAGTAAAGAGTCTTTTGTGACTTCTCATTCTTGGCTTTTTTTGTAAGTTGTTCTGCCAACCCCTGAACATTTTTATATATCTGATCTACTTTGGGAACTCATTTTGCACTCCAGTAGAACATTTCATTAAGTGTTGCTGTGGCCTTTGTTTTCTTTAGGTACTTCTTTTCATCACTATCTTTTACTGACTGGACAGCTTCTCTGCTTGTCTTTCTTCCTTCTTTTGTTACCTTCAAGGAAAAAAAGATGTGTTAATCATAGATGCTGTGTGCAAGTTAGCATTCAAGGACTACTTCTTCCAGCCTCAAGATCAGAGCATCCTGACACATAGGAAGTCAAGGAAGGGAGCCAGGAGACCCGCTTGGTTGAACAGGGAGCTGCTGGGCAAACTCAGGTGGAAGAGGAGAGTTTACAGATCATGGAAAGAGGAACTGGCCACTTGAGAAGAATATAAGGCTGCTGTCAGAGGGTGTAGGGAGGCAACTAGGAAAGCTAAGGCCTCCTTAGAATTAAACCTGGTGAGAGGGGATCAAGGACAACAGAAAGAGCTTCTTCGAATACGTGGCAGATAAAACTAACACCAGAGGCAATTTAGGCCCACTGATGAATGGGGTGGGTGCCCTGGTGACAGAAGATACAGAGAAGGCAGAATTACTGAATGTCTTCTTTGTCTCTGTCTATTCTGCCAGAGGCTGTCCTGAGGAGCCCTGTACCACTGAGGCCCCAGAGAAAGTCAGGACAATGGAGGAGCTTGCCTTGTTTGATGAGGACTGGATTAGGGAGCAGTTAAGCAATCTGGACATCCATAAATCCAGGGATCTGGATGGGATGCACCCGCGGGTGCTGAGGGAGCTGGCTGAGGTCATTGCTGGACCACTCTCCATCCTCTTTGCCAAGTCCTGGGAAATAGGAGAGGTGTCTGAGGACAGGAGGAAAGCAAATGTCACTCCAGTCTTCAAAAAGGGCAAGAAGAGGAGGACCCAGGTAACTATAGACCGGTCAGCCTCACCTCCATCCCTGGAAAGGTGATGGAACAACTTGTCCTTGGTGCCATCTCAAGGCATATCAAGGATAAGAGGGTCATTAAGGGCGGTCAACATGGCTTCACCAAGGGGAAGTCGTGCTTTACCAACCCCATAGCCAAGGGGCAATAGGTGCAAATTGGAACACAGGAGGTTTCACTTAAATATGAGAAGAAACTTCTTCACGTTGAGGGTGACAGAGCACTGGAACAGGCTGCCCAGGGAGGTTGTGGAGTCTCCTTCTCTGGAGACATTCAAAATCCACCTGGACACATACCTGTGTAGCCTCATCTAGGTGTTCCCACTCTGGCAGGGGGATTGGACTAGATGATCTTTTGAGGTCCCTTCCAATCCCTAACATTCTGTGATTCTGTGAAGTTGTTCCTCAAACTTTTTTTTTTTTTTTTTAATACTTTAAACCAATTTCATGTTCAATTAGCCAAAACTTTTATTTCTCCCTCCCCCCTACATTGTTTTAGTTTGTTTAGATGTCATTACTTCAATAATTATTTTCTAAGACTGGAGAAAGTTACAGTAGTTTTACAACATTTTTGTGCAGTTGATTTAATTAGTTGAATTTAATGTTCTTTGTCCTATAGATATCAATAAAGTGAAAGCAATAGTTTTCTTTTTCATTATTATACAAACCTGGGTATTTGCACATGCTGAGTTTCATCGAAGTTCCAAGGGAATAGAACTTAACTTCCATTCTTCATGCAAGTAAGGGGAAGGAGCAAAGATTACTCCCTCCTTCTATTGATGTTTTAAAATTTACTGTTGAAGCAAGCTATGTTGTATGATGGAGTAATATAAGAACAGATGTTGCCACAGCAGCTTTTCTCCAGAAGTGTCAGATTGGGTAATACAGCAGTTCCCACCATGCCATGTCATGCCATCTTTCGTTGAGCATCCTTGTCCTCTCAGGTGTGTCTGGAAGCTGGAGAGATGGTCCCAGCTCCTCTTACACAGCTGTGGGACTCCTGGGGGTGGGTCTCCAGGTGACTCCAAACACCATCGTTTACAGGACTGGGCGGAGAATGCCTTAATTGCTTAATTGAGTAATTCTAACACTTGGTCCCTAGCCACATGCTGGAGCTCACAGTCTGCTTAACTTGATTTTCTCAACAAGTTCAAAGCTCTCACACTGATTAACAGGTTGTTTACATTTGTTACATCCTGCTTATAACTAAACTCCTCCCCTCTCCTATAGCATTGACAAAAGTTCATCTAGATATGCTAACACTGCTGTAAAGTAGGCCTTTATTATGCTGACTGCCATGCACCCTCGTAACAATTTAGCCACAATAATGTATGAAACTACTTTCTTACTTATAATCCTTGCAGTAGGATAAATGTGTGATCATGGTTATAATTATGTTATCATTTAATCTCATCCCATTCCTCTTTTAAACCTAATGAGTACTGTTGTGTTTCTTACACTCTATCTCAAAGTAGCTTGGCCATTGATTTCTTCTGGTGACCATATGTAAATTCCGTACTTGGAATTATATGTAACTGAAGATGACTGATACAGTATGTTCCCAGGATCACCCTGTGCCTGATAGTGGCATAATACATCATCATTTTCTAGATGATAAAAGGCTTTACAACAGAAAGTATTTAAATCAGTTTGTTCTACTTGTTTACATAGTATGTTTGGCCAGAGGACACATTCTAATTAACTTGTGCTTTTAAACCCCCTGTAAAATGCTGGAAATACATGAATAATACATTTCCTGTGCATTGAAGCAAGATGTGCAAACAATAAAGAAGGGAAAAAAAAGAGAGAAAAAGGAAATAGTGGCTCTTGTCATTGTAATTTAATGATAAATAATAATTTGCCATTTTCCTAAAGGCTTGTGAATCTGGACAGTGAATTTCTGCTGTTCCTGGCTATGGGTTTTCCACATAAAAGACATTTTGTCTTTTATTACACTTTCTGCTGTTCACACAGACTTTACCATTTCTATTATGTCTCTAGCTATTTCAATATATGTGTTGATAAACGTGTATTTATATTGATTGTTATATGTTGAGAACTGTGCTTATCAAGGTATTTACTATGTGCTAAAGTTCATTTACCAGAGGAACCTGCCATTTCTATGAAATGGCAAAATTCAATTAAGTGAGAAAATACTTTATTTTTATGGAAATTTGTTAACTAATGTTAGGTGTTTCTAGTTCATGTGGTTGATAAAAAATTGAAGTATCTTAATTAGAAGATTAAAGTAGATTGATAATTAGATATGACATAATGCCTAATTAGTAGTTTGTTATGTCTTTTTGACTGTGGTGCATATTGAAATCTAAGAAATAAAATAGTTTGCTATTTCCTTTGTTATAGGTAGCTTGCATGCAGCTCATCAATGCTCTTGTGACATCCCCTGATGATTTGGATTTTAGGCTTCACATCAGAAATGAATTTATGCGCAGTGGATTGAAAGAGATATTGCCAGTAAGCGTCTTATAGTCTCTCTTTGCATCACTATTTAAATTATTGGACTACATGAGCCTGATAGGGGGACTGGGAGAATAAATTCTAATAAATTATTCTCAGAGGCATTTTATTAAGTCTGGGTGTGAGCAGTTAGATGTGAGAATCAGTCCTAAAATAAGGATGAAAAGGTGAAGTGTACTCTCTAAACTTTATGCTGATTCCTCAGCATTTTAGGTCTTTGATTTAGAACATGTGACAGACTGTGCACAGTCTTCTTAAGTCAGGCTAAAGCCACATTCACCTTTTGAATATTTAACTTAAATCATGTAAGTCTTGTAATTTTAAACTTTAAAATAACATATACTTACGAAGTTATTAAAAAGATAAGGTTTATTTACATATATAAATGCTAATTTTGCAAGCCTTTCTATTGTTTCTTCTTTGCAGCGATTGAAATGTATAAAGAACGAAGCACTAGATATTCAGCTGAAAGTGTTCAATGAACATAAAGAAGAAGACATGATCGAATTCTCTCATCGTTTAGAAGATATTAGATCTGAACTAGAATATCCTTTTGATATCAGCAAGAGGAAAGTGAACAGAATAAAGTGTATAATGGCCATTTTTCTGGTATAACTTCTGTTTAAAAGAGTTATCAGTCAACATTTGACTGAAATGATTTTTTTCTTGCTATTATTCTCCTTAACTCTTTTACCGAAGTAAATGATGTTTACAACATGGTGTGGAATACAGTTAAGGACACTAGTGCTGAAGGATATTTTCTTTCTATTCTCCAACATCTTTTGCTAATAAGAAATGATTATTTTATACGGTATGTTTAATGCTCTATTAAATGTTAATTATGGATTTTCTTGTCACTTAGTCTTTAATAGAATCTTTTTTCCATTCATTTAATGATATGTACAATTTATAATTTTCCTGTGCAGATTGCAATTTCTAAGTGTTCGTTTTTGAAGTCATGTTCTTCCACTTACAATGTAATTTTAAATATTAATATAGAAAACTATTTTTGGTGAAATCTGAAACTTATTTACTGCAAGTATAAGTGATTAGGACAAGTTGCTTAATTGTTTATAAATTATGGTAGTAGCATTGTAATTTTGTAGTATATTTGAGTCAAAGAACAAAACGAAGTATGCACAGAAGTGCACTTTATGCAGGAATCTGAATACATACTTAATTTAGAGTAACTTTTAGTTGGCAATTGAGTATTCTCAATATACATTGTAGGTCAGCGTGAACATGTTAGTGGCTCTTAGAAAATTCGTGGGAGGAATTACAGGGAAATAGTTAATAAAATTGTAGGTGTTTGAAGCTCACAAATACGTTCCTTTCTAAAATCTGCTTGTGTTGTTTTTGAGGAAGCACTAGAGGAACCAGATATGAACTGAACAGGGCAGAAAATCCATCTGTTTTCTGCAAAACCCTGAATTTCAGGCAAAGTCTGGTACAGGACTACCCTTAAAGGTTAAGAGTGTTTGTCTGACATTGGTACACTTTTGCTACATCCTTTCCACCTGAAAGGGTTTGAATTCACAGCTTGCATGTTCTGGACAAGTGACCCAGCTCTCATACCCCTTGGCATTTTAGAACAAGGCACTTTTCATTCCTCTTACTGCAGCAGGGCTGCAATGCACCCATAGTTACGGAAGTCACAAAGCCAGAAGGGATCAAGTTGAAGGAAGACCCTTCTCTTTACTGGGAGGAAGCAGAAAGGAGTCTTTCTTTCCTGTAGTTCCACAGGAGGAGAGATGCAGAGTTTATAATATACGAAAGGTTTATCTTTACGTCCATTTTTTTTTTTAGGCTTTATGTAAGCTGTTATGTAAGCTGTCAGATATATTTGTCCTTTGAGACTTTTGGTCTTTGCACCTATTCTTCTGTGGAAATAAGTCAGTCCAAATCTTTTGACGTTACTGTATTCATAGACAGGATTTTAAGTACACGTTAGTAAATAAAGATGTTGCAAAAGAACTAATCTCTGTCTTCAGTCCACAGTATTTCAAATTAATTGAAGAGTGTGTGTCCCAGATAGTGTTACATCGAAGTGGAACCGACCCAGACTTCACGTATCGTAAAAGATTAGATGTAGATTTCAGCCACTTAGTAGGTAAGTACTATACTTGGAAATGATGATGGTAACTTACTTCTTTATATGTTAAAAAAAACAAGTTGAGGTTGTATATGTGATTAAGAATTTTGTGTTCCCTGTATATGTGCAAGTGTGAGTTCTTTTTATTTTTTTCAAGATATTTGTGTAGATAAAGCAAGATTGGAAGAGTGTGAAGAGAGGGCTTCTGAACTTTCCAGAAAAGTAAGTAATTCTTAGGTTATGTGATCGTAAGATAAACACAGGAGATTATGTTATAGCTTCATGAATAGTGTTAACTGAAAGTGGCATGGCTTTTAACCTCAAATTACTATTAGTTCTTATGATTAAGTAGGATTTTGGATGTATCTTGTGGACTAGGAAGCAGAGAAAAGTGGTATAAAGTAGTTAACTTTAACTGAGAATCTTTCTACTATTTATTTTAAGTTTTCATTTACAAATCTCAAAATCAGCTGAATACTTTATTTGAACAGTTTCTTCGACAAGATAAGCAGTGGGAGAATAAGAATTTACTTATTTGTATCTACAGACTCTGTAGTACTGTACATCAGTATTTCAAGCTTCTCAGTCTAGTTCCAACTTAAAATATATTAAGTATTTTATGCTATTTCATATAGTAAAAACTTGCAGTGGTAACAGAGATGGTACTTCTACTGAGTGGATACGTGGAAGTTAAAATAGCAGATATATTGTATATGTCATTTGTATTGTTAACATGTGAACTTCAAGAAACACATAAGGAAAAAATTGAAATCTAGGGAAACTATGCTGAGTGACTAGTATCAGCCATGTAATTTTTTTCTTTTTTTTTTTAGTTTGAAAAAGATTTTGTAGTTTATCAGGAGACCCAGGCCCTACTGCAGAAGAAAGAAGAAAGGATCAATGAACTGGAAGCAGAATTACAAGCTTTTAAATCACAGGTATAAGACAGTTTAAATGAATGTATGAGGTATTGTTTTCAAAGTGGACTTCATTTTGCATTTTTTGCAGATAGCACAGTTGAGGTTTTCTTACAAATAATCCTGTTATCGATTATTATAGACCGTTAGTTTCCTTTATTTCTACTTTATACAAAGAGTTGTAGTGTGACATTAATTAGCTATTTGAGTTCCCAGATGATCCTTTTTGTGCCTGAGCTCTGTTAATTAAACTAGTTTCTTGAGGGTTTTGCTTTCATTTGGGTTTTGCTTTCAGTGTCATATATTTCCAAAGTAATTAACCACATAGGGTAATAAGTCTTATGCTTTCAGATTAGCATTCATCGCTGTGATCTTTATCCCGCCACAGGAAGTTATTCGTTACCCAGTTTGCTTTGCTAAAACCTTACCATGGATATCCAGCAGTGAAAGAAGTAACCTGTGGCTGGATAAGAACATTTCCTGATATTTTTTCAATTTTCAAGAATAAATAGGTATTTTAAAATGTGATGGAGAGGAGTATCTGAGATTTTTGAGAGTAATACTTGAGTTAACCTGTAACTGCTTCAGCTCTAAAATCTATATAAGCAGACTGTGTGACTAAGTAATTTTTCCTATGTCTTATTTCCTTGAATAAGAGGCACGATCTAAAAATGGCTAAAGACAGTCAGCACTGGGAAGACATACATATAGGAAGTTGATAAAATATAAGTTTGATCATAGAGGGTCTTTCTATACTTTTCAACTTGATTATTTTTCTTAGTGATGAAAACCAGTTTAGTTCTGTTTTCGTCTGTTTAAAAATGACATTCAAATTCACGTTTCTTTTCAGAATTAACTGTTAACGTTGAAGTCAAACAGGCTTTAAAAAAAAAGGAGTTACAGAAATTGTTGCTTTCTAAAATGAATTTTATTAAGAGCTATATATCACCCATTAAGGAAGTATTTTTATGTGTGTATCTTGAAAACATACTTAGTTTTTTTGGTAAGTGAAATAGGTCTATATTTAACTTGTTCATTGTTCACTATATTAAATATAGCTTTATATGGGCAGACAGTGAGCATAGCATATATATCCTACTAACAAATTATCATACCATGAATTATCCCACTGTTAATTTTACTTTGAATGTTTGTAAATACCAAGTAATTGATTACTGCAACTTAGTTCTCATACTCTTAAATCCATCTTAAGAGGAAATTCTGGTTTGCCTATCGCATCAGTTGCTACTTAGCATGGCTACTTCTACTTGTTAGGGCTGTTTTTCTCCTGGTCTTGTTCCTTTACTCTTCTGTTGTATTTGGCAATTGTTCATGAATTTCTTTTGTTGTTAGAGCATAGTTGTTCAGTGTCTACTTGTCAGTGTAAGCAATGTGTATGTTGAGAAATTCAAACCAGTAATACTGTTGTGCATTTATTTATTTGCATTTATTGATATTCAGCTATTTTCTTTTATAAATAATTAAATCCTTTGCTTATTGTATCCTCTTCTATTCTTTAAAAAATAAAATTGACTGTTTTAGCTCATAATCATTATTTGAAAAGTTGATTAATACTGTCACCTATATCAATCATTATCGCAACTAGATAAATGTTACTTATTGATTCTTTCTTTGTTGTATTCAGGTATATATTTATTAATGTTTGAAGGCCTATGATGGAAGTTCTTGAAATAGTAGAAACAAATGTTTGTTTTTTTTTTGTTTTTTGTTTTTTTTTTTTTAGATTTACAGAAGTGCCAATAAGGCCATTTCAATACAAAATAGGTGTTCTTAATATATGAAATAAGAAATTGATGTGGTATCTTACAAATTGTCACTACAGTTTTCAAAACTGCTTAAATATTGTTGTTACTACTTTCCCTGTCCACTTAGTTATAATAGGGCAATGTTTCCAATTTTAACAGATAGAATTAGGCACTACTTTTATGTGTCTACAGATTTAAAGAAGCACTGTAAGACAACTGTATTTTTTGGAAGAATTTTTTTTCTTCATTACTTTGTGCCTTTGATTCTGTAGAAAGAGAACACTCCTATATTGGAAAATATCTATTTCTCAACAGAATTATTAATCTCATCAGATTCTGCTATTATGTCTTTGGAATATTTCTCTGTAATCTGTAGGATAAGTGAGAACACTAGAGACTAGGATGTTGTGGGTTTTTTTTTTAAATTGAGCTAAAATGTGGTAGTCTAGATAAAATTTCACCAAGACACTTCTTAGATCATGGTCAGTGAAATATGACAAATAGAGTATAGCATTTCAGTTTTTAATTTTTGGTGTGCACGCCCTGGTCTGAATATTTACTTCAAATATTGAGAATTCCAGTTATGAAATCAAAGCATGTTAGCCTCATTAGAGTTCGTATTTGATTGTCCTATACAAGAAAAATATCACTAACTTTCGGTTGGCTTGCTGGATTTAATCTATAAACTGTGACTGATATGGCATTTTGTTGATAAAACGCATGAAACTGCATCAGAATATTTTCCTTACCAGTATGGTTCCTTGCCACCTGGTTTTCTACCATCAACACGTGGAGATGCATCTGTCGTTCTACTGGACTCTGCAGGACCACATCAACTGCCTCCTCCTCCTCCGCCGCCGCTGCCTTCTAATGGAGCGATTCCACCACCACCGCCTCCCCCTCCTCCTCCACCACTTCTGAATGGCTTGGGAATTCCTCTGGCCTTTGGTGGTGCTCCGCCACCACCGCCTCTGCCAGGCCTGCCCGGAGCACAGTGGTCTCCACCTTCGTGTACTTTGCCATTTGGAATGAAGCCGAAAAAAGAATTCAGACCTGAGGTTACCATGAAGAGACTCAACTGGTCCAAGGTAGTACTGATTAAAGGCAAACACCTGATGTAAAATCTTGTGTAGAGCTTAGGATAAACAGATTGTCAGGAGTAAGATTATATATACATGGAGCACATGATACATTAGTTAAAATTCCATAAGATATGAATACTTTTCTGCCTTCAGTTGTCATTGTTTTCCAAAATATGTGTTTCACTGACTCATGAATCATTTGGGCAAGTATCTGTCGACTTTAGGACATGTCTGGAAAGTTCGTTTCTGGTCTAGAATAATGCAATCTTGGTAGCAGTGTTTCTCCTGGGTCCTGCTGTGACACGTCTTTCAGCAAACTGTTGACCCTGGATCGGTCACTGCTCTGTACTGATAGCTGAACAGCCAGATAGTTTCCAAACAAATCTTTTACATCTCTCTAGCTGGACTGTGGGAAGAGGCATTGCAAGTCTCTCCATTTGTCGTAAGTGTAAATATGTTTATATAAATATATTGATTGAAAAAAAAATATACAATCTGTTTGTTTGTTTGTTTTTTCTTCTCCATTGTGACAGGATCAAGTATACTAGGACGATCAATCTACTGGCTTTTTGAAACTATAATTATTTAGACCAAACTAAGTCTGTAAAACATTCTCCAGAGTTTTGTGAAGTAATCAAAGCTATAATCTAAAAAGTATACTTAAAGGACACTTAATATCCAGTTAAACCGGCTGTGTTCAGAGACTATTTTAAGTTTACCCAGGTTTTAAATCTAGAGCAAATATAATTTGCTACCTTTAGATACTGGATAGCAGAGTATGTTGTCTGCATTGCTCTGCATTCTTACAATCGTATGTCTAAAAGCACTTACTCTAAACATTATTATCTTCAATCAGTAACATATTAATAATTCTAAAGATGAGTAATATACCAAAAGTTCATGTGTTTTACAGAGCGTCTGTGTATTTCTTTAGACTCTACAGAGCACAATATCTGCATAGTATCAAAATAACTTCATTAATAAAATTTTGTTTTGTCTCTTGCGTGTAGATCAGGCCTCAGGAAATGACAGAATCCTGTTTTTGGGTTAAGGCGGAAGAGGACAAGTATGAGAATGCTGACATGCTTTGCAAATTGGAACTTACGTTTTGTTGTCAAAAAAGGGGTAAGTAATGGGTTGCTTTAATTTTCAGCTTTTTAACATTTTGGGCGCTTAAATATTATATGAAAAATTCAGACTATAACATTAGTGCTCTGGCTTTAAGTGAAATGTGTGAAAAAATAAGTTTGAAAATCCCAGACTGTTTAAAGCAGTAATATTGAACTATTTTACTTGAAGGGTGGCAAAAATTGTGTGACCTATAAGGAAGTCCTTACCAAAAAACTCCCAAGAAATTTTTCCAAATAATATAGACTTTTATTCAGTCACCTTTGAAGAAAAAAAAATCCATAAAATTTTGTCAGAATACTTTAATAAAATGATGTGACTTTGTGGCGCGGAATGACCTTACAACCCTTGAAGTTATAAGGAAGGTATGCATTTATTTACAACGCTGGACACACGGGGAATCATTTCACCTAATTACAGTAGCTGTGAGTTTGGTTAAATGCAGTAAAGTGTTACATATTCACAAAAGTTTTAGGAAAGCCTATATATGTTCATAACCTGTCCCCAAGATGGCAGTTCGTATTACAATGAGTTCCCGGAGACCATTTCCATAGTCTCCACCTCTGGCTCCTCCTGGTTGCAGCTGCACAGTGATGGTGAACCCGGGTCCTCTTTCTCTGCACACGGTCACCTTTGGTCCAGTGTGATGAATTGGTTAGGACTCAGACTGCTGAGTTTGTTAAAACTGGCGTATCTCCTGTCCTGTGCCCAAGTTTCTGTAATCTAGTTCACCCAAGGGTGCACCAAGGATTATTATTTTTGCAAGGCGTCAGTGAAGTCCTGTTTTTTGTACAATAAGTTACACAGAGCTAAGCAAGGCTAGGCAATAGTGATGTGGGTTAAAGGGTTAGTTCTCTAAGTGTCTTTAGTGACATGGGGTAGGGTTAGTTCTTGAAGTGTTAGTTATTAACTGTTAATAAATTAGTTGTCAAATTCCCTGTATCAACTTAATCTAGAGTGTAAGATGATGTGTTTACCCTCAGAATGCATATGATAATTGATGTGTTTTGGTTCCATGAAGGAGAGCCTTCTAATGAATTTTTTTGTTTTCGGATAAACCTGTAGCAACATTGATCTCAGATATTTTGCTTAGCTTCTTCACTTTTTTAAGCCTTGTGGAAGAGCAAAATTCCTGACTTAAAAACCTTTTTTCCCTTTCTGGAAGTAGTTTAGATTATTCTGCCCTATATATAAAATGCCTGTATTTCCACTGTGATCTCTTGACAGATTTCCCCCAGCCTGGTCCCCGTCCCTCCTTGATTGGTATCAGAGACTTAATACTTTGGGGCAGCCAAAGGGGTGCAATGATTAATTCCGTTTCAAATTGAAAAGGCATTATTACATTTTTAATTTGTTTTATGGATTTCACTTTGATATTTTTATTTAATATAATGCGTGACATTCTCAAGTTTCTCAATTTTTTTTAATGCTTTGATGTGTATTACCATACCCAAGAACTTTATTCTGCTTTTGTCGAATCAGTCTTTATGGTCTAGCAGTATTTCTACTGAGTTGAGTATAACAGTTTACTACTGTTGATGTTCTATTATATTAAGAATGTTGTGCAGAGATAAAAAGGCAAGAAAACCTCACAGACTTCAGACATTTTTGCTTGAACCTGTTAGAGTAAGCCTCAAAGATAATTGTAGTGCCTTCATAATGTTAGGAGAATTCCCAAGAATGTTTCCTGAGTTAATAGGTTGGAAAGTTTAAAAGCCACTGGAGGAAATACTGTTTCCTATGTGTAATTAAACAGTAAAATTTGGGAGACAAGATGATGTTCAGGCCAAACATGTTAATGGCTCAGAAGAGGACTGTGAATCTCCACAGACACAGAGAACATTAGAGTTAATAAGATTAACAACCCTTCAAAGTTTAACTGAATGAACTGAATACATTGTTTTGACAAAATCTAATAGAAGAGTTATTGGATCTACAGTTGAAAAGTCAGTGAAGTACACTCCTGTACCAAATGGGGGGAGGAATGGGGAGACGATTAAAAAGCTGTAGCCTGCAGGGACGAATTTAATATTTTTTACAGGTGGAGCTTACTGCTTAATCTTTTTTATTAAGATTTGAAATCTCTCTCATTTCACATGGGTGATATAAGTGTGACATCATCTTAATTTTTCAAAGGAAGTGGAGACACTGAAGGTTTTATTTAGAACAGTGAGTAGGTATCTAAAGGGCAACTTGGAACTAAATTTCATCTTTGTTCAAGTGAGTAGTTTACAGAAATTTACCTGAATGTAAGTAGACAGCATCAGGCATCTCATTGTCTCTTAAGAGCATGAATTCTAGTACATAGGGCAGCAAAGTAACTGCTTTTGTTCTCATGACCATGCAGAGAGGGGATGCTTCATTGTAGCTTGTACATAACATCTATCATAACGAAACTTGCCAGATAAATTTGAGGCATCCAGTTTTCTTCACTTTTCAGTCTTGAAGAGATTTAACACTGTGCATTCTATAGTAGAATGATGAAGCCATTTACTAGACTCAATTTGGGAGCAGTCCTTGACTATTTCTAAAGCTTTCTCTCTAAAACCAGAAAGACGAGAAGTTGAAAACGATTCTGTAGCCAAATGATGACATTCAAAGAGTAAGCTCTTTTCCATTCTGTTGAAGGGTCTGCTTATACACTCTTTTCATCGAAGCCATTGTGTAAGAAGAGGTATCCAGTTGTGCAAGCGGGGACCAGAATGTTCAATGATGCTTTAATTGAATTTTATTCTGATTAAGTAAAATCAGACTGAAGTACTCAAATGTTCAGTTGCTGCATTTTGCCAGCTGATGTGCTGAAAGTATTTCAGTGTTGATCCATAAGAGGAAGTCTTATGTGTATGTAAATAATCCATTGAGAAATTTCTACTAGAAAAAGGAATACATAACAGTGTAGAAGAGATTTGAAGCTTTAGCAGATGTTTGTGTAGAAGTTGTGTTGACTCTGAATGGGTATTGAAGGAATTGAAGTAACTGAATGTGTTATAGAGGTATGAAAGGAACATTACTGCAAGAACAAAAAAGTAAAAGAGAGATGAGCCTCAGAGTGTAGGAAGAATAATGAGTAGTAATATGGAGCCAAAATGGTACATGGAGGAAAAAAAAAATACTTTTTGTAGAGGATGTCCGGAGGCATGTCAGAGACATGTTCTTGAATCATGGAATTATGTAGTTTGTAAGGGATCTCTGGAGGTCATCTGGTCCAACCACCTTTGTAAAAGGAGAGTTTCTGAGTTTGAGATACCCCTAAAGATGGAGATGTGTGCATGGACAACCTGTCCCCATATTTGTCATCACTGTGGTGAATCTTCTTTCATAAAATCTTCCTGGAATATCTCTTGTTGCAACTTGTGTCTATTGCTTCATTGCTTCTTGCTCATTGTGCACCCCCAAGAAGAATCTGATTTGCTCTCAATTGTAGCTTTCTGTTAGACAGTTTTGGACAGCACTAAGAGTTACCTTGACCTTCATCCTCAATACTGACAGCTCTCTCCGCCTTTCTGTCTGCATCTTTTGTTTTAGCCCTCTAGTTGTGTTGATGATTTTCCACTGTATTTGTTCCTCTATATCTATATTTTTCTTGAATTGGGAAGCCTGAAACTGAAAAAGTACTCCAGATGCCTCTTCCTGAGAGAGAAGAGAACAGAGGGAACTAATGACCAGCTTTACTCTGCTGACAACAGTTTTGGTAACTTACTGGAGGAAATGTTCTCACTGTGCTGCTTGTTCAGTAATAATAATGATGGTGATGGCGATAATGATGAGTTTGTGGCTGATATATGGTATCTTCATTCTTTTACTTGTTATAAAGATATTTTTGTCACTTTCCAGAAATTGAACCATTTTGTGAATGAAACATGTTTTATAAAAATTAAAACTTTGAGCTGGAACAATAAGAAGTATCAAAGCATCCATTGCAGATAATATCCTTGCAGCAACTGATGACAAAGTGTAATTTATTTATTGACTCAGAATTGATTCTTGTCTCAGAATAAATTTGTAATCTTAAAGAAATCTAAGATTATAGTTATGAAAGAAGTAGAGAAGGGCATAATGGAAAACCAACTCCTTTGTCATAAAACCATATAGATTTACTGCTACCCAGGGAATGTGGGAGGAGAATATTAGCTCAGAATCTGGAAATACAGCTGAGTGTGTGGAGGGAATATTTTCAGTGTAAATACTTGAGAAAAGATTTGATTATGACTGAAAAGTGTACATACATTTAAATATTTGCCAGAAAACTTGAGAGTTTATTGTGAGATGCCCCAAGAAACAAACAAAAGATTCTGGAACCCTCAAAGCATTAGCTTTTTGTCAGCATCTAAAAGAATAAGGATGAATGAAATTGCTGCCTTAAAGACATCAGCGTGGAAGTAAGGTATATTCCATGGCTCTGTCCCTGGCTGATGGGGAAAGAACAAAAAAGTAATTGAGGAGTTCTGAAAATAAGATGATTAATGTGAATGGTTTGTATGAATGATCTTTAGTTTTCTGATAACTTTTTAAATGCAGAAAGGAGGATTGGTTCAAAGGGTAGTTAGAAACTTGAAAGAGAAAGAAATAATAAGAAATATCAAGTGTTTAAGATTTATCAGGATTATACTCTTGGTTGCAAATCAATGAAGAAAATCTGTGAAAAGCCTTTTTGGCAACAAAAATATCAAAGGAATCTTCTATTTATTCTAATACTTTGAAAAAGTTAAACTGAATATATGACTTAAAGTTAACTCGTGTGTGAAATGCTGAGCAGCAGAGCTGGAACAAACCTTATATGTGCAGTTATATTATCTTAAGCCTAAGAGATAAAATGAACAAACAAAAATGCCTGTTATCGAATGACAACTGCTTTATAATAGATGTGTTGGAAGCCCAGTGGAAGGAGAATGCTGCCAGCTTTGCTGGAATGATTAGACACACAGGCAGCAGGGGAGTGGCAGTTTGCATGAAAGATAGCATGAAGTGTAGCAGCATGAAAATCTTGTGGGGGAAAAAAAGCCTACTGTGCAAAACCTTGTGAATGGAAATTCCTTCTAATAATATAATATTATACTGTATTAATAGCTCTCGAATCACATGATATTTGTGATGAGGAAATGTTAAGTGAGATTAGAGAAGCTGCAAATTTTGTGGCAATGAAGTGGTAGATTTTTCTACCTGCATATGGGTTGAATTGAACCTCACCAGGATGTTATGAGAAGTTGAAAGATTTGGATGCGACAAATTATCGTTTTCGATATTCCCGTAACCAGTGTGAAAGGGAACTGTTCTGGGAATGGACTTCAGTCATGCACAGGACCTGGGAGGTCAGAGCAAGAAAGGAGGAGGGGATGATCACTATCTTAATGTTGTACCAAGAGGGAACAATCCAAGTAAACCTATTATACAGGTATTCAGCTTTGGGACAGAGAACGGAATGAAAGACACAGATGGTCAACCAAGCAAGATACCCAGGCCTACTGGCAACCCAGAGGCTATTCTGAAAATGCTATCTTAAAAGATGTGAATGAACTTCGTAATGTAATTCAGAAAAAGCCCAACTAAAGCTAGAGGGTAAAAAACATGTGTGGCTCAATAGAAAAGTTAAAGGCATTGTTGCAGGGGAGAAGAGAACATTAAAAATGTGGAAGACGTGCCCAAATGAAGATAACAAGAAAACTCATTAAGCGTGGCTGGATAAATGTAAACAGAGCATTATTCACATACTTTCTTAGAATTCCTAATTTCCTGCAAAGGATACTTCACCTGATACTGAAGATTGTATTTAATTGTTTGAAAATGAAGTTAGGTAATGAATTGGTGGGACCACTTGGTGACAACTCCAAAAGTTCAGCAGTTTCAAAGAACCTTACACAGATTAAGGAATACTAAGTCCAAAAGAAATAGTAAAGGATGTAACATTCCTAGGGAAGGAAGAGCAGCTCCCTTTTATGGGAAGTGAGGAGAATGGATTATCAATAGTGGTAAGGCTGGTGTGATGTCTTTTTTTAAGTAACATCTCTTACTGCAAGTCTTGGAGAGAGAGTGCTGGGCTAGTGGGATCACTAGTCAGACTCAGCAGGGCATTTATTAGGTTCTTAATCATGGATATGAACACCCATTTGCATAGACTAGCTTCAAGCTACTGTGTTTAAGACTTACAATGCTGAAATAAGGTATGTTTTTGTACGCAAATGCTTGGTCTTGTTGTAGAAAGGAGAAAAGTAATGTAACGCCTATAAGAAATGTACTTCATTTGTGGGGGATATTTTGTATATAGTGGTGTGGAGAAGATATAGCAATAAGTTGGTAGAATTCTGTGAATAAGTATAATTAATGTAGTGATACTGTAGTAGTTGGAATTAAAGTGGGGCATGTGTTCAGGGTAACTCAACAGAGAAACAACTACCTGTTGATTGGAGTCATCCTTTGGGTGCTTGAAGTGGTTTGCCAAAGGTGATTTCAAGGCTTTGGAGGTTGTATGGAATGCACAAGAAAGCAACCTCTACCCCAAAATAAAATCTTTGGAAGCATTTAAATACAAAATGAAAATTTGTTTCATGTATGCAAAATATTAGAAAGGTGGTAGTTTTTTGAAATACATGTGTTATAATTAGTGTGCTGGGTTTATAAATATCCTATTAATAAGTTTATTTGATTTAATCCAAATGATATTTTTCCATCGCTCTTATGTTTAAAGTGTTAAAGTGCAGGTGAGGATTAGCAATTGCAGATCAAACACACGAGAAGCCACTCCTAAATTCTTCCTTATTTTCAACAATATGCAGATAACTGCAGTTAATGAGAGATGACATGGGAAATTAGAAATTTACTCCTCTTTCTTTTCCAGATATTAAAGGGAACTGATCTAGCAAACTTGAGACAGAAAGACTGCATGATCTCTCTTTTTTTTTTTTTAATCAACTGGGACAGATTTTCCTCCTAATCTTATTGGAGATGGCAGTGTCTGATCCCGTAACACCAGAGCTCCTGCCAGACTTGATTATTCAGAGTAAAGCACTTCTGTGGGAGTGCTATATCTGTTGGCACGTGTCTTGAAAAAGTCAATATAGTTCTATTGTTTTTTCTTCCTCTCCTTTATAGTTTGTAAGAAAAACCATCAAGGCCTAAACTGCTATGGAGCCAACCGAGTCTCAAACATTTTAAACCAGAAAAGCGAGTAAATGGTAGCAAGAAGGTCAGATCAGCCATATGAATTAGTTTAGTGCTGTATTTGACATGCCACAGCCTACCCAGCATGAGCAATAGAACCTGTGGCCAGCAACCTGAAAGATTAGGTGGAGCATCATAATGTCCTCATACTTCATTCCTCTGGATGACGATTTAAATAGAAGCTGAAGGAGGAATTACACAGAAGTTGCTCCAAACTGTGCTTCTTATTGAATCTTATTATTATAAACCTGTAAGACTGCCAATAACATATTCTGGTAACTTCTAAAATTATTCTAAAATTTTTTTTCATATACAATGAAAAAAGGACGAAAGTATTTTGGTGTTTTTTTTTCCCCAAGAATGCAGGAGTAAGTTATAGGCATTTACAAGAGACAGCAACCAATTGCAAGCACTGAAATATCAATGGTATCTTGCAATTTTAATATGCTCTCTTTCTGTCAAGGAAAGAGATGGTATATTTATAGTTGCATCAGAGGTAAATTGATTAGTAGTTTTTATTCTTAAAAGATAGAATGACCTCTGCTCTTATATTATTTGAATATCTGTAAGAGAATACCATTCTCTTATAAAATGGAAAAGCTTGTGCGTTGACTTAAAGACAGAGAGATTTCTTACCAGTTACCATCACAGCCGAGGCAGACTTAATTTGTGACAATTAATTTAATGTATTTTCTTTTAATATCCTACCTCAGTTAGGAGAAACCTTCAATTGGTTTGGGGGTTAATTATACTTAGGGAAGTGGGATGTGAATAACTCCTGATACGTGACTTTTATATTGAGATAACCTCACATATAGCAACAAAAACTGAAAACCTGAAGAGGGTGTTAACATATTAGTGGTTGGAATAATCTAACAATAGCATTTATTTTGTACTTTGTTTCTTTCTGGAGCTATAAATTGTGGCATCTTTTCCCCTTTAGTCTCTTTCTATGGCAATTTCTTAGGATAAATTCTCATCAGTTCCCTAATTTTAGTACGTCAGAATCATTCATAACATCAGATGAGTATTCTGGTAGGACTATAGAAAAGCAACAGCACTCTGTCAGTAGATGTTGTAAATAGTTTCAGAAAAACTTTTGTTGCTAGAACAGGTACTTTGACTTCTATTTACAGTAAGGAAATGCTTTATCAGACAGTGAAAGGGTATTGCTGAAGAGTTTGTTACAGCACTTTAAACAACTACCTAAGCAGAGTATTAATTTAATCTTAATTTTAATTTGTTTTAACTTACTTTAAGTTAGTTAGTTAGTTTGTTTGTTTGTTTTTTTGTTTTTCTTTATGGCATAGTTTCAGTCTGTGTTATTATTAGGTGATTGGTTCTTACCTTCTACATGCAGACTGTTTATTTTCTGTCAGCTTCAAACCAAACCAAACCAAACTGCCTTTTTCTGCAGTGAAGTGCCTTGAAGGAGTAGTTCCTGTAGTTCAGCTTTACATTTTTCTTTCAAACAATTTTTTTTTATAGCCGATTTCTACCTAGAATGCAATATTAGTCTGCAGTCAACTCGTGTTTGATGAAAATATGACAGTGTATTCAAGCTAACAAAAACACTCCACTCCCATTTCGCAACACTGTAGTAGAAAAACCCTTCAAGGGCTTGTTATGGAAGCAACTAGAGCGTTCCTTTATTGATTTCAAGTAGAGAATGTTTTTACAATGTGAATAAGTAAAATGCTAGAGGAGGTAGACATTTGGTAGATATTTTCATGTATCCAGAGAGGACACAAAGTCTGCTCCATGTTGTAAGTTTTAAACCATAAATACCAATGGAACTGAAAAACAGATTTGGAACTTAAAGTGAAAGTTAAAGGAGATCATCACAGTGCCACTGCTCAAACTAAAAATTTTGTTTATTTAATTGAAAAGACTCGATATAACAACCTGTGTGTCCCTATACCAGAAAGGATCTTGCAAGAATTGATTTGATAGTGTTTGTGTCACACACAAGGTATAAAATACTATACACATACTACAGTCCCTATTTTCATGCATTTTACCCCCTTTTTAGTTTTGTTACATGTTTATGCACTAAGTGCTTTTGATGAATTTCTAATCTAATGTTACAAGTGTTTATATCTGACTAAAGGTAACACTATATTTGAGTGCAATAAAATCTTCATTACAACAGTGCTTTTATTGTAGTCCTTTTTCATTGTGAGCTGAGAAAAATAATTTAAATGCAAGAAAAGAAATGTTTAACAAACCTTGTTTGGCAAACCTTCAAAGTCACTGTTGATGAAAATTATTAGCATTTAAATTTCCATGAGCATTACGTTCCATCCTTTAGAAAATCTACCATTTAGTTTCTCGGTGAAATGCTTGATTCAGAGAAAATTAATTTCAAGGACAGTTTAATTAAAAAAAAACAGACCATTAAGATGTGTTGATGGACCAGTGACTTCCAGTTAGGCAGCTGGTAGGCAGTACTTGGGTGGACACTGGTATGCCATGCAGAATATAGCAGTATATTTGGCAGAGCCTTTGATTCTGTTTGCATTCGATCTCATTCCACTGGAACAATATTTTACTTTATTTATGTGCAAAATGTGGTTATAGACATCTTCTTTCCTTACCCGCTAAGATTACATATTCCTCTTTGCTTTCTAGCTCCAGGTAAATATGATCTTACCTTATGTTATACATATATATGTATATATATAACATACATATATATGTTATGAGGTCTTATATAAAAATAGTAAGTTGATTACTTAATGTAAACATTTGAGAAACAGACTTGTAGGCTGCTGTTCTCCTCTACATGATCTCTATGTAATAAATTTCTCATATGTTTTTTGCATTCTAGATTCTTCTGGTCTGTTAGTATGTTGCCTTGAGAGTGTCCTGACAAACTATTCGATGAGGCTCTTTCAATATGTTTTATGAAACAAACATCACCATAAATGATGTGTATTTTCTAAATGTCCTGTAGATGGGGTTCCTCCCTGCCCCATTAATAGCAATCAGGTTCTGAAGGTTGTGTGAGAATTGAGATAAATTAGTTGAAATGAAATGGTTGGATTTTTGGGGGGAGTCAAATCGGAGTTCCAACAAAGCATTCTTTTACAGAAGGTATAATCCAGTTCAGCATTCTGAAAACTTTCCTAATAGAACATGTGCCTTCCTGCCTTCCTTCCTCCCTCCTTCTCTCCCAATATTTAAGTACTGTTTCACTGTAAATATTTAAGTTTTCAGGTACATTCTTCTTCTGGATCAGTTTGTTGCTTTCAGTTTCATTTAAATTAAGAGAATGAAAACATTGGACATTTAACAGCTTTGTATATCTGTTTTATGGCTTTGCTTCACTGCTCTTCCAATTTTTTACAAGTTAGTGAGGCTATACTTTTTAACTCAGGAGATAGTTCTTCTACAACCTCACTCACCTTTAACAGCACCTGAGTATTGAAACTTAGAAACCTTATCTGTTCTGTTATTCACCTTAACAATTTTAAAGACTGAGTGTTTTCTATTGTGCAATCTGACTTGTCCTTTGATATAGAAATGCCTGTTCCTAAAATTGTAAATGCATATGTATAGCTGGCAAGGATAACAAGCTGGAATGAGACTACTTAGGGTAACTGCTTATCTTTGCAGTACCTTGTTCATGTGGCGTAATGCCTTTTGGCACTTAAAGTTCGACTGCAATGTACTTGCTATACATGCAGCAGAATGTTGTTTTTTTTTGTTGCTGCATTTCCGTGTAAGATCTTAAAGTATTGGGTCACCTATTTGAAATAGAGTAGGAAGATGGAAAAAGCAACTAAATGTTCAGTAAGATTGTTTGAAAGAAAGCTGCTATCAAAGCTGGCAAAATGGAGGGTAGAAGTAACTGGAATGTGTGAATAGAAACTGGGATTCAAGACTCACTTGCACATTGCAGGAGAAATGTTGGCATGTCAAGTTCAACAGATGTATAATGCTACTGTGAAAAGAAACAAACCTGGATAGATAGAGCTAAAACCAAACTGGGTTAGACCATCCTAACTGCAAAAAGCCAAGAGAGAAAGTTTATTGTCAGTAGTGATTTTGTCAGATATTGTCAGAAATTGATTTTTTTTTAATCCTCTATAGAAGAGAAACAGCAATGATAGATGGAGGATTTGACTTGGTCAAACTTGAAAAAGGTGGAGATAGAATCTGTTTGCTGCTAGCAGTTGACTCTCAGAATGCACCTCTGTGTCTTCCTTATTCAGCAAAATAATGGAAGAGGTAGTGACCAAGGGAGGGCAAATGTTGACCTGAGGTGTGCTGTGCGGATGCACACTTTATGGTAAATATAAAGAATCTGAACCACTTGAACAAAAATAGTTCTTTTGAGAACAGAGTTTCCATACTTACTAGAAGCACCCACTTCTGATCTTCAGGTTACTCTTACTAAGGGGAGAACTGGGAGTATGGACCAAAACTCAAAGTATGGAGCATATTTGAAACGAAATAAAAGCCTTCCTGAAACAACAGAGGCAAAAATAAGTACGGTTGAAAAGAGTAAGAGAGATTAAGGACAAAGGGTTTCTTGTTTCAAGGGGCTATTGTGCCTCTGATTTGCCAAGAAAATACTTGATTCATTTTGCTAGAACTTGTGCCTAAATTTAGGGTGAAATGGAAATTACATTAAACTTCCTTAAAAGTAATAAAAAAAATTGTTCATTTGTAGCACTGTCAGTGTTTGTTCTGAACTGGCTATGTAGCTCTTGGTACTTGAGATTCCAGTCTCTGAAGATAAGGCTTCTTCTTTGATCACAAATCAGATTTTCTGTTTACTCAGAGAAACATTTGTATTCAGTCTTTTTTTGGGGGGGAAGTCATATAGGTTTAATTAAAGTATGATTTTGGTGCAAGAATCACATTAACTGGTAATGATGCTTCTGATAGTTTTATATTCTGGTCAATTAGAGTGAATGCTTTGTTAGTGTTTGCAAATAGAAATAATAAATAATTTTGATACACATAAGATTAGACGAATTTCTCAAAAGTCTGTGAGGTCTAGTGACTAGGCTGTCAGCCATTGTGCATATGTAAAACTAATGGGAAGAAAGAGATAAAATCCTGTTCTACAGCATTTAGAGATGTTAATGTAATCAATACTGGAAGGACCTAAACTGATACAAAGCAGACTTACTTTTCCTGTCTTGTCTTTCTCCAACACTCAAAAATTTGAGGCTAATATAAAGATGTATGGCCAGATAATAGATAAATACTTCCACAGTTGTTGTGTAATAAATTCTATTTTTCTTTATAAAAGATGTGTAAAATAAATGAAACTGTATACTCAACTGACTATTCAGAATCTCTGTAATAGAATCTACCTCATCTTCAGTCTCACAAAGCTATAGTATTGACTTTGATGAGCAGGAATTCGAGAAGCTTTAATGATATGAAGATTGTTTGCCTGAGTTGCTGGAGGAATGAGAATTTTCTGGATGGAGTTTAAAATGCATGCTAATTAGGGAGTCTTTTGATATTTAGCCTAAAAGTATATACACAGTATTTGTCTGACATGCTAACTTTGTTAGGTACATTTGATTTCCTATTATCTATTTGGAATGCAGAAATACATAGCCCTTTTCCACATAAGAGAAGATCTGAATTTGCAGTGAAGTTACGCTCAGTTTTATAGTATGGTGTGGTATTTATCTGTTCTCTAGCCAACAAAGACAAGAATTCGCTTGCAATTCCATCATCACCATCGTTTAGTCTCAGTACATGAGATACAACAGCGTTTTACTGAGAATAAATGCTACAGTTCTCTCCCACTCGTGTTTTAATATAATATTCTGAAATTATGTATTTAAAGCTTGCATGCAATAGATGCTTTCTCAGTTTGAATCTTCCTCTGTTTACGATTGGTTGATCACTTCATTCCTTAATGTACCACAAGAGTGTGTCGTAGTACAGTAAATGATCTGTATTACTGAATATCTATTACAGATCTGGTGAAAGATGAGACTCATAAGAAATACAAACTTTGGAAATGACATCTGTTTTACTTCTGTAATAATGCTGAAGTAACATGTTCTCTAATTGGCAGGTACATAGGGCACACTTTTGACTAAAAGACTTTTTGCACTTTTTTTGGAAAAGCGAGGTTGATCATATTTCCTGCAAGTCTCTTTTCAGGGAAATTAGCAAGCGGCATCTTGTAACTCAGAATCTTGTTTTCTAGTTGATTCCTGTTTGTGTCAGTTTTTTATATTTGTCTTCCACATTAGGGAAAGCTTTTAACAGAATATTTTTATTTAAAGGAAATTGTAGTATTTTATTAGCTGTTTCTGTAGAATAGTACGCTGAGTATTAAATCTTTGAGTATACTTAAATATTTCTAACTACTTAGGCTGTGAATTAGTACGAAAGGTTCTTTTATGGGTTAGAAATCATTTACCTATATTAGTAAACTTCACTCTTTTAATGTCTTATTTTTTAATGGTAGTGATTAGAAGTTTTTAGTGTGCAAATGGTGAAATATTGTTTTAAGATCAGGACACCAATGTGTATTTGGAGAATTGTACTGTGGATTCCAATATAATCTCCAATTACGCTGGAGATAGCGTTTCATTAAGGTGTTGATGGTATTTTAGTGTTATTAGTTATTTAATTTATTTTCTGTTTTCCCAGAAAGCTTGCTCTTGGCTCTGGCTGTTGCTCGTACCTGTGATGTTATGAGCAATCATGAAAAATATGCTTCAAAATATGGGAAAACTGATGCAAAGGGAAAGTAGATTGCAAATTCAAACATGGAAAACAATCACGTTTCTTGGAAACATTTTTACCATGTGGTTTTGTGTTTCTGAATGCAACAACTGAAGATAAGCAATAGTTAGAAAAATTACATGAAGATAGTATTTCATTTAGATCGCGAAGTATTTTAATGTAAATTTCTGGATAGAGACAGGAGGTAGCAAAGACTATTTGCACAAAATCAGCTTGTGAATATGTGAGAGCAATGCTATACTGAGCTTTTTTTGAGAATTAAATACATTGTTTCAGAACCTTGGTTCTGGTACTACAGGATATCAGACTTGCAGCAATCAAGCAAGTTTTACTGCTTTTAGTATATAACCAATTTTTCACGTTGATTTCATTTGAGAGAAAAAAGTTCCGAGCTGCTTGCATCTTTTGAATGGTTAGAAAGGTGCACTTTTGTCAGCACTGAGAACAATATGTTTTGTTTTGTTTTTTTTTCAGCTGGAAATGTAAAGGAGAGATGTTGGCTTTTTCTGTAGTTAACCACATCAACCTAAAACCCTCTCTCTGTGTTACATTCAGATATGCATTGATAAAGGCATTAGTATCAATCAATCAGTCAATCAGAGGAGTTCTAACGGTTTGTTTCTCCTAGAGATTGCTATTGAAAAATATTGTTTCCTGGTATTTAAAAGTCTAACAATAAGAAGCTATAGCTCTTATTTACTGAACTTTGTGTGTGAGAGTCCCTGCATCTCAAAAAAAATAAAACAATTTGATATCTGAGCAATCTGGTATCTAGAGGTATGTGATACACTTTCCTCACACTGTAGAAACTTTCGTGACTGTATTATGAATACAAAGGTTTTACCTGTTGTAGTTTGTAGCTGAATGACTTTCTGATAAATGAACTTGTGGCTACAGTTACTAGATGGTACTTGCCTTGTTTTTTGCTTTGTTAGTTTTCTTCTCTTTCAAGGCTCTCTTCAAGCAAAGTAGAACTTTAATAGACATTCTCTAAGGTCATAAAATTAAATAAATGATCATTGACTCATTTTGTATGTTTTTCTCAGCACTTTTTATTAGTTTTTTTTTCTGCATTAGACCTGTCCAAAATCAATAGTTAAAATGGGCACTCTTCTGAACAGCTTTGAATAATTGGCTTATTACAGAGTATATTAAAGCATATAATCTAAATTAAGGTATGCTCCATTTACCTTTACTTGCAGTGTTGTTATGGCTTGAGACTATGAGATTTTAGTGTTTAATATGGTGAGCATGTGGACTCTTAATGGTGTAACTCACATGCTTAGACATTATACCCCTATAATAGCCTAATCTTTTGTTTGACACACTATGCATTGAAACTTCTAAAACATCATTTAGTATTCCTAATGTCCTATTTCAACTGCTGGTAATGGACTAGGCAACCTTTAAATGTGTCTAAAGTGATCTTACAATTTGATGTAAACTGTAGACTGTTAAATAGGAACTTCCTGAACTAGAATATGTTTGGTAAATCCAGTTGTTTTCCAGCTCGAGTGTATGAGATCAGTCAGGCCTTTTGGCCTGTAGAAGGCTCATAGTAATACCAACCTTTTCTGGGCTCTTTGACACCCCGAATCCGCAAGGAAAAACAAAGCAAACAACGCTCTCCAACCCCTAATAAAACAACCTGCCTTCCCTTGCCCTCTGGAATATTTGGGGCAATTTCCTGAAGGCAAGTTTATGCTATATGAAACTATGTTCTGTGTGCTAGAATAAATCTCAGTACTTTTATAGTTACTAAATATGAACTATTATAATTATAACTTATGTTGTTCATCACTGTTTTGTTAATTCTAGCTTATTTTAAACCTCAGTCTCTTACTACGAGGAGATTATATATACTTGCAAGAATAGAAATCAAAATTATAACTTACTATTACTGTTGGTATTTGATCTGAAACTAATACATAAATATGATAGTTCAGTTACTTAAGTCTAAGATGGTAAATTTTCTGTGTTTTTAGCATTGTTTTAAATCTGCCTGATCATTTAATGATTGAGATTAAGTTAAATCCTAAAATAAAACAGTAAAACATTTTGTCACCTTAATTATTGACTATTGATTATGTCATATGAAAGTAAGATGATTTTGTAGATATTATATAATGAATCCTTTTGCATTCAGCAGGATTACTCTCCTGACAAAAAATAAGTGAAGATCAGGAACTTTAGTTTGCAGTGTCATTTGCTAATAGAAACAGTAATGGTCAGTTAACTATCTCTGGCTATGCACTGCTTCAGGTTTCTCAGTGAGTTTTCAATGTATATTTCTGTCTTTGTATACATGATTTTTTGATTTCACATATATTATGTGAAATCAGTTTATTGTCTCATGTTGCATTCTTGCATTACATCTTTTTTGTTTTATATCCCAATACTTTTTTGAAGTATTTATGCATGCTGTTTTGACTTTCTGCTTCTTCCTGTCTTCACCATAGCAACCAGATTCTTGGATCTTTTTTCAGCCTGTATTATGTCTTGTATTACTTTGACCTTTGTATATTTTAAAAAGATTCCAAACTTTACTCATCTTACGTTTTTACTAGAAACGGATCTTAATGTCTTATTTAATAACTTACTAATTGATGGTTCTCTGTAAACCTTGCAACCTCTGCTTTTGCAACCTCTGTTGTTTTTTAAGAGACTATTAAGCTAGGAAGCCTTTTTTTTTCTTCTCCCTCTTTCTGTTGCAGTTTAGAACTGTGATTTCAGACCCGTTTCAAATATTTGTTTAAAAAAATCTCACATTTAGTATGTGTTGAAAGTAATGACTATGCAGTTTTAGGTATAGATTTTTGTTTCCAAGTCTCTGCAACAGTAACAGTTTTTAAAGATATATTTTCTATTTTAGTTAACTTCTGGTTTTAAGTATATTCAGATAGAATTACAGAAATACTACTTTTATGCTTTCTAATGAAGCAAAGTTGTCTTAAACCAAAACATCAGTTCTTCTCAGGAAAGGCTTTTATTTTGGTAGTTCTAAGAATAAAATTATAAGGTAATGTTTTGTAGATTTCTCATTCATCCATGACAGCATAAAAAAAATATTCTTTTCTACCAACCTTCAGCTAAGGTCATAGTTTAGAAATAATTATGCTTCTATATAAGCATAGGGTTTTTTTGTTTACATTTATATTAATAACTTTGATTATCTGTTGACAAAAGCATAAATTATGTCTTTGAGTGCCATATGTAGTCAGTCTAGATGTATGTGTTGATTTAAAGTTAACTGGACAAAAAAGGGAATATTTTAAACATTGAACAGCCATGTTATTTGTTAATTATTTTTAAATGATGTGTTTGCATCTATTTTCAGAAAGTAGATGCAAGAAGGCAACTCTGTAAATCATTTTTATGGTGAGATAACTTTAGTAAGTACAATCATCATGTGAAATCTCAGTATATTTTAGATCTCATTCAAACTGAAAAAGTGGATTGATAGTAAGGCAAATTCTAGATGTAAAGTGCATGTCCCAGGTGCCTTACTAATGCATGAATTATCTTGGTACAATAATCAACAATATCAACAAGATCAACATTACAGAGCTAGAATAAGCTCATGGATTTCCAGTCTCAGTGCAGATAGTGTAGAAAAACATCCCTTCTCAATATCTGGTTTGAGATGTTAATGAATATGGTTCATTTTGGAAACTGCAGTGGTACAATGTCTCAAGTGTTTGAGGACCTAACTTCTTAAACATTGGTCAATCTTTTCGACTTATAACCAAGTGGCTTTTTCAAGTACCTGAAGCTTTATGGAAAGAAATATAACAAAAAGAACTGGAAAGCTTTGGAAGTAGAATTTTACATTTCTTCTATCTCTGGTACAGTACATTTCTGGCTACCTACTATGTTTCATAGTACTCATAAAAAACTGGATGTTCTGCTTTGAGGTGGGAAGCCGCTGTATAGCCTCCCTCCTTCATTTTATTGGGCACTGTAAACACAGATGCAGGTTTGTTCAGGTTGACCGGGCACAAGACATATTAGATCCAAATGGTGAATAAGTTTAAAAAGGCAGCAGCTCCCTATTTTCTTTCTGAGAAATAAAGGCTCAGTTTTTTAAGTGGACAGAAAAGATACAAGTTGGAATGACCATCCTGATTTTGAATATCAGTAAAACCTGTTCTTCTAAACTTCCCAACCCAAATTATAAAATGTGACAAGATAAATGTTTTATTATGACACTGTATCTCTTCTTCTGTTCTTAGATTAAGTTTAGCATCAATGAGCCAAATTCTCTAAAGCTTGTTCTTGATAAGGAAGTGAAAAAGAGAACTTTTTCTTCAGAGATTCTCTTTTCCATAAAACTCTGTTAGCATTGACTTGTTCATAGTCCCGTTTTCCAGCCACAGTATGGGAAATGCAGGAACCTCTTGAACTTTTTCCAAAGGAAGCATGGGAATTGTGAGAAGTATTGATAAACAATGGCCAACTGGACAGTAAAATATTTGTAAAGGGCAAAGGTAAAAAGCCAAAACAACACACACACCCCTCACACCCCTGCAAGAAAAAAAAAAAGACAGACCAAACAGTAAAAATACCAACAAGAACAAAATACCCCAACAAAACAAAACTAGAACAACACCACCAACAATTAAAATAAAGATTTCTAAATACTTCTCTCTTCCTGTTCTACATTGATCAGGTTAAACCAAAACAAATCAGTGCATTTTCAACCCATCTGTCATGAGCGTGTCAAGTTCTGGACTATAGATGTCCCAGAAAGTTTCATTTACAGATGCATCAGGCAGAGTTACAAGGAAAATTGGTGGGATTTAGGATGAATAAGCATTGGTTGCCACATGGAGAGATCTTTACGATAATAATGTGGTTGTCAGTTTCTTCAAGTGCATTTATGCTTTTATCAGCTCCTCTGCTGCTATATCTCTAAGTTTCATATTGCTTTTGAAAGAGCAATATTTAGGCTGTTAAACTCCAGGATGCTATTCCAGGTAAATGATGCCCACAGTATCAATGTCTATATAAACAACTATTAGAGAGAGAGATTACTTCTCAGTAAATGAAATACATTAAGATGTGTTATCTATGTGTATGTATGTAACCTTTCTATTTCTGAATTTGTGGGGCTGAAAGTAGAGATCGTGCACCACATTTATATGGCAACATGCTCAGTTTGGGGAAGGACATGTAAAAAGGAACATGGTGACTTACTGTGTACCTTGAGAAACGGCAATGGCAAAAAAACCTGTGGTATACTTGTGCTCTTATGCTAGAAACTATAACTGTACATACATGTCTGGATAACAGATCTCAATTTCAGTTACTGACAATTGTTTTTTCTCCGAGTAATACTGGCATCTCAGTATTGATGTGCTTTTTTTACTCAATGCTGCCTTTGGGAGGTGGATACTGCAGAAAACCATTCCTTGATAAACAACTTATTTTAAACTAAACCTGAAATGTTTCCTGCCTCCTGACTAATGCTTACTACCGGTTGTTTGATGAAGAAAGGAAAACTAGGTCTTGTGCTCGCTCTCCTTATTTTTGTTCGTTTTTAATGATACTTATCCAAGATTCTGTTTGGAAGAGTCACATTGCTCTGTCTCCCATGCTGTCAGTATGTATGCTCTTTCCTATGACAATGAGAAGTTTTAATTCAAATCTGTTTTTATTTTTTCTTCAATAATTACTTTCTGTATAAATTAATGTCATTAGCTGTTGCTGCAGTCTCATGTATTAACTTATTCCAAAGTGAAGAATTTGGGCAGGATAGGTTCCTAATGGACCTTCAGCTGCAATTTTTTTCTGCATCTGAAGCTAGACTTGCTATTGAAAATCCACTTTTCTTTTCACAGTTCTTCTTTCATCACCCATTTTTTTTTAATAGTAAAAAAACCAATATTGTAATTTCTGCAGATATCTGTGAGTTAACAATGATAAAAAACCCCATATTTTTATCATGAAGACAGCCTTCTAAGTATGAATAATTTTTAAGAAATAATGTTTCTCTAAGTATGGAGATTTTTCTGTTGCTGAAATGGAGCACTTTCATTTCAACAACTTCCTCAGAAACTAGAGGTAAATGTAGAGAAATTTACCTCCGAATTTCAAAAGTTTGAGTTTTGGGGCAGGAAAAGCAAGAGATAATGCAGCACTGAAGTTATTGTTGTAAAAGAGACAGGGAACATTATAATCACACAGCAGTTCGTTAACAAAGACATCTGAAAGATTTTTATTTTTTTTTTTAGCATTTTTTATAAGTAATCTTGGTAGTTATTTTTACTATCAGTACACTATAATAATCATAATCTGCAATACATGGATATAGTATTTCATCACAGAAGCGCAGATATATACTGGATTTCCACTGATATTTCCTTTTTTTTCAATTACAGCAAATTATATTTGGCGTTTTGGGGGAGACCAGAAGATTGGGGGACGGCTTTTTTTCTTACTTGAGAGAGAGAACAATATTTTCTTAAGAAAAGAGCTCTGTCTTCCTTTAGCTTGTTATGGAATGCAACTATGTAACTATATATACAATTGTTTTCTGTTGTGGTTTGTTTTAGCACTGTGTACTCAATCTGAATTCTTTTGTTATGTTCTTAAATATGACACTGATTTTCTTTCAAAAGAGTGCAGTAAAGTTACCATCAGAGAGTTTTGAAATGATGGTTTGTAATTTGGGAGTTGCATAAGTTATTCTTGTTATTTTCTTAGCATTTAAATTGGAAAATAATGAATGGCAAGCTAAGCTTCAGTTTATATCACAAAGCAATTTTTCATAAATATTACATCTACTGTGAGCTCACACATTTCCATATTTGTCACGTGATCTGGAGAAATTCCTGTCTCAGAAAACACAATGCAATTGGATCATGAAAGCCTAAAATATGTTAGAATTTCTTTAGCTGCTAATGAAATGTCTTCTTTTCAAAGCTGCTGAACAGGACAGATGACTTTTTAAACTAATTGTAATTCACTGAGGCACTCTATAATCTATAAGAAAGTTCACCTCTGCACTGTTCCTGTCCAGCTGTTGTCTCGAACAATTATCAGCAAGTTATTGTTCTGGTATGAGCCATGTCATGCTTGAAAGTAAGATGAAAAAAATTAATGAGGGTGCATGAATACTGGTTGATGAAGGTTAAGTAGATACAGTTACGCTTTCCGCATTCTTTACTGTGACTGTTGAGATTGAGGCGATGTACTCTAATGAGACCACACAAACGTGTGCTGATTGACAGCTCTTGATTTAGCAATGAAAAGTGTTGGCTGAAGCTGTATTTTGTTTCAGCCTAATATTCAGGTTGCTTGTGCATGTAAGGACCTTGATTTTAACTTACTTATGGAGCGTGTGTTATTGTGTTTTCATTATTCAATTGTGTACATCCGTTTTGTTGCTTTTATTAGGAATGGTGTATGCAACTTTTAGTGATGATTACAAGGGAATCATGCATCATTTAGTGGTTATAGCAAGGGAGTACTGAGGGGTTTTTATATTTATCTTTGCTGGGGGAAAAAAAGGCCTAGTACCTTTTCTGTAAGTTCATTTTAAAATTCACAAAGGACTTTGTGTTGTAGATTCATTAGTCCAATATCAATGGTATGCAGAAATATGGAACTGTTTTTCTACAAAATTATAAACAAAGATACAGAGATTTTTTGTTTTGTTTTGTTTTGGTTTTTTTTTTAAGGGCTGTGTGTGTCAGATTCAGCATATGAAAAGTAAATTATGCCACACGGTTGATAAAATTTTATTTCTTTTGAGAAGATGATAATTTTTCTAACCAAAGTAAATGTGATAGATTTAATCTCTGGACTGCAGTAGGATTGTATCTGTGCCAGTATTAATGAAAAATGGGATTATCTGCAGACGTGTAAGTTAAAGAGGAGGTGTTGAAGATCCAAAGAGGATGCATTGGACTAAGAGGCCCTTAGTAGATTTTCTGAAGCATCAGTTTTGGGAACAATTATGTATTAAATAGTCCTAATAGTCTGTCACACATGTTAAGAGACGGCTGAGCTTTCTGATGGCAGAGTTTGGAGTCATCCTCAAGTTGAAGGGGATTAGGATGTCAGAGGTGAGAAACTAGGTTAAGTAGTAGAAACACAAATTAAATTTGGGAACAAAGCCAGATACTTAAGTATAATTGGCAGTTTTGCTGTTACTTTTAAGTCCATCAATTCTCAAATAATTTGTTTTAGTTAAATGCATCTAAAGCCACCTCAAATTATTTGTACTACATGTATGATCTACAAAGTAAGAACCATAGGACTTGTACAAACCTTAACATGACATCACTGATCTGTATTTACTCAGAACTTTTGGCTTGTAACAAAGAAATTTCAATGTGTTCAATTCCTTGTTCTTACTGCTAAATGCTACTGTATTTCCCTAACTGGCATTTAACAGGATGCTACTATGTCCAAAGTGCCTGTGTCTGATGTTGGGGAATAGGGGTTGAAATACCGGGTTGGGAGGAATGCAAATTTCCAGATAGTAAAAGCAACTAGTAACCTTTATTATACACTTTGTAGCAGTCATTAAAATGTTTCTTATTATCTTTGTGGAGCCTTGCTGGCATCCATCTGCCAATACTTTATGAGACCTAAAGTAGCTGACTACTGCATACGAAGTTGCTGCCTACTGGTGGTGTTTAAGAAGGGAGAGTGTGAGTGCAAGGGTACCTGTGTCACCAGACGGCAGAAAACCTGGTAATAATAACCTGAGAAAGCAGCTGTCTGAAACGAAGTGACATTTCTACAGCCCATTCATATAAGAGCATTGAATAGAACTTGCCTTGCCTTGTGGTCAGGGTGTCAGAGCCTAAACAAAGAGGTGCTTATGCCTGAATTTTAACAGTGTGAACACAAACTTTAGGTTACCCCTAGAATCTATGATTTTTTTTTTTACTTTTTTTTTTTTTATTTGGGTTTATGTACACGCATGTATGTATGTATATGTATGTATCAGTTGTTTACACAGAAAGAAAAAACAAACACAGAAAAAGAGGTAAGCGAAGAAGAGCAGAACAAATCTGGGATTTCACAGAAGTGTTTCCAGTAGGGAAGCATTGTTGTTAATGTGTTTACAAGTCACGCTTTGTAATGTGACTTTCAGTTCTACTGTCCCAGACTCAAGACAGATTAAATCACAGATGCATAGAAGTTGCTGGTATGATCAGGTGAAGAGATTAAATGGATTTGAAATCTTTAATTAAGAAAAAGCAAAGATCGTGTTGTAGCACTGTTTTCTTATTCTTTTAGAAGAGCATTAGGAAGGGAAAATAACTGTTTAAACCAAGAGAAGCAGTATAAACTAGTCATGAATAAATTCAAACTGCAGATTTGTTCCAATCAACTGGATCAGAGAGGTTCAGGCACACTTTTCTTGTAAATGCATCTTTAAAGAAAAAGAGCTCAGTATTTTGAAGGTAGACTTAATAAAAAGATGAAACATATGCATGTTGTGCTCTCATATAGGAGTGACCTGGCCTTTGGACAATGGAAACTCCTAGTTTATATTTACTAGATGACACTATAGTTAGTATTACTGTTTCAAAAGTTTACAAGTAAGGGATAGACTTGCTTTCCTACATTTTCTCTCCTCTGTCCCCATATACCACACAAGGTAAATGTTTGTGAGCAGCAGGTGCAGCGATAGTGTGTCAGGAAGATGCTGGGCTGCAGATTGCAGGATGTGAAATCTCCAGTGATTTTGCTGTTTCTTGGCTTGCCTCCCAGTTGTCCCCGCTTCCAGGAACTGTGACAATGAGTAAGCAGTCTTGCTCTGGAGGTTCAAAGCCAAGTATTCGACCTGCAAGTTCACTGCTACTTTCAGGTTGCCATTCAGCATTCATCTTGGAGACTGAGAGATACTTCGGTGCCTGGTTATGTAGTGGTGTCTGATACCTTATGTTGGTAGAAGCAAACCATCCAGATCTCCAGGCATACTTCACGTTCTTTGGTGTAGTTCAAGGACAGGTGTGAGGAAGCGCTATTTATTACCTCTGATGTCCTCAGCCTCCCACTGCCTGTGTACATTTGCAGCCCCCTTTTGATGGTCTCATTCAGTTTCATTCAAGATGTTCCAGCTCCTCCCTAGTAATCCCAGTTTGCTGTTCTTTCCCTTCAGCCTTTCAGTTTGGAGTCCCACTTACTGCTGTTTCTTCCCATAGGTTAATGATCAGTCCTGTGTCAGGTTAGTACTGCCCCTGCCTTTTTGCTATGTGAGGCACTGACAGGGCTATGAGGTGACAGTGGTAGCTTTAGTAAGTTTTTTGTCCCTCTCATGTCAGGTCATTCATTCCTGCTCCTGCAGTCCCCAATCTCTTTTCCTGCCATGTCCTTTTTATTTGTGCGGTTGCTTGATGAGTGAGATTGAAAGCCTGATCCAGTGTATACCTGCTGGAAACATCTTGAGTTGCTTTACATTGAGATCAGAGGTTAATAAAAGAATTAAAAATAACATCAGGACACAGGGTACCCTTTGAAAAATCTGTGTTCAGTGACAGTACTTACAAAGCGTACTGTATAGCGCAATATGTGTTCTGCGATGAAATGATTTTTACATAATAACTAGTATAAATTATCTTTTTGTGAGTACCTTGAGGTATCATTCATCTGTAGGGGTATGCAGTAAAACGCTGATTTTGAGAACTGAGTGCTGGTAAGACTGTACAACACCACATGAATTTATGAAGTTAAATTAAAACCGTAGTTTAAAGGATGGATATGAGATTTTAATGGAATCATTTTTCTGTCAGAATATGTCTTCTATTCGGCTATAGATATAGATGGTACTTGTTAACTTTAAATCTTAACAATCACAAAGATCAAGTCAATTCTGAAAAAATATTTGTCTTATTAAGGTGCACCATTCTGAGAGAAACAACCTTTAAGTAAAAAGAAATGTTTAATTGAAAATGTGTAACTTCTGCTTACATTTTAATGTGGTATCAAATTGCATGGATTTGTTTTGTGCCTTATTTCAGTGACAGGTGAATCGGGTGCTGCTGGATGGGGGGTTCAAATCTCTTTCTTTTTTGACACAAGTGTTTGAGGCCACGCAGTGAACTGGGGCAGGGAACTAGCACAACTTAACACTGGCTTCTGGCAACCACTACACTGACAAAAGTATGCTAATCAGTGTAAAGCATCAGGAAAAAGGGTGGAACAGCCTCTTTCCAATGCAGTGCCAGCTTCTGCTCAGCTGGGACCACAGGATGATGATCTGTGAGCAACTGAGCAGATACCGCATCAGTTCTTTGATGCTGAAGGGAAGAGGCCTGACTGATGTCTCCTGCCCTGCTCCTGCTTACATGGTCTTTGGTACATGGTCTTGCCCATTCTGTTGCTCATTAGATTATTTCACAAGCTGATCGAACTTGCTACTTTGTTAGAAACCTACCCACAATTTTGGTTTTTTGCTTGGTCATTTTTCTGCCCTTTTGGTGCATTGAGAAAGGTTTTGAAGCAACCTCATTATTGTGTTGGCTTTTTCAGAAATTGCAGGAATAGGCAGCCATGAGAAAAGCTGTGTGTGTGGAGACAAATGGACTCTCTTCTTTTATGAGCAGTCCTCTGCTATGTCTGCATACTGTGATTTGTGGAATGATGATACTATAGCCTAAGTATTTCATTTGGTGATTTGTGTAGTTTTCTTAGTACAAACTAATGCTCGTTTTTTTTCCTTCTATGTAGACACTTACACATTTGAAGCAAATATTTATTTTTAAATGGGTGGGAAGAATTACATGAGTCAAATAATATTTTAGAACAAAAAAATCTGTGGTTAAGATAGCATCTTTTTCCTAGTGTCTGATGGTCTACTTTTTTAGATTTAGTGAGATACGTTTAACATAGCTTAGATAGGAAAACAGTCCATCTTTCTCAGCGTAAAACCTGTGTTTGTGTATTTTAATCAAAAGACTTCTTAGTTGATGTACACTGAACAGACTATTTCACTTCTGTTACATAAAATACCTTGTTCATTAGCAAGATTTTAAATCTCAAAATAGATGCTGTCTTTCAGCTTTTTCTGTCATTCATTGCTATCTGAACAATACATGCATTCCATATTTACGAAAAGGTATTTTGACTGCAAATATGTAGTGAACTTCTTGAGTACTCCACCAGAACTCTCTAGCGATGTAATCCTCTGAATTTTTTTCATCGTTTAGAATGGAATAGTGCATGACTTTAAAGACTGGCACTAGTACAAAGACGGGAATTCATTTATGTCCTGTATATACCACATAAAACCAAGACAAAAAAGAGATATGTACTTTTTTGTGTGCATAAATGTATCTATTATGTCTTAACTGGTAAGCAGTAATGTATGTAATATGTATAATAGCAATAATATATCAGATGAACTCTGTCTAAACCTCTGAGGGCAGATGAGTCATTTGAAAGTAATGGAATCAATGGTCGTTGCATGCTGTCATTATTTATATCTGAAGTCAGTCTATTTTTTTTCTATTTTGAAAAGTATTCTGATTTGTCTTTCCTTTGTACTTCACGGTATATGTGTGAAGCACAGTTACAAGTTTTCATGCTAATTAAATCAATTTAGTGAATAATTGAGGTTCTTTTTCAGTGATGATTTTGCAGACTAGTGTATGTTTTGATAAGTTTTTTTAAGAATTGCAAATTTATGGGGAGGAGGAAGCTTTAAGCAGGAAATGGAGGACAATTCCACTAAATCTTTAGTTGTCGTACTCTGTTTTACAAAGATTTTTCTTCTGGTCTGCTTAAAGGGAACCGTAGTCATCAAATCAATCTTGTTTAAGTGTGTGCTTTTGAATTAAGAACCTAACTTGGATGAAAGTGGTGGTTGTATGAGAAACTGAAGATGCAAAAACTTGAACTGGTTTATCTCTGGTCCAGACTTTCCATCTTTGAAACTCAACTATATTAAAACTCTCATATTTTAAAATGAAAATATAGATTATCACAAAGCAACTTGACGTTGTAGTCAATTAAAGTACAAATGGGAAAAATATATTTTACCTAGTCTTGTAAATAAAAAATGATAAATAGTTCTAACAATTTGAAAAATTGCACAGTAGGGAGATCTAAAATTAGCTTGTACCTTGAAATAAATATAAGTGTTTGTCTGACTTTTAGAAGCTATTTAGTGAATTTGAAAGAGTTTTGAGATCAAGCATAGTAATGAATTGTTCATTAGAAGATTAAAAAAACCAAACTACTACTCTGGTAAACAACAACAGAGCATAGTGTGTGAAATACAAATACTACAGCATATTAATGATATTTAACATAGGAGTCTGTAAGCAGCATAAGCCACATCTTGGAGTGTCTCTCATTCAGAATTTACTTCAGAGTGTATACTTGTATTTAAATTTCAGGGATTTCAATGTGTTTCAAATGGTGTTCTGCTTCTTACTGCTTTGCTGAGTTAGAGCTCAGGTGTTAAAATTTTCCTACAAGTGATTTTTGATCATGGGTGAAGACTTAATAAAAACAGAGTACAAAAGTCGGTCTTACTGCTTCTTATCTGTCTTCCAAGGGGGCAGAGGGTAAAGTTTGAGTAACACCCCTTTTCTGCTTCCAAATGCCAAAGCTTAAAATTATTATTATTTTTTTTTAATCCAATAGTGAATTTGCCTCCAAACTGGTCTTTGTTGGGAAGGGAACAGTGCATTGGAGAGTGAATCCCAACTTGCATGGTCAGTAGAGGAAGTTTTAGATTAGGTCGATAAAGTGGACAGTAACAGATTGCTAAGACCAGCTGGTATTCACCCTGGACTTCTGAGGGAATTGAAGGATGAAACAGCTGAGCTATGAACTGTGCTGTGTAAACTGTTATTTGAGTCTATGCCAGGATCAGAGGAAAGGAAGCAAGGTGACTAATGTGATGACAGATTTTAAAACAATTTCTGGGGTTTAAGGATCTATAATCAGCAAAGTTGATACCTGTGGTGCATATTGTAGATAATCATTAATAAAGGGTAGAATTAGTTACTGTTTTAATAAATTACTAATATACTGGCAAGACCTTTTTGTCTCAGTAATGGCTGAAAGCAAATGGGATTTTGGGAATTGTTAGGAAAGGAAACCAAAATAACAATTAAAATAAGTGTCACTGTGCAAGTTCAAGCTGTGCTCACATCCTGCATACTTTGTGTGGTTTTTTTTCCTCTTACTAATAAAAGATATAGAAAAGGTACAGCAAAAATGAGGAAGGTTATCAAAACACATAAAGGAGGTCTTTCTTTGTACAATGCATAATTAAGAATGGGAACTCTGTGTTGAAGAACTTCATTAACATCAAAACATTTCTAGGTGTAAAAATCAATTACAAAAAAGCATGGAAGAACAATCTATCGAGGGTTATTAAATGGAAAGATTTTGCTCTGGAATTGGACAGCCTCTGAAAGGCAAATATATGGAGATGTGCAAGCACGTGTATGCTTGACTTGGTGTTTCACTTTTTCCTGGGCATCTTATTGATCCCTGGAAGAGGTTGAATTTTGATCCAACAGGGCATAGTTTTTATTGAAGAGGTTTCTGGAGGCAGCAGTTTAGTTATGATTCCAACTGCTTTTTAACTGGATCTTGCTCCTTCTGTTGCCTTATCCCACCTAACTTGACCTTGCTCCTTATCCAATCCTTTTGTTGGTTATCTACCTTCTTTCAAATACTGAACCCCCCAAAGTAGAATTAAACAGTTGTCATTCAGTTTCACAGGATAAGGAGCATTATTGTGCTTCTTGGATCACCTGTGCTCACCTTGGGTGCACATGCACCCAGGTCCTGTTAGTCTGCTTTTAATACCTTCTGTCAAGTGATGGATCAGCCTTGTGAGCCCAAGCAGCTAAGTCTTGATGGTAGGAAAATATCTTAAAATCAGGAGGTCTGAAAATTGCAGAATTATATGTCCACTGGATTCTAAACGGCTTGACTGCTAGGAACATTGTATGTTTTGCTTTTATCTCTTGAGCAAACTTCATTATAGCAGAGAAAGCTCATCTTGTTCCCCCCCTTTTTTTCCCATCCCAGGAAAATTAGTGAAGTTTTCAGTCCTTCCAGGAGTTGAATCAATCTTGGCTAAAACTTTCAGTTCTAGTGTGGAGCCACACAGGTGTTCAGATTGTAACTAAGAAAAAGATTCTTCTGATTTGTATATGCCATATTTCTGAGAGTATTTTAGATAGTTGCTTCTTCAGAAATAGGATTTTGTAGATTATTTTTTGTTCTTCAGAATTTTATCAGTTGCTATTAAAAACATGACAGCTTAATGTCTTTAATTTCTGAAAGAACTAACATTATTTAGAAACTATTTAGCTAGTACATTAACAGTTTTTCAAAGTAAATGAAGACAGTATCTGTACTTTAAAAAACGTAGTGATGTAGTTTAGCTACTTGGCTAATTTTCCAAAAGCTGTACTCTTTAACTGTGAACTCCTGTGTTCCTTGTTATGAAAAGGGGCGAAAAGGTGGAAGTACAAACACAAGTCCATTTTACTTTGTGCAAGTAAGGACCTTATATGTCCATCTTAACTACCTTGCACTGTACTTCAATGGGCAGTAAGCATGTACTGGCAAATATCAAGTTTCTAAGCTGAAGTACTTACTTTTATGCATTTAATGTGATGTACACACAGAAGGTTAAAGACTGTATTAAGTAATATAAAAGGTGCTAAAACCATTTGAAAAGATGTTACGATTTTAAAAAAAATTTTTACAGAGCAATAAGAAAATTTACATATTACTCTCCAACTCTTGTACTTATTATATATGCTTCAGTTGCTCTCTCATGCAGATTATATAGTTATACAAGTTTAATAGGGTGAACGTTTTGTGGTAAATTAAAATATTGAAAAAATAAGCTGATTCATAGAGAAGCTTTGTGTGAAAGTATCTATAAAGTCAGTCATTGGATATATTTAATAGCTGGTTGTAACGGCCTAAGTTACTTTTTCTGTGTTACCTTGCAATAGCCTGGCAAAGATAAAATGCCTGATTATATTTGTATCTTTGCTGTTGTCAATGATGCCAGTTCTTATGTACCCTTGAGTAATTATTTGTGGTAAAATGTTCTATTATGAATGAGATCATGATTCATAAGTTGAAGTTATCATGAAACACGACTGAGTTGTCATGATGTATACATGAATTTGGGTTGGACTAGTTGATCTCCAGAGGTCCTTTCCAACACTAACCATGCTGTGATTCTCTAATAAAGCCAATTCAACAGCAACATTGTCAATATAGGAGCAAAATTGCACATGTGCAGGACCGAACAGTTTTGAGGGAGCTATGAAGTAACAATCTATTACAAACTGCTCAGAGAACAAATGGTAGAACTTAAGAAATATTCACTGTTGTAGCAACTGCCATTCCAAAGATATGCATTACTGATGAATAGAAATTGTCAGAAAGGATGGAGGCCTGAATAAACAGAAACACTGGATACATTGGCAGCTTTGCATTATATTTTCCACATATCTATTGTAGTGAACATGAAGAAGAATAGCAAGTACCCATACTTTTTAGGAGTTTGCACTCCAACTTCATGTAAAGCGATGGAAACATTTTCAGTTTCAAAGCTGACAGATAAAACTGTGAACATTATTTATATTACTACCGTAGTTAATAACCTCATTCTGATTTTTCTAGTTTTAGATATACGTAGATGTAAAATAAGATGGAGTGTGAAAGTTGTTTTTTATAGTACTTGAAAAATAGTCTGTACCCCATAAAGGGGCTAGATTAGGCTATTAGGAGTAATGAACAGTTCCTGAGAGTTGCATTTGTGTTGATACAACTTTAAGTTGGTCGCTCTGTTTGGAAAGAAGAATATTTACCAGCTTCCTGGCCTCTCAGCCCTCAGTTGTTCTTCCTACTGTTGTGGGTCGTGCCCAGTACCCTCATTTTAGCCTTATTTTAATTAAAAATCAAATAAGTGTCTTAAGTGATATTGCAGAATGATTTAGATCTAGTTCATAATTTCATTGTTATTTTGAAGCAGATTTTCACAAATAACTTTGCTGGTGAACTCTGCAATTCAGTATGGAATCTGCACCTGTGTAGCATCAGCATCTAGGAAACAGGCTTGTTGGTGTCCTTTTTTGGAGACTAAACTTTTATTTGCCGCTTTGCATGTTGTATTGTGGGACAGTAGTTGTGGAGCTGTTAAGACAATCCAAGTCTTCAAAAGACTGTGTTATGTCAGTCAAAAGATAAGTATTTTTTGTCAGGCCTTTGATTTCAACACTGATGAGGACATACCTGGAGTTCTGTCCCCCATTCAGGGCTCACCTGTAAAAGAGACATGGACATAGTGGGCAAACTCCAACAAAGGGTCATGAAGATGATGAAGGGACATGAGCATCTGTTTTATGAGGAAAGGCTGAGAGAGCTGGAACTGTTTACTATGGAGAAGATAAAGCTCAGAGAAGGATCTTCTCCATGTCTCCCTTCACCTGAAGGGAGAGTGCAAAGTGGATGGACCGAGCACTTTTCAGTGGTGCCCAGTGACAGGACCAAAGGCAATGGGCACAATCTGAAACACAGGAAGTTCCCCCTGAACATCAGGAAGCGCTTTTTTTCTGTGAGAGTGACTGAGCAGTGGCACAAGTTGTCCAGAGAGGTTGTGGACTCTCCCTCCATCCTTGAAGATATTCAGAAGCCACCTGAACACAGTCCTAGGCACCTAGCTCTAGGTGGCCCTGTTTGAGTGAGGGGTTGAACTGGGTGACTTTCAGAGATCCCTTCCAAACTCAGTCATTCTGTGATTTATAGCAAGCTATTCCACATTTTTGCTTTGAATAACTGAGAACTTTCGCAGCATCTGTTATTTAGCTACAACTTCATCTTCTATTAAACGTCTATTCCTTTGATTCCATAAAAGTTTTTGGAGATGAAGAATGCAGGTCTTTCAGTTGAATATCCTACTATATGGGGCACAAGCTGTCATTTACTTCTAAGGGATAGACTTTTAAACAGATGAGGTAGGCATCTAGTTTCATAAAGAGAACTGGTATGGTCACATCCTTTGAGCCTGTGACCCCAGGCTTGTTCTTCCATTTTTCAGTGAAGATAGAATGCAAGATGATTGTTGCCTTAGCTAAAAGGTTAGGAAGGGTACAAGGTCTTGTATAGTTTTCCGTACACTGTGTTACTTAGTGACAAATTAACTCCACTGAGTATTCTGTAGATTTCTGTGTAATGTAGTTTTCAAGTTTCATCTGCATTAGGAATTCAGACCTTTTAAAAGAAATATTCAGATCTGCATGTTCCTTTTGAAGCCTGTATTTCAAAAGTATTTTGTTTTTATTCGGTAAGATGATGTATTTTAGATAAAAAAAAAAAAAGCCTTTAGAATACAGATGCACAGACATGGATTTTCTTACACAAAGATAACGAGTGGAAGAGCAAGTCAAGACCTGTGGCAGAAATTGAAATAGTGGATAGCAGTTCTTGACTGTACAGATTCTTTCAGTGGTACATACTAAGACTGTTATGTTTTTGTAGAACTGCGGAGCAGCTATGTGAGATTCAATCCACATTTCCATGAAATGCTGTTCTGCAGGCTTCCAACTGTGATGTTATATTTGTAAAACAGTCCTGTCACCACTCCTGTCAGGAGTCTGATTTCAGCCAGATAATTACCACAGGTGGAGGTAGTTGACTACAGTTGAATTAGTATACGGACACATGTTTGAAGGAGACATTAAAAGCAATCTTTCCAATAGCTAAAACTCCTTTGAGGTTTTGTCCGTCTGTACACTGGCAACCACATCTGTTAGTTTTAGAGTCATGTTAATGAGGATGTGGGATTTTGGAGAAAAGAGGAACTGTGAAGAAAAGAGGAACTGGAGAAAATTCAACTGTGAGTTGAATTCCGCATGTTTCGAAGTGCTCTAGCACTTTGTTTTCCAGCCTGAGAGGGTAGAGCTAGAGCATCAGATCAGGTACTACTGACTAAAAATTTATCCAGTTCAGATGCTGGGCCCACGTGTATGCCCCCAGTGAGACAGATGTAACATATCGACAGAACTTAAAGATGTGTGGTTCTTGATATGTAGCATTACTTTCCAGTTGTATAATACCTGAAATAAGACATTTTATTTTGAAAAAGTTAATGGTCTAGTATGATGGTCCAGCTTTGGAGACATGAGAGCTGTCTGTGGATTTTGAGGTCCCCTGGTTTGATTCTTGTCTCATTAGCACGACAACATCTTGCATCTTTTTCCCTTGATGGTCACCTCCTTTCTGCAGCAGCTGCCCACTCTTGCTGGGCTGCTTTCTCTTTGCCAGTGTAAGCAAATGTTTCCTATTTTCTGTCCTCTGTATACTTTCCTCCCTGCTCCAGTGCCCTCCCCAAATGAAAATCTAATTGCTTATTTTATTTGATTTCTTCGTATTTACTTCACCTGTTCACATCTTTCTATTAATATTTTTTTCTTCCGCCCCCCCTCTCCCAATGGGATTTTTTCCCTTTTTTCTTGATGGAAATAGATAATGGTTTTGTCTCTTGGTGGTGCTTGTTTGCTTTGTTTGTTTGTTTTTGTTTGTTTACTTTTTGTTTTTTGTTTGTTTGCTTTTTGTTTTTTGTTATTTTGGTTTGGTTCTGGTTTTTTTTCATTTTTTCTCCCTCCCTTTCTCCCTTATACGTTAATAAGCAAGTGAGGTAAAAATGTCTGCAGGTGCCTAGGGGGTATCAGAGTTTTCACTGGCAAGCGTAACATTTCCAATAGGGAAGACAAGTAATATGTATCCTCTGCTTCTTATTGCTGCCAACTATGTAAGGATGTGACCTGAATTCTCCTGAAGATGTTCCACGTAAGTTTGCAGCAATTTAGTTTGTTGTGTAGTTGTATAACTTTGCATACAATTCCTGCATAAGTAACTAGGGTAAATGTGTTCTATGCTTATACATTTTTTCTGTAGGGTTACAATGCCACAAGTTTTGCTGTATCATTGTGCATAACCACCCCCTGTTTTGACTGTTTTCAGCATGTAGCCAATAAGAAATCTGAGAGGTCCATTGAGGTGTGTAACTGCAAGAGAAAACAGTAGCATGATGTTGAGATTTTTAGCCCCTGACATGCCCTTCTGGGTTCTGTAGGGGCTCTTCTTAAAGCATAACCAGATAAAAGTGAAGCTTTAGTGTTAGCCTCCTTTTTATCCAGTAGCTCAAATGCCATTCTCTTCCTTTTGAGCATGGGATATTGAGTTATCACGTTGATGGTTATAACCTACTTCTTTTGCTTTCACCTGCATAATAAGCACTGTGTCGTTTTTCCTGGGACAGGAGAATGGTAACCTTTCTGTTAAATCTGTGCTAAAAGAAATTCTGGGCCAACTGGTTGCTGTGGGTAGGCTGGGGAGAAAAAGAAAAGAGGAGGACTGCGGCTTTGTAACCCATTTATAAAAGGATATAAAGCTACTGGAGAGTATCCAGAACAGGGCTACGAAGTTGGTGAAGGGTTTGGAGAGGAGACCATAAGAGGAGCAGCTAAAGTCACTTGGTGTGTTCAGCCTGGAGGAGACCTCGTGGCAGCTACAGCTTCCTCACAAGGGGAGGAGGAGGGGCAGGTACTGATCTCTTGTCTCTGGTGACCAATGACAGAACCTGAAGGAATGGCAGGAAGATGTGCCAGGGGAGGTTTAGGTTGGACATTAGGAAAAGGTTCTTCCCCCAGAGGGTGGTGGAGCACTGGAACAGGCTCCCCAGGGAGGTGTCACGGCCCCGAGCCTGACAGTGTTCAAGAAGAGACTGAACAACACCCTCAGACACATGGTGTGAACTATCAGGTTGTCATATGCAGGGACAGGAGTTGGACTTGATGATCCTTGTGGGTTCCTTCCAACTCAGGATATTCTGTGATTTACTGGAACCCTGGGTATCAGTCTGGCTTGCAAGGACTGCTTTAAGCCTTAGCTCAGTAATTTCATTTTTCAGAATACCACGTTCTTTTTTGCACTCTGTCATGTCCTCAAGTGGATCATCATGCTGCCTGCCTGGTGTAGAGTATAAGAAGTGATTTAGAAGATGATTCAAATTTGTGTCTCAACCAACTCCAAAGGGAATAGAATAGGGAATAGAATCTAGTCCCTTCAGTCACTGTGTGAAGTCTTTTAGTTCTTATGTCTTTGGTAGTATCCCAGACAACAAAGCTCAAAGACCTCAAGAGGTCATTTAGTCTGTGTCCCAAACCTAGGCGAAACTTATTGTGCTTAGGAAAACATTTTTAAGAATGACATAGCTCTCAAAGCTTAAAATTGACAGAAGTCATTTCAGCTTAGGGAAATCCTCTTGATAATTCATGTTACATCTAGTTTTCTCAGGAATCATCAGTGAGCTAGAAATGTTAATCCTGTGTCTGCCTGACAAGACCTCTCATCTATATCCATCTCCTTCAGAAGTCAGTAGCATATACGTTTATACATATATATACATACCTTATACCTTTATTACAGCATTCTACCCTACTCTCAAATATTTGAAGCACGTATAACTTAATTTGGAACAATCATGCTGTAAAAGCATGGAAACTTATTTCATTTGTGAGAGAGTATAGATAATCAGATAAACAATAGTAATACATAGGGTGAATAACATTTGATGGTGAAGATTTGTGCTGGGAGAGGAAAAAAAGAGGAAAAAAAAAAAAAAGAAAATAAATAAGGACAACCAAGTTGGATTTAAGGAAAGATTTGTGTGGTTTTGGTATTTTCATTTGTTTGCATAATAATTGGAATGCTTCCTACTAATACATTATCATGCCTATGCAGTTATTTTAAGTGAAATTCTTATGACAATGTGCGAATAATGAGAAATAAATTCAGCTTATATAATGCATTTCGGAGATCCTATTTTATGAATTATTTTCTGAAAAGAAAGAATAAACCAAAATTTCCAGCAGTGTTAATGTATGTTTATACAATCACTTTGTGGTATTTTATAATATGGTGGTTACATCATATGTTTAGAAATATATATTTTTGGAGGAGATAAGAAAATAGGTATACACTCATTTATATCATAAGGTAATATTAAGTTTTTAATGATTCGGTCGCCTTTGATAATTTTGGTGCATGTATTTAGACAAAAGCTGTCACAATAATACTTAAAATTTGGGTTAGTTCTTTATTGCTTATTTCTGAGGCATATTGACATATCTTCTTTAAGATTTGTTATTGGTAAAATCCAGTTCAGAATGGTGACCTGGCCAGGCTGACTGAAGTATGTTGCATAGTATTTTAAATATGACTTTCATGACCTTTAGACCATTTGTACAATTACCATTAACATCTTTATTCAGTTTCTATTAAAAAAAAATATATATTTTTCTAGAAGGCTGACAAGCTGAAAAATTTGACTGAAGAGCAATAATTTTGTGAATACAAGGAATAAATGCAAAACCTCTGTATTTTTTTGTCTGTATATTCTATGATATGTTCTTTGTGAACTGTGTTTGATAGCAAATATGTTTTCTGAATTCATTAATGTTTACTCTAAATATTAAGAGTAAACAGTGAGTGTATTTGTGTTTACTTTGGCAGTAAAAAAAGAGGAGGAGGACTTTGAAGAAAAGAAATCCATTAAGAAACGAATCAAAGAATTAAAAGTTTTGGACCCAAAGATTGCACAGAATCTGTGTAAGTAGAGTCTGGTTTTATGACGAAGTAACGTTGTCTAGATGTTCCATAAAAATGTCTTTCTCTTTTGTCTGGCTGCCTGGTAACCACTTTTTGTTTAAAGCGTGTGAGAATGTGTGCACATTGGTGTTAAACCCAGACATTAGAGCTGATACAACTGAAACACATTCCAAAATACCCAGAAAACAGTTAAAGGTTTTCCCTTGTTTAAGACTGAAATTATTATCTTTTGTATACATCGAAGTACAAGCATACAGCTATATATCTAATTATCTATCTATATTTTCAACATATGCATCAAGCAATACTGCCTGTCCCACTACGCCCCCCATGCTCCCCTAGCAAAACAACAATAATGTCTACAAGAAGTGTGGCCATCTCTTATGTACTTTCTAGAAATAAGGCAATAATCACTACTATGTGCTAGTATGCAAATAAAGATTATGAAGTTTTGGTGGAGAGGAGTGCTGTAAGGAATAGGTTTCTAAATGCCAGCACAGATAAAATAGGAAACGAATGGATGTAGTGAATGAATAAACAGTGTTTATAAGAACATTTTGTTTTTTAATTGTTTATATGGGTTATGTTTCTCATGATGCTTTTTTTTTAAGAGAAAGCTCTTACAAGACCATGGAAAAAAGTCTAATTGTCACTTCAGCATAAAATACTGTAACAGCAAAGATTATCCTGCAGAGTAGACTTGTCACTGTCCGCTTCTGGAGGTTTTCTGTGATGCTCGATGTTTTGCATAACGAATGGATGGAGGGGGCTGGAATTACAGAACAGTAATTAAAAATACATTTAATTTTTAATTTTTTTTATCTGTATTACTTTGCATAGTCTTTATTAACCTGTAAATGCTGTAGGCTGTTTAACTTGTGTTTTGTAAGTAGAAAAAGTTTGTTGTCTTTCTTCATTATGTGTGGAATCTTTGTTTTAGCAATTTTCCTTGGCTCTTTCCGAGTGCCTTATGAGGAAATCAAAATGATGATATTGGAAGTAGATGAAACACAGCTATCAGAGTCCATGATTCAGGTAAGGAAAAAGACACTTTGAATCCAAATATTTCAGGGTAAGCCTCTCATTAAATAGAAACTTGTAGCTAAAAAGCCAAAACATTAATAAGTTCTCACATTCTGCTGTTTCTTGTCCTCAGACATGCTATTCTGTTCCTTCACTTCTCTCTAGGGATGCAGCTTCTGCTGGCGATCAAAGCTCCCTTGTCTTCTGACTTGAACTGACTCTGGGGCCCCTCTTTTCTCAACTGGGCAGAAAATTCAGAAGTTCACAGTTATGGCCTAAGCAAACATAGTTACATATGCTAAGTGGGTTGTGCTAAGCAAGTTCTATAAGAAGCAGTATACCACATAGGTTAATAAGCTGAGGCCTGGACATAGACTAAGACAGTCTCTATTTCCTAATGCATTAAGGCTCTTTGATATTCAAATGTGTGACTCATACTGTAACACTCAGCAATTTGTATGCGAAGGTCAAAACAAGGCAAATCTATATTCGTACACTTTGCTTGCAAAATAAATTTCCACAGTATTGGAATGTCAAAATAAGGTCCTAGTGAGGAGACTCTGCAATGTTTAGCATGCTCCTTTCCTTTCCGCATGCATTTTGGCCCTCACTTCTTCAAGCTTGGATTTCTAACATCTTTAAACTCTGTTGATCTAGTTAGACCTCACTTTCCTTTAAAAGGAGCTTGTCTACTGATTAATTTATTGATTTGAAGAATGTTTCTCTTAAGAAATTTTTGAAGGATCAAACATGAGCCATCATCTTCAGTGACAGTGCATATAATTGTGGTATAGGCCTCTATTTCATTCAATGATACAGTTAATACTGGCACAGAAACTATTATTAATACTTTAAGGTTATTAAGATGAACAGAGCAGTTTATACCTCTAAGCTGTTTGTTTATTCTAGTTTACATTTAGGTCGCTTTTCTTTTTAAAGGTTTTCTTCATGCTCAAAAGAAGCATGATGTGTATCTTTGTTTTTTTTGGAATAAAACTAGAAATGGTCTAAAATAGCATGAAAAGCTGAGAGATGGAACATGCTATGCTGTTACGTTCAGCTTCAACTCTGTCTCAGATAGTCCATGCTTGCTCTGGGACTCTCTCATGCTATTAGACCTTACCACTGTTTTTCAACAGTTGGAATTTAGTCTGTTAGTAAAATTAGGTCCTCAGCAATATAATGAAGCAGCCTGTTGCTTGTATATCACAAAAGCTATTTACTTGCATTGTAATAAAACAGATTTTGACTGAACTGAAATGTCTGCCTTTTCCATCAAGTAATGGGGAAATGCTAGAATTAGCCTTTCTGATCCTTTCTTGAAATATGCTACTGTCTTCAGGGCAGAGTGTTGTCTTTGAAGTGTGTGGTAATGATGGGTGTGTAATGCCATTTGCCTGCAATAATTCAAGCAACATAGAATTCAAGATTTTTAAAGCCTATTTTACTTTTCTTGATAGAATTTAATAAAACATCTTCCTGAACAAGAACAGCTGAATGCATTGTCCAAGTTCAAGAATGAGTATAATAACTTGTCTGAGCCGGAGCAGTTTGGAGTTGTGGTGAGTTCTGTTTTGTTACCATTTTTGTCCTTTCCTGGAAAGCAGTTTTAATATATTATAGAAACAATACCAGCTGCTTCTTCCTAAATGTGAGAGGGTTCCAGACTGGGAGAAGAGTACAAGTGCTGCCTTTTAATCTGACTTTTAGTGGGCATATCCATGGATGTGAAAGGCCTGAATGTTGGAATATTACAGCTGGAATCGTGTGGGATTGTCTTTCTTTAAAAAGCTGATTTAGTTTACCAATCCCCCTTCCTGCGTCACAAAAAAACCCAAACAACCAACCAAATCAAGACCAACAAAAACACACCACAAAAATACCCAAAGCCAACCAAACATAAACCACAACCCGCGCCCCCCCCAAAAAAAAGAAACAACAAAAAGAACAGAACCCATCACCACCAACAACAAAAAACACAAACAAAAACCCAACCCAAAACCCAAACCAACACTGGTATTTTCTGCGCCAAAGTTTCACTGGGAGATACAGAGTTTTGGTTTTGAATTTCTATAGCTAAAAGACATTTGCTTTAATTTTGTTTGAATGTTAACTTTTTGAGTGAAGTTTTCTACACTGATCTTTTTCTTTCTGTTCTCCATGTAAATGAGAAGAAAATACTGTAGTTATCACCATGTTAATGTATTCTTTCTCCTTCTTTCTCTATTTCATAGTATGTTCTGTCATGAGTACTTGTAGTCACTTTTTCCATTCCCGCGGGTAAATACACTTCTCATATCTCTCAGGTTGAATTAACAAAGGAGGAAAGGAAGAGATAAAAGAAAATACTGCTAGTTCCCTGCTGGCAGTTGATGCTTTTTGCAGAAATATAGTTTGGATAAAATTTCTATATAGCACGTAATTCATAATTGGTTTCATCCAGACAAACACAGAATAAGGCTATTTCTTTTCCTAGGTGCATATACCTATATAAGTCTTTCATTTTTCTTGTCCACTTCTAGTGTTTCAAGCTAAGATGGTCATTGTTAGCTTCATCTGGGAGGATTTCCCTGTTGGGAGTTGTATCTGTGGGCTTCAGGAAAAGGAGTCTTTGTAAGAGTAGGCAATTGCTGTTGATAGTTTTCTGTGCGGATATCAAATACCTGTAGTAAATATTGGAACAGCTGGAGTACAGGTATGGAATATAAGAGCAGTGGTCAGTATTCTGAGTCAGCTGAAGAACATTGGTCTGATCAGGAAACACCACCATGCTGAATTGGTGCCAGTTGCAGATGTGACACAGTCTTCTTTGAGTATCAAACAAACAAACAAAAACAATAATAAAAAAAACCCAAGCCAACCAACCAAACACACAAAAATCCAGCCTAGTTCTGAAGTCATGCTTTTGCTGAAAGCTGTTGCTGCTGTTCATTTTTGATCCATGTTTAACAGTCATCGTACATCTAATGTAGTGCTGGTGTTGGCAGTCTTGGGAGTCTTCTAACTGCAGAAAAGAAAGAGGAAGAACACCACTGTTTTTAATGCTTTTATTTATTTCCAAGATTTTAATACATGATTTTCTGTTTGAAGCCAAATTATCAATTTCCCTTGGTCCAAATTGCCTAGTTAAAAAGCTAATACATTTTTTTTGTGTTTTATTTCTTGTTGAGATTTTATCAGACATTCAAGGCATCTATTTATAATTCATCTCGTTCTGAACCTTACTTTATTTGATTAAATTAACACCACTTATCTCAAGAGGTCATTGAATAGGTCTCTGAGATCCTTTAAAAGGAGTGTCCTCCCTCAACCAAGAAAAAATGCAGTCAAAACATATTTTGTTGTTTTATGAGATGTGAAACGAATGCTTTCAGCATCTCTGTTGCTTGGAAAGAACACAGAAGATCTGAAGACAAAGAAATTATTACCTTTTCACTTATTTGCTTATAATATTTGTTTATTCAATTCATTAAATAGCAATAGTTTCAGAAAGGTAGGTTTCACCATAAGTTTTAGATTTGTTTTCAGTCTAGTTTATATTATAGACCTTTAAAAAGAGAGAAACAGGTTGACAGTTAAATCCACCATGACCAACAAAATTTAACCTTTGGTGGTGAGAATTGGGAGGAGGCTGTGAAAATTATGATTATGTTTGCATCAGTTCTCCAGCTGTAAAATTTGTTTTAAATCTGTAATTTTATAAATGAGCATTCTTACGTTTATGTACCCAGTTGTGGTAATCAATGTAAAGCTGAGATACATCAGTATATTAATGTCGCATTTAAAAAAAGCAAAACAGAAGACCACAACCAAAAAAAACCTCATACCTGTGAAGAATCACTTTAATAATTTTAAAAAATAATTTACATTTACTTTAATTATGCATTCTGACATGTCAAATTATCTTTAGATATTCCATGCTTCTGGGCTTTGAACTTTTATTTTTCTCACTTGCATATTATTTATCCTTGAATGTGAACTAATACTGCAACCGATATACAGCAGATGGTAATTGGGCATTCCTGGAATACACAGTCAGATGTATGGTATGGAAGGCTTCTTATCTTATAGAAGAGTTAACTCCATCCTTTCACTTTCATCTTCTCTCCAAAATTTTTTTTCAAATCCTGTAGGGTAAAACAGCTATGTTAGATTCTCCAAACTTCTTCCTTATTCTCAAAAATATGTCTTTGTCTTAAATGCTGTTAAAGAATCTGATGAAATTAAAAATCAGATATACTAGATTTAGTCTGGAGTCGCACATGTTCAAAATTTAATGTATTGTAGTACATATGTTTCCTAAAAATATGTTTCTGCATAGGCCTATATCTCAATCATGTATGAGGTGGGAATGAAATTTCCCTATGTAATGAATAAAATCTGTTGGTAGAGTTCCTGGCTCAGTTGATGCCACAGCTGACAAGTCTTTCTGTGCTTGTCAGAATTGGACTCTATGGTAACATTTTGGGGTTTTAAGTTTTATGTAAACATCAAACATTAGTTTTTAGTTTAAAAAAAAATGAAACACTTGAATCTAATCTGGAATTCAGCTCTATGCACTTTTGTCCAGTAATATTAAAAGTTCGTGGGTTTCCGGAAAAATTTAATGTTAGAAAACTGAAGGGGTAGATTGTTGACGTGGAGGAGAGGCTCATATGCGTCAGGCTTACTGAGAAAAATTCAGGTGTCCTGTGCTGAATTAAAGTAGCGTGAGCACGATGCTTCTCCCCGATAACCTTGTTTCAAACTATGTCTGCCAGGATGACAGAGATAAGTATGCCTGAACTTCAGCAGGTTCACTTGAGCCTGACAAATTATGGCAAAATGCCAATAAAGGTAGATTTACACCAGTAAATTTGACCATGAACTGGACTGGCTGAGGAGCAGACACCTATTTGATGGTGCCAAATCATTCTAACAGTGTTATTTATGTAACTGACTCATTGGGGAAATACTTATATAGGACAATTTCTTGCAAGGTTATGCATTTTAGCTGAATTAGTAAAATACAAAGTTAAGTAGCAAATGTATTTTTAACTTTATTATCAAGAATAGACATTGTTTCAAATAAGACATTTAAAAATTAATTCCACATTGGTTAAAGCTTGCTTTGCTGTTTTTATTTCATATTTTGAGCCTTACCCAACTGACAAACCTGTCTTTTGTTCTTCAAAAATGTCAGATTTACTGCAATTGGACATACAAACAAATTTGAAATTTAGGTTGTCAACATTTTGCAGTTGATCAGGAGCCCTCTAGTACTTAATAGATGTCTTTTGGAAAGCAAATTGGATTATGGGGAAAAAAGTGGTGTTTTTGTTTTGTTTTGTTTTTTCTGTCATCAAACCATCATAACAAGTGTTATTTTCTATGTTTATTGAATAATCTCTAGTCTTCATTCTTTCATCAAGACTCCTGTAGTATTTGAGCCCTTTTTGGCAGTGGTTTTAATACCATATTATTGTCCCTGTAACGCTAACAGTATCCTCACTATTGTACAACTATAGAATTGGCTATCCAGATCAGTTTTGTCTAAAAAGGTAATTCAGTTGGGAAGTAAAATGGTGGTCTACTTAATAGCCAGCAAACCTTTCTGGAATCTGGAAGTAATAACATTTCTGAACACATTTGTATTACTTAGTTCAGTCACATTAATCCTTTAATTACTCCCATTTCAGCAGTACCTGTAAATAATTTTGTAAAAGATACATTTTAAAGCACCCCTGCAAGTTAATTCACACTTTTCTTAAATCTTACACAATAGTGTTTTTTTTTTAATTTCGCCATACTTTTGCTTTTTGTTTGTTTGTTTGTTTGTTGTGTGTGTTTGTTGTTGTTGTTTTAAACCTGGTAGTATTCAAGTACAAATAAATTTGAAAGGCACCATTTTTCTAGTGTCATACCTTCTATTCATACAGTAGAGCTTCTTTTAGAGAACAAGCTACAATCAGTTTTTAACATGATATATTTTTCATTTCTCTTGAAGGCAGGAAGTTTTGAAGGAGCCACTTGTTTTACTCTTTGTAAATGGAATCTTATGTTTTTGTGTTTCATCAAAGTTCTTCAATATCTGTCTGGCTCTCTTTATCTTTTGTTTTAGTCTCGCTGGGCAGTGGGCTGAGAACTTATACTAATTTTTTTTAAGTACTGCTGTTGACATAAATACGAATCTTGTAAGCGTATTTGTTGTGTTTTGTTGTTGGTTTTTGTTTGTTTTTCCTTAAAATAGCTGGTTTATGCCTTATTTTTTGCTAATATCTTCAAATGAGGAGAATCAAACAAACATACTATACGTTACTTTCAGGTTTGTCTTTTAGCTGATTAATGTCCTGTAGCAATGGCATTTCAGAGAATTCAGAGATCCCACGTTAATTTGGTCTAAAGTTATGATTAAGGGAACGACTAAACTATTTGACTTCCAAGGAAGAGCCGAAGTAGTGAATAAACTGATAATTATAATGAAGCCCTCTTTTGTCCTTCTGACTTTGAATTCAAAGTCAAGATATGGTATTCTGAAAGAAACAGCTAGACACTTATTGTGAAACTGGCGTGCTGTGACTTACAGTACTGTAGGTTTCACTTCAACCGAAGTTAATTAACTTTTGTTGTTGGCTTAAAGACATTGAGGACATGACTCTTAAACAGTTCAGTGTCCCTTCATGAGTGTGGCTTGAGGTTTTGTTTTTCTTTTTGTAGTGACTCAATAGGTTGCTTTTGTGGTTTCTGCAATTATCCTCTTATTCTTAAGTTATTTTGCACTTTTATGTTTTCTGTTCATTCAGCAGTAAGTTTAAAGTAAATCCTTTATTACCCTTATCATCTTTTCCAGACTTTAGGTTTTCCTTAGATAAACTACTTTATTTTCCTCTACATTATTTCCTTCACTTACTCCAGGTTGATGTCTCAGAACATAGATACCATCAACTATTACTGTGGAGTTTGGGTTACTTTCATTTTCTTTTTTTGAGGGTGGGAGGGGGAGCTTCCATGCATTCATGAAGTATTTTGTGAAAACTGTATTAAACGTGTTCATCTTATTAAGTGCTTAACTTAGCTTCATGTAATAGTTTTATCTTAACTTGATCTTGGTTTGAATGCAGTATTTCGTTGCTCAAATTCTCGATGAAGTATGCTTGTGCTTGCTGAAATTTAGATATCCAGTTGCATTTTGGTTTGTTACAGTTATTGTCTTGTACTTGGTTTTACTCAGTGCAATAAACTTCCTCCTAGAGCAGCCTAACTATCATGTTATTTTCTTGGAAGTTTCATTGAATATGACTGATATTGGGTGATATATTCTATAAAACATGTGAATGATGAAGATTATCTTCATGTTTAGAAATGACTAGCCATATGACAACACACTTTCAATGCAAGACCCATCTAATAAGAATGGGGTTTCAGCTAGATGATCGTCTTGGTAGATGACTGTTGACAGAAGGTTGTTTTCTTTGTTGTTGTGTTTGTTTGTTTATTTATTTATTTATTTAATTTTATTTTTTCCTGGTGCTTTCTCTGATGGGCGATATAAGTACTATGTCACTTTAGGACTTCAAACATTTAGCAACGTTGATTTGTTCTGCAAGTAGTTCTTTCCTATTGAGCAAAACATATTGATTTACAGAATATTTTCTAATTTTGGATGTAGTCTCTGTCATTGTATCAAATAAAGGAGTAGATAATTAAATAATGTCATCTCATTTGTTTTCAGTGAAGTTAATACAGTAGTTATTAGTTAGATTTATTAATCATGACTGATGCTTTAAATGCAGTAACCTGTTTAATGGATTTCCACTGATGAACTATTGCCATACCACCATTCAAGCCTTGCAGCTGAGTACAGGTGTATACTTGGTTTCACCTGAAACAAAACCCAAAGCGTTTGCCATCCACAGTGACACTTTGCATTTCAGACATGTTCTGCAAAGACTTTCGTGGTTACGTAATTTTATCCAGCCCTTTATTTAATTATACCTAATGTATACCATATAGCCTATTTCCTTGAGTCTTTTTGCATAAGAGATTATAAAGTGCTGAAACAATGAACTATTTTTGCTAAAATTCATGTGGTAAAGAAGAAACTGAGTTCTTGAAGTATAGCGATTAAATATCTTTCTGCCTCATGAACAAGATGACAAAACACTGGAGAACACTCTTGCATTCTTTTTCCTGTTTGTCTGTGATTCTTCCTTTTTTTTGGTCCTCGCAGACAAGAAGTGAATCAGAAACCACTGCTGAGGTTTTGAATACTGTCAGAATACTATAATTAAACTGATGTTATGCATCTTACAAGTTTTTTTGAGTATTCTAGTGAAAGGAGGGTTGGAATCACAGAAATAAGAAATTTTGGGATGTCAAGCAATAGTTTAGAATCTGTTTTTTAGAAGGAAAATAAAGAATATGAACAAATGCGGATTTATTCCAGTTAAAGATAATATTTTTACTAAATAACAAATGAGATTTCTGGAATAACTAACTGGACTTTGGAAATCTTTATTAAAATAAAGCCTTTTTTAACGTAGCTCTTTGTGTTTGGCATTTCTAAAAGTTTATTAGGTACAGAAATATTTACGTGACTGCACTTTTTGCGCTAAACTATGCTATGTATTTTTTTGCAAAAAGTTTGTAAAAGAGGATTAGGCAAGTGTATCAAGAAATTTCTTGCACTGTTAAAGCAGTGTAAGGTAATTCTTTTGTATGATAAAGATTCATGAGGAAATTTTCTGTAGGACACGTCTCATGCTTTAACCATCTGCAGTATTTTTCTGTCTGAAATACCTTATAGACAACACTTATGATCATTGATTGATATAGCAGTTGCTTTTCTTTTGCTTTTTGTCATCTTCACTTTTTTTATGATCATAGATTTTGTTGTCAAGCAGATTTAAAACTTTTAGTTCTTTTTTCTTATTGCAAACAGTTTGTCTGTCTTTGCCAAATATTTACCTTTCTCCTTAAGTTTTTGGACAAACAGAAACACTTACCAAATACTGTTATCTCCATTCATGTTTGCAGTAACTTTTTTTCTCTCTGAATTTTTTACTTCAAAACTTGGTCAATTGCATGTTCTTTAGAATACATCTCACCTTTCATTTAGACATTCACTCTGCTGTAGCAATCTATCCAAGGACTCTTATCCAAATATAAGTTTAATGATGTTATTACCTGTCTTTATTCCTGTTAACAGCACTGACAGTTTGTATTTTCCTTGTGTTCCACTGTTGATGATGAGCTCATTGCTGGTTTTTGTCCTTCCATCTTCCACATGTAAACAAATTTTCTGCCTTTTTTTTAATTTAAATTTCCTTCTCTCCTTTACTCTTCAACTGGTAAAAGTTTCTTATCTTAATTGTGTGAAATTCTTTAAAGGCTGGTCTCTTTCAAAATTGCATTGTACAAAGAAGTGGTCCTGTCTGTGTGTGGAATTCTCAGTCACTTATTTCAAAGACTGAGGCCTACAGCCCTCAGTGTATTTGTCAGCGCTGTTCTTGTGTCCTTATACTAAAGCCCTGACAGCCTCATTGCCTCAGTTTTTTCTCCTAGTTCTGTGAAATACTGGACAGTTGCCTGCCAGAAGTTGAAGAGTGTTTCATATTTACTTGCCCATAGTTATATTGTCCCCTCTGCTAGCTATTATTTGGTCATCTCAAGTTTCAGCTTCCTTTTGACTTCAAGAGTTTTGTCTGGGTGGCACAGCACGGTGTCTGTCTTAAGCATTGATGACTATGCAACATGGGTCCAGTTACAGCTGAGAGAGAAACCAATATGCGTATCTGTTTTAGCTGTGTATTTCTTTATTGTGGTGGGGCTTCGTTTTGTTTGTTTGTTTGTGGGTTTGTTTTGTTTTCCCCCTGTGTGGCTTTCCAGGAGCAGCAGAGCCCTTCTCTGGCTGTGTGAGCTAAGCTAACGTCTAATGTTGCTTCAGTTCCGCTCCATTAGAGTATGTTTTTCCTTTGTACTCCAGGCACTGACAGTGTTCTGGCATGAGTCCGCTGTTGACTCACCTGGGGACAGCCTTGCTTTTCTTATCTCTTGCTTAGGACATCTGAAGCCCCTTTTTGGCTGCCAAGTGAAGATTCTGATAACTTCAGAAAAAATAATGTTCATTTAGATATCCTTTTGAGAGAAACTTAAAAGGAGATACTCCACCATGGGTAATTTTAAGTATAAAGAATAGTTAAAATAAGCAGATTTGGACCATGGAGGTGCAATTCAGTTTTCACAGGAAAAGAACTTATAGATGACAAATAAAAGAAAAATATAGGTATGTTGAAGAAAATTAAAAGTTTCTAGATGGGCTGGTTTATTGGGAAATGTTACTATAGAGTAGATTTTCAACAAGAACTCTTATGAACCCTTTTAAATGCCAGACTATCTTGTAAATAGATAGGAAGTCCAAGTTAAATGCTATTCTGAGTTATGGTTAATAGTTTTGTAGAACTTTTAAAAAATAAGAACAAAAAGAAGTAATGGAGATCAGTTACTCAAATACAGGTTAATTAAGAATGATCCAATAATACAGTGGTATTAATTTCAGACAAGCAAGTTTACAGCCTTTTAAGAAATATGGTGTGAGAAAATAAATAGGATGCCCTTATTTGAAAGACTGCTGGAGAGCTGAGAAATAATCCATTCTTCATTGTAATTGTTTTTAATAAACCTAGAATAGATATGTGGGAGTCAACATTTGTTCTTTTTGAATGTAAAATATTCAAGTACTAAAGATTATCTCCTATTTTTGTTCATTTGTATTAATTAGATCTGAGTGTGAGATTTTTTTTTTTCTGAGATATTAAAATTGTAAGGGTCATGAAGCAACAGATAAGGGCATCTTATTACTTGCTTGTTTGAAGTAGACTTTCTGAATTTTCTTCTAAGTTGAAGGATAAATACAAAAGAGAAGTTTACAGTAACCCAAAGCTTTTAAGTTTTAAACTTGGATGGAAAAATGAACATAGAGAAAAAACTGTATGTGAGGTCTTACAGAGAAGCAAGAGTGATTTTTTTACTTGCACAATTTTGGTGTAAATTGATTTCTACCTACTCAGCCTGTTATAGATTTAATTCACTTGCACTGTCGTACCCACATTTTTCTGAGCAGGGCCATGTGCATGTCCACGCAGTCTGGCCAGGGTCGCTGATGTGCAGCATAGCGGACAAGGGACCCTCTCAACCCCGTATTATGTCTCTGTGGTGGTTCTTGATCGATGACAGCAAGCTTTTTTTGACAGATCTTATGTATGGTCACAAGTCATCAGTTGCCTTGAGGTTGTCTTTATCTCGAAATCTCCTAACTTCAGCTTCTTGAAAATCTTGGCCAGGTTGCCATCGCCTACAACTTACCCCTAGAGGAAGCTGTAGGCTGTGTTGAAGTCACCCCTCAGCCTTCTCTAGGCTGATCAGCTGAAGTGACTTCAGATGCTCCTCATAAGTCTTGCCCTCAAGACTTTTCACCATCTTGTTCACTCTCCTGTTGACACACTCTAACAGTTTGTCCTTTTTATCCTGTGGCACCCAGAACTGCACACAGTGCTCCAGGTGAGGCTGCACCAGCGCAGAGCAGAGCGGGACAATCACCTCCCTTGCCCGGCTGGCAATGCTGTGCTTGATGCACCCAGGACACGGTTGGCCCTCTTGGCTGCCAGGTCACACTGTTGGCTCATGTTCAACTTGCCACTGCAGTGTGCTGGGAATGGTGTCCTGAGAAGAAACACAGCTCATTCTGTTTATCATTATGCTGCTGTGTATTTTGCATGCTTACATTTCTATTCATATGAACCTTAATATTTCTGGTAAAGAATGATAAAACAGGAAAAAATCACATTGACCTAACGATGTAGCCAGAGTGTAAAGGGCTTTTGTGAATGTCTGTCCTGCAGACAGGAAGTACCGCTGAGAAAAAGACGACGTTGAACTCTTTTTACGCACTTCTAAAAATTTGTTCAGCAAGGAACATGCACTTGAAAAAGAACTTATTGACAAACAACTCTCCTTTTTATTTGCGGAGTAAATATGGTGTTTGAAAGAACAGGAGAATGAGAAATGTACCTCCTAGTTGTTTCAGATATGTTCTCTTAATTTACATTTCAAACTGTACTTTTTGCAGGGGATGGTTAGAAATACTATGGTGGGGGTTTTTTGTGTCAGAAGCATCATAATTCAGTTTCCAGTAACCATCCTCTTGTTACGTTGCTCTGTTGTAACTGACCCTTGAATAATTTCCTTTTTTTGCTAGGTATCTCTTTTTACTAAAGATTTTTTAACAAGTACAGGTTGCTTAATGAGAGTGAAAAATATTTTTGGAACATCGGTGACTCAATATTTAAATGGCAGTGATTTTAAAGTTGAAGTCCGCTGTTAGCAGAGCAGTTCTGATAAAGAACAGTGGATTGTAGTGGATCGTCAGTCAGACATGAATCAGTTGTGCCATTATTTTGCAGCCAACAAATGCACATGAAACTGAAATATAGAAGTACAAACATAGCCTGTAGAACTTCTGAATTTTCCTCTGTTCACCACTGCTGAAGTCCCAGCTAGAATATTACATCTCTTTTTAATGTGTTTAGTACATCAGTTATAAATGTGTGGACCAAAACAGAGACTCCAGAGATGACTAATCATGATAGCTATAGGAACATTTGATAGGAAGAAATATTGTTTGTAAGTTCTTTAACTTAAGACCAAGAATATTCTCTCAGGATATGTGTAGAAAAAATGGAAAAAGGAAAGAATAATTTATCCTAAATACTGATGGATGATATGGCAGTATGTAGTAGGCTTATACTTCTGACAAAAAAGATACAGATGAGATAATGGGAATATTTTTCTAATAGTCAGAATAACAAAACAATGGAATTAGCCATCTAGATAGACTATAAGAGGCTGTAATCAGACATCTTTTTGAGCCAGCAGCTTTTTTGGGTGACATAAATATCTGATTCTCCCATAGGAAAGCAGAATGAAGTGCAGAATGATTCCCAGCTTATTCCAGGTGTACACTAACCGAAACGTCCACAGTATTGCTTCAGATAGCTTATGGCATATAAACATTGCCATTAGTATGATGTGACTATGTAATTGCATATTTTAAGAATACGTTTCTGATGAAAAGAAACATTTTGCACCTAGGATATCATATCACAAATCTCAGAGATAGCCTAGGTCATAGCATGATTATCTGATCTCTGCCTTTACTAAGCAAGCCACCTGGAAATTCATCTCAAACTGGTAAGGCAGATTTTATTAGGGGATTAATGGTAAGGAATCAGTAACACAGAAGAATATCCTGGTTTTTGAGTTGTGCTTATCTCAGGTTTTGTCCACACAAGCTATAGTTTTAGATTTAAAAAAAAAAATAAATTCTGGAATAATGAAGATTTTCTGAGTTTGTCTTCATTGCTGTTTTATGCTGAAAATGCTTGAGGCAAATGGTGGGTGGTTTTTTTTTATACTCTTTGATGTATTTGTATTTAAGAGGAAACAAAATAATGGTTGATTAAAATAGCTTGTTGCAGGTGATGATTCAGAGAATCTGCATAGCTTTTACATTTTGTATGAGGCCCTGAGATCCTTCATTCTTTTTGATCTATAAGTGTTGCTTCGTGTATGCAGTTCTTCATGTCCTCGGTGGCCTTTCCTTTTTTTGTACTAAAATAATTCAGATAATAATAGTGACAAAAACTGTCCAAATTCAGTTCTCATAATTTTTATGTTGGTTTTGAATATTATTTAATATTTCGAAAGCAACTTTCTGAATCATCTTGTATCCCACTATTTTTAACAGGTGTGGGGGTGGTAAATCACTAAGTGACATTTTAAGACTGTGTCTGTATTAATCAACAAAAAGTGCCTGAGAACTTTTTGGACATTAAACTGCAATTGTCCATAGTACTAATTTGTTAGTAGACATGGGTATGCTTTTGGCCTGTGCAGAATTGTGCTTTGCCAAACAATTTCTGAGCACAGTTTGTGAGACAGCAAGAGCTGAGCATCCAGTCAGATAGTTGAGGACTCAAGAACAAGACAGAGTCAGATAGGTTTATTAAGTCAAGCTATAATGGTTACAAAGCACATCTTCCCTTTATTGTCCTGAGGAAGACAGAGCAGCACGTCATAGGAAAGCTGGCTACGAGCATATTCCAGCTGTTTAGAACTTGGATGTCTACCAGAGTTCCTTGCACCTCAGGCCTGACGTGTCATGATGCTTTTGGAGGAACAGAGGTACATTGCAATGTTTGATCCCGTATCAGGTGCCTCCAGGTCTTTGCCCCCACACTCCCCAAGTTATTTTGGGGTACAGTTTATATACACGAGTGCCATAATACTAAAAAAATAATTGATTCTTTAGAGAGTTGCAGGTTGTTGTGTAGGCTTTCTTGCTGCTCCAGCTGAGAATCTTGTGTGACTATAGTTCCCCACCAGCGCCCCAGCAGCACACATCCACCTCTCCCCATTCTCTTGCCCACACAACAGTATTAAGACTTCAGGCTTATCCATGCCAACATACATTAACAACCTGTTGCACCAGGAACTGTTCCCAAAAGTACTTCTCATTTGGGTATGCTGCATTGAGGGAGCTGAATCCAGTAACAAGCATGTAAACTCTTCCATGTCTGTAATGCTTAGTGGTGTAAGATAGTCCCAGATATATTTAATTTGGTAATATGGTTTTAAATCCATAAGTACAATTCAGTTTTTAAAAAAAATAATAATTTTGATGGTTTTTATAAACTATTTTAATGTAAAAAGTTGCTAGTGCTTGCCAGGATGCTATTAGTGGACATTTGACCTTGGGTGTAGGCAACTGAATTAGCAGTCTCACAGCTGAGAATAGTGTCTCAAGAGCCACGTGTGATAGATAGCTCCTGCTTTATTTATTTTCTTAAAGCTTGAGGTATTTGGAAATAGGTCCCTATATTGTCCAGGAGTGAAAGAAAAAGAAACAGATTTTTCCTTGATCACTTTTATTTACTCCAAGATAAAATTGAGGGAATTATGAAATATTGTTTCAGAAATAATTAGTGTCCAAACCTTGTGAAATACAGTGAAAGCAAACCCAAATAGAATTTGGCAAGCAATCCTCACGTGGCTTCACAGCTTCTTCATGGATGGATGTGTTTTAATGAGCTTGTACCAAAGGAAAAGATTTCACTAGAGTAAATTGAAGATTAGAGTGAGGCCTGATGAAGGCTAGTTTGTCTTAATTCAGCAGACACTTAAAATGATTAATTCCATATTCAGCTGATGGTTTCAACTGTATGTCCTCATTGAGGATAACTCAGAATATATTAAAGTTTTTCATTGTTGTCTGGGAAGTATCATACTATCACTATATCTGTTGGGGTGTACTCTGCCTTTCCTAATCCTCGATGCTTGGACACAGCCACACCCCAGGACATTTCAGTTTATTTAAAATCCTGAAATGGTGAGGTTGCATCTGTGTTGTGAGATATTTTGATTGTGTTAATTTCTGCCTGCAAACCTTTACTTCTTCTGTTGTTTTCTATAAGTCACACGTATCTGCTGCTCTGCCTTGTCAGTGTTCTCTGTCAGTAATTCCAGCCTTTCCAGGAGTGTTGCCAAAGAATAACTTTCTGCTATAACTTTGACAGTTAAAAAATCTTCATTGCATATTTCAGTCATGTTACTTATGTTGTTTAGGGGGATAATATCCTTAATTCTTCTACTGTTGGTGTCTTTCAAAGCTTGGACCTGAATAGGGAGGAGAACCAGCCTCCAGACATATCTTCTAAAACTGACCGTCATGATCTGCACTAATCTGAGTGTTTGCTGTTACCATTTGGTTAAATTGGATTATGTTATTTTGTCTGTATCACTGAAAGATTGTGATGCTTAATCATAGAGGAATGTTCCTCTAAAAGATTCAGTACCAGCAGGTCTCACTCTTATCCTTGTTCGGTTCTGGTGAAACTCTTTTGGGTAGGTAATCTAAACAATAGGTTAAAAAAGTCTTATTATTGTCTGATGTTAAGTCAGATGGCTGGAAGTGGTTGGTTATTGTTTCTTCTGGCACACACGTAGAGTATCTTGGTTTTCTTCCTGTCAGATATTTCTACATAATTTCAGATCAATAAGGTTGTTTGTCTGAAGAGTCCTTGCTTTTGCCTCCAGCAATTCACTTTGCAGATTCCTTTAAATTTCTGTCCTGAAGCTGACTTGGTGCTTTTATTTCACCAGAAATGTAAGCAATCCTCTAATGTTCATGTTGTGATTTGAACATCTTAAGAAAAAGGTTTCTGTTTTGAGTAAAGACCATGATCCGTACATGATCCTGCTAGTTTGACTGTCAGCACCTTCGGGGGTTTATTGGAATTTAGCCACCTAAATAAAGTGCAGCATCCAAATGACTGGCTAATGTAGGGCAGCTCTGCTGGAAGAATCTTGCTGCTACTCAGTACCTCTTAGGTCCCTGGAGCTTGAAATGACTCTGCAGACATTTCACCTGTTCCAGCTTCAGATTTTAGAGCTTAGTGGAGCTCCTATGGAGCCCAAGTGCTTTAGGATTTACTTTCCCTGTAATCATCTTGTAGAACTGGGAAACTCTCACCAAAATATGCAGTCTGTCCTCCACAGCGTTCACTTATGTGACACTTCATGTCAAGACTATTTTTGCCACAGATTATCCATTTGGTTTGGTCTTATATTCTTCTAGTTTATATTTCTCAATGACTTCTGCCCTTGACTTCTGGTATAAATATATTTATGCTACCTGTCTCAATTAGAAGTTTTACAGAGGATTTTTACCTATATTAAACTCTTGACTTGGTTTCCCGTGAGGAAAGCTTTTCAGTCTAGTGGCGTCTGTTCCATATGTACCTTTTAATGAAAATAGCTTTTCTGACATCTGTTAGGTCTGCTGAAAATAGAAGAATCTGGGAAATTCAGACCCTCCCACTTTTTAATATTTCCTTTTTAGGAAAATACTGTTGTACAAATTCGACTTGGATAAGCAAAAGCTGTCTCTGCCTTCCATTCTGATCAAGATGTTACTAAATCTAATTGTATTTTTTTGGATAAGAAAAAAAAAAATCACCTTTCTTTTCATAGTAGAACATACCTATCTGTGAATTTCAGTATGAAGACTGTAAACTTGGGATTGTTTTCACAGCTGTGTTGTGGTCCCCATTGGCAATATGGATTATTTCATAAAACAGGTGACTTCTGGAGTATTCAAAAGGAATACCCCCGTTTCTGAGATCTGCAGACTGGCCTTGCTGGTCCATCCTTGTTGGACATAATGCCGTCAGAAACATAACACTTTTTACTGGTGTGGTCTGTGGAGTTCACTAATGCTGCAGTGATGAAAACCCATACATTTTTCACAGGGAACTATGCCCTTCCAGTTTACTCTTTTAGTTGCCTTGGCTGGAACTGATATTTTATTTTTTGGATTGGAACACTTCCAGGTGGTCTGACAGCCTTGGCACTCTTGGTCCTTTCAGGAAGGTATATTGTGAAAGTACAACCATTGCAGTGTTTTTCTCTATGAGTTTTCTGCAAGAATGAATCGCATTCAGTGAACAAAATGTAATGTCAGTGTAACTTCTGTTCCTTTACTTGATATCAACAAAGCAGACAGTGGAAGCACAAGTTTACCAGATAGCACACTCTTGCAAGTGCCTTCTGATATATACTATATTTGAGAGAAAAGTCTCTTTTTGCTGGTGGATAAAGGGCTGTGAGAGCTACTACCAGATAGCTCAACTCAGTTGTCAATTCCCATTTTTGGACTTGCACATAGTAAGTATATCCTTGTGGACTATTACTTGAAAAACAGAACAGTTTGTTACCTACCCATGCACTGACTTCTCTGATGTGTGTAGTGCACTCACTCTTTAGCTTTCTTTTTCAACTGGCCTTTTCAGTTATTCAGATTGTCTGTTTTCAGGATTCCAGTATAAGGATATAAATAGACATGTGCTTATATGCTGAGTATAAAAAAGTACAGGGCATGAACATAAGCCTCTCAACATCACAACACTTAAATTCTTAGCATCACTTGTGATAAGGTGTATGGATTTTACAGTTCGAATATATTTGTAGACTACATGTCACAGAAAAAGCCATATATTGCTGAGGGAACTCTATCTCCTCCCTTCTCAATCACTGAGTCAGCAAACAGGTAAACAAATAGTACCGACAACATATGTTGTACGTGACCTAAGGATTTCAGTGTGTTTGAAAAAAACAATAATTAAAAAGCACAGCGGCATTTCTGTTGTGCTTCTGGCATGTGCTTTTGTTCATGATTTTTTAGACTACGTATTTCTGCATCCATCCTTAAGACTTACCTACGGAACTTCTTGTTGTAATTCAACTGGTTCTGGTGAAAACTTTGCATCTTTCATCTTTGTGCAACACATCTTTGTGATCTAAAGTACCTAAGCATTTCAATTTCAAGAATCTTCCTGTCTGAGAAGCTGAGTAAATAAATGATGCATCGTCTGCTGCTTCTGTTGTTTCTTGAGTTTGGTACCATTTAAAATCAATGTAATTTACACTTTGTCAGTTCCCATGGTTTGATTTTAATGATTGTCTCTATTGCAACCTGAGTTGGGACAAATATTAAAAATCTGGATAATTTCTGAGGTGTTTTGTGTTTTTTCTCGTCACAGTTTTTTTTCTGAATGGAGAAAAAAGAAACTTTAAGAATAGTATTCTCAATATACTAAGAAGTTGTAGTACACATATAAATGGAGAAGGTAAATAGTTTGAGGTAAAAGAGTTAATACTGATTCTTCCTGATACAGCTAAGAGACTGACTTTGTGACATTTGCCTCTGTCCAGTACCTTAATATTCTTTTAGGTACTTATTCCTAAATTAAGTGTGAAGTTGTAGAGCGCTATAATAATTTTAGGTGGGTTTAAGTTATTTCCATTTCACTGTGAGAAGTCATAGTTAAATTCAAGTCTCGTTATTCTTTCTTACTTGCCTTTAAGTAAGAATTGTACTAAACTATTGGATACTATTTAGTGTGTGATGAGTACAGAATATCTGCATATAGTTGATACTGAGCTAACGTTCAAACGATACACATTTTAGTGTTTTACTTTAGGACCAGGCTGGAGTCAGTCTGTGGAGTACAACTCCATAGTGGAGTTGGTTTTTCAACCTAGATTCATCTGCAAGACAACCTGTTTGTGGGTTCTGCTCTGTTATGCAAACCAAAGTGTGGTTAGTGGAAAGGATTGCTTATTGTACTTCTGAACTAAAATGCAAATGGAAGGTTTACTTCAATTGGTTTGCACTGCCAAGCTGGCATTGCAGAAGTGGCTGAGTATCATACCAGGTTACCTCTACCCGATTTTATTTTCTCCTACTGTCACAATAAAACAGACTGTAAATTCCGTCCTTTTCTGATTCTGTATCAAACCCTTTGGATTAGGTAGCCTTCATTGTCAGTTTAGGAAAACTTGTTTGACTTCACACTGAAATGGATGAAGAGTGTCGCCATTATCCTTTTTACTGAGTCTATTGTGGGATAATCAGCACCAAACAACTTGTGAACATTGCACTGTCAAGGCTGTTTTCACATTGATAGACTAGATACCTGCTGAGAAATACTCTGTAAAACCTTAGGTATCACTGTGGTTTGAAGTGGGATACTTCTAATTTAAAGCCAAACTTCTAAGGCCACTATGTGAAGCCTATGAATTTGTAGGATAAATGTCAATATTATTGCTTCCTTTCTTGCATTGAGAAGTACTGATAGCTGGAAACGATAACATGTGGGTTTTTTATTAAAAACAGAACAGAAAAACAAACAAACACAAACAAACAATAAACCCCCCTTAGTTTAGGATTTCAGGAATTTGTCAAAGTATTATTGGCTTGAACCTTGCTTTGAGAAGGAAGGATAAAAGTATGGGGAAGATGATCTTCATGAATCAATCAAGTTGATGAGAAAACAGGGATGGGGAAAAGTGAAGGAAGAAGATCATGGAAGAATTTCAGACTAGTGTTTCTCTCATGCAAAGAGAACCAGAGAGCATGGAGGAAAAAAACCCAAAAACATGATTTCTGCAGTGGAAGAAGGAAAAAACAAGGAACATATTATGCCTGGTAGGGAGAAGACAAGCAAGAATGGAAGACTGAAAGCTTCTGGGATTGTATGTGATGCCAAACCTAAAAAATGTTAGAAGATTTCTGTGACAAAGTTAGAAGGATAAGTAGTACATTGGAAACTTGGGAGGTGGAAGAGTTTAATTTATTGAATGCATTTGATGTTCCTTGATTTAAAGAAGCAATAAAATCTTGAGTCCTGTTGTTTGGGTGTAGTAAATAATGTGCAAAGTATCTCTGGGATGGGAAATCGGTGACCTAAGTTATATGGGAAGATTGAAACTTCTGTTGAAAATCCCTGACCAGTAAACCATGATAAAAGCCAAGTCTTCGGCTTGTGATCTACAGAGGCTACTGTTTTCCTGGGAGCATTCTACTATGCCTAAATTACTGTATGAGGTCCAGGACTATAGTGGGCTATGAATAAGCTATATATTAATGTACACTATATTAAGTGTTTCATAGGTGAGATTTTTCAAAACTGTTATTTTCATGCAAGTTTTAGTAAGCTCTTATTGAAATCAGCTGTTAAATATTCGCATCAGTAAATTAGATTTGCCTTGTTTTGGTACATCCAGAGTTATACAAAATTTGTGAACTACTTTTATTACTTTGCAACTACTGGGTTATAAACTTGGATTAGTTCTATAGGATTTGGTATATGAGTTGACAGATGTGATATATGATGACACTTTATCTTCTATTGCTTACACATACTAGTTATTGGGAAAGGATGGGGACAGTTCATATTAACCACAAGATGGGATTTCAGTTGCTTACCCAAGTGTCTCTCATTCATTCGTTCATTTGCTATCAGTTATAGCAGATATATTGCTTTTTCAAGCCTGTCACACCAATAAATCATTACAGATTGTATGCATTTGTACAGTGCCAAAGTGTAGCATGAATTTTAAAGGAAATCTCCTATTTTCTTTTCAATCAGATGAGCAACGTGAAGAGACTACAGCCACGGCTCAGTGCTATTCTTTTTAAGCTTCAGTTTGAGGAGCAGGTGAACAACATCAGACCTGACATCATGGCTGTCAGTGCTGCCTGTGAAGAGATAAAGAAGAGTAAAAGCTTTAGCAAGCTGCTGGAACTAGTACTGTTAATGGGAAACTACATGAATGCAGGTTCTCGGAATGCACAGACCTTTGGATATAATCTCAGCTCCCTATGTAAAGTGAGTTTTGAAATGTCCATGTTGAGCATTACATTAACTTCTTTATTTGTTTATATTATGCTACTTAAATATATGGTTTTGATGTTTTTCCTGCAGGTTTTTTTTGGTTTTGTAATTCTTAGCATTAGTTGATGGTTTGAACAATACAGCTAATCTGTGAACAGTCATCTGGAGACTGGCATGCATTTAAACTTTTAGCAGATTCCATATTGAGGGAATAATAATAATTAAAAACCAAACCCAACAACAAAAACCAAACCAAAATAAAAAAAAACAAACCAAAACAAAAAGAACACCCAAAGAAACCATCTAAATTTGGTTATGGAAGGACCATAACACTGTGATCATAGTGGTTTTGTAGTCTCACATGTCCAAGTCCTTCTAAGACTGTCACATTTTAGTCTGTTTTAATACAGTTTTGTTTTCCCTTTTACATACATTTTCTCCTTATCTTATTCTCTTTTGTTCCTGCTCAGTTTCATCAGTGTCCAGTTTCTTCTAATTCTTACATTTTTACTTTTATATGAGGTATATACAAAAAGACACCTATACTTTCCTGAGTGTTAAATTATAATTGATTGTTATCCTAATTGCCTTCCCTTTGTTTAGCGTTCTGTTTTTTTTTTTTTCTTGTGCCTTCTGGAAGGTCACTGCAAAATCTTCACAGATTACATGTGTATAATAGTCCTTACGAGAAAGGAATTATTTGGAAGTTTGTGTGTGCTCTTTGTCTTCTCTCAGCTTCATCTTTTTACACAATGGAGAAAATACAATATGTTAGATTTATATTCTTTAAAATAATCCCCTTTACTCTGCCATGTTTCAGAAGAACTCTTTCACAATTGTTCTCGAGTTTTTAATGCAATACCTGTAACTTAAATATTCATAGACAATAAGCTATACCTTCCCTGTTCTAAAGTAAACATTTAAGCATGCTTTAGCCACCTAGAGAAAAATAGCATTGGTGAAGTTATTGAGCTAAATGTACAATTTGTTGAGAAACATATTCAGAAGAAAGATACTAATTATTTTCTCTCCCGTTAGGTACGTTTATTTCTTATGTATGATTTTACAAGGTCTGGTTATATTCTCTGTATTTTTAATTCACAAAGCAACACAAAAAGCAATATATTTATGAAAACAATATGAAGGTAATTGTTAACAGGCACTTTGCAGAATAAGATCAAAATTAAAAAAATATCTTGGAGACATAATTTAAGATCTAGAAGATGAAAATTTTGAAGACTACTATGAAGTACTACACATAGAAAAGGGAACTGACATACACAGATAATTAAACCAGGCTTTAAGTCCTGGCTAACTCTACAATGCTCTGATAATCTGGGATCTCATAGTTGCTTAGATTTGCATGCTTACAGGTTATTTAGCTTTAGAGGAGGTTACAACATTCTGTTGGAAAGGAAAAAAAAAATCTCTTTTTAGTGGACCTTATATGTATTATAAAGATGGTGATTATCTACTGGTTATTTGGTGCTGGTAAGGGTCTGACAAGTGAAGTCTTGCCTGAATTACTGCAGAAAACATATAGACTGGTGAGAATCCAGCTGGTAGTAACATGTAACACTTCTAAAGTGAGAGAAAAGAATTTGGGTGTATTTAGTTTAGAAAAGAAATGAGAGTAACAGGAGGAGGACATGGCAGTGTCCTTTTGTTATTAAGTTATTATAAAGAAGTCATTTGAACATTTGTTTTCTATGTAGCTAGGGTAGGAGATGGAATAATTGTCTTTGCTTGTAACAAAACAAGTTTGCTTAGAAGTTAAGCAAGCTTTCTACCCGAAAAACGTTAAAAACTTGATAGTGAAGAAGACTATAGGAAGTTTTTGAAATTCAGGTGTACTAATAATTCTCCAAGATTCTCCGTGAAGCCAAATTAAGAGCTAAAATACATAATATTTTGAACAGGGTATTTAGTTAACTAGTTGGGAAGTGTGTGCATGTTTCTTAGAATCATGGAACAATTCAGGTGGGAAGGAATGTCAGTAGGCATCTTGTCTAACCTGCTCAAGAGAAACGCTCATGACTACCAATAGTGGGTGAAGTAGATAGAAAGCTTTAAGGACCAAAAAAGGCAATTTACTCTCTATTATTAAAATGCTTAGTACAGTGTAATTTTGACATTGCATCATGCTATGTGATTAGAAGCGGTGATACTACTTTACTTCTTTCAGGACATCATTCAGGTTTGTACTCAATATGTTCCATTCGTGTAAGAAATGTGCAAGTAAAAAAATGAAATTGCAATGACAAAGATTTCATATGTATATATTTGGTTTAGCATCACTTTATGCTAGTCTATAAATACCAGACCATGGTGCTTAAAAACCTCTCTAGGGAGAAAATAATGTCACCTTCATTGTTGTTGGACATGAGTACAGTGATATCCCCACCCATGGCAAAAAGGTTGGACTAGCTGGTCTTTAAAGGTCTCTTCCAAGCCAAAAAACATTCTATGATTAGGAAAGAAATAACAACTATTATAGATTGTGCTGGGAGGCAGAGCAATTATGTCCACCTTAGAGATTGTCTGTAAAAATTCAGATCTCTGCCTCTAGATATCCCAGGAAAAGTGCGATCTACAGTCAACTACTTGTTCTTTTGGAGCTTGATAGATTTTCAGAGAGAATCAGGTCAAGTTTGCGTTTACTCTCCTATGTGTATCAGGGTACTAGTCGCCAGTTCCTAATTTACCTCATCCAATTGTGGCCTCATTTAGGAAGCCCGTGAGTGCCCCAGGCCTTCACTGGTTATGAAACTGTGTCTTACACAGACAGCTCACTTTGTCTGGAAACACAGAGGTAAAACTATGTATGTGCAATTTTGGGGATTTTCCTAACTATGTGTAGTGTCTTAGTTAATGCTTAATCTCCTCTGTTCTGAGAATAATAAACTTTTTCAAGTAGTAAAAATATTATTATTAAACTAGAAAAAAACCCACCACCAAAAGCAATATTCCTTCAAGGCCCAAAACTACAAAGCTGCAAATTGCAGACTGCTTAGTTGTCTGCACAGCAGTTTTCAGTAGAGGTTCTGAGAACTTCAGAAATTTGCGGTGTCTTCTGCCCTTCAAAGATGGTTTATGTAGTATTTGAAGAATATAGAGTTTATCTGCTCTTCTTCATTGGTGCCCAACTATGCGTAGGGAACTATATGGACTGTCCACTTTACAGAAGACAATTCCATACCTTGTGTCCTCCTTGCATCACATAGAATTGAATTGTAATAGTTGTTCTCCATCAGAGAACATACGTGCATATTCTCAGAAGAGAGATATGATATTGGTATGCTAATACTCAATCATGTATTAAATACTGATATATTAAAATTATCTGCATGTTTATAACACTGGTTTGTTTTTAAAACTAACTTTTGTTAACTACATGTATTTTAAGCAGTGGCACATTGCAGAAATTTTGTGTGATGTTTCAGTTATTGAGACATTTCACACTGAGATTCCCAGTACAGTAGAAGGAACTTATAACACTGCATACAGTAATGATCCTAGAATATATTTTTTTGCTTACTTTCTATTTATTTTGAAAATAATGTCTCACTTTATTATTAATACAGTTGTCTGAAGGAAAACTTGTACATTCTGGAGGAGTATATCATCATATTTATTAAAGTAGTATCAATTTGATCTTTGAAAATAATCACTGACTTTTTACAGTGAAGTATGAAATAACCCCAACGATAACAACCATCCAAAGTTCTCTATCTTAATTTACATACAGTATGAAAAAAAGAAAATAATATACTCTGATTTTTAAATCAGATCAATAAAATGCCCTTCAAGTGATCTCTGAGGATACTGGGAAGCACAAGAAGTATGAAAAAATATCTTTGTAAGAAACTTGCAACCATGGGAAAAACTGTGGTAATTTCTATAAAAATAAATAAATGTGTATGTATATTTAAATTTGGTTCGATCTTCCTTATTCAGAAGTAATCCTCATGTAGCTCTGTTTCTGGTTTTGAACCCTCTTTGGAAAGGGAAGTATTATAATTTTTCCTTTGTGCCTTGTTATAGCTACTCTTACACCATTGAGAATTGCTGATCACTTGTGTTTTTCACAGTAGCTGATCTAAAGAAGAGTCTTGAAGTTGAAACAAACTAACTGGAGTTTTCTACTTGTTCAGTGCTAGTAAAACTGCAACTAAAGATTTTTCCCCTGATATTCAGATATACAATTCCATGTGTGGTTGTGGTAGCCCCTTAGTATGTGTGCATGCTTTGTATGTGCCTATGTACATGTGTAATTTTCTGTTAAATGGTTTTATGCAGAGCTAGTTTTTAAGTAATGAGAAAGCACTTCAATATGAGATGTCATTTCCTATTTCTAAAAATATCTCAGGCAGTTTAAAGACTGGTTCTAACAAGACACTGTAACAGAAACCTGTGACTGTTTGCCACTTGTCAAATGTTAGTGTTTTTACACAAGTAGCTGCAAGTTTTAAAATGGCCGAGCTTAAAATATTTTTGTGTATATAAAGGGCTCAGTAAGAAGAGTTCGAACTTAAGAATCTTGGAAGTCAAAGTTTTTAAAGCATGAAGCCTGTGAACTACTGTTTGCCCTACTGAGAGTTGATAACAACAAGAACTTGTGCAGGCTGAGGTTGTAACTTCCGCTGCACAAATATCATTAGGCTAGTGTTAGCTTCATACATAAGGAAAATCATGTCATGGAGTAGACATGTACATCATAAATTGTTAAATTTTGCTGATTTAGCTCAGATTTTTTAAAAATTTATTTATTTACACTTTCATGTGTCTATTCACAGTTTTGCAAATATTCCTATATTGCTTAGATAATCACATTTTAAAAAGAGAAGTGTGTACTGTTATTGAGTACAGAAAATATTGCATAGAATTAAAAAATAGTTAATGTGATATTTCTAGGGATTTTTAGCAAGGGGGGAAATTAAACAGCCTGTTAAGTTTTTCTTTAAAAGAGCTGTACCATTTCAACAGTTCATTCTTACCTTTCTTGGGTTCATAATTAGTAATATATATTTATCAAAATAGTCAGAAGTAATCTTTTTCTGTGTTTTAACATTTCTTTTTTTCTCTCTAGCTGAAGGACACGAAATCAGCAGATCAAAAAACAACACTGCTCCATTTTCTCGTAGAAGTGTGTGAAGAAAACTATCAGGATGTCCTGAATTTTGTCGAGGATTTTCAGCATTTAGATAAAGCTAGTAAAGGTGTGTATAGCTCACGAAAAGTTTTGATTCTGAATGTCTTTTATGTGAGATGATGCTTATTTTTTACTAAAGTTATTTTTAAAATGTACGTTAATATAATAGATAAGTAATTTGAGCTGCTGTGAGTGGCCCCGAAGATATTTATTGTTTGGTTCTCCAATTTTTGCTACAGGATTTCCCATTGTATTTTTTCTAAAGTATCTTCTAGAATCATTGTCTAAATAGATTTCTTTTGAAAGTTATTTTCTATTACTAGATCTTAGTTTATTTCCAATTTTCAATTTTTTTTGTGCTAAATGTAATACTGTCACTTGGAGCCTTTTAATTCAGAAAGGCTGTCATACCATCAGTTTATTTTTTTTTTCTAAACATGAATCAGAACAGTTTTGTCTTCCCTGTCTTTATACTTTTCATGCAACGGTGGTGTTGCAAGTCTGGAAAAACAAATTCTTCTTTTTATGGCTTCATCATGCAGCATAAAATATGGCAAATTTCAGTGTAAGCAGCAGCAGTCTTATTGCAGTTGATTTCTTAATTAAGAGTGCCTTCTCCATATTTTATCACAGCTTAAGTAATTTAAACTGACTAACCATGGAGTTAGAAATTGATGCCACCTCAGCTCCGTCCTGCTATTGCAGGAGAAGAAGATTGCATGGGCTGTCTCAGTTAATCATTTCTTAGTTCTTGTGAGTTTGGAGAATGTCAGTGTTTATCTGCATTGCTTTTTACAGTGTCACTCTTATGCCTCAATCAGTCTCCCTGCCACAAACTACAGCTTTGCAAAACCTGTGTCTGATAGAGAACTTGAGATAGTGGTCACTCACACAGAGTTTGCTTTCTGTTGGCACAGTTCTTTAAGTTTCCAATTTTAGTTGGTGCATTATAGCCACTTAAAAGTTCAAGTATTTTTAAGCAGCTGTCAGATGTGTCAAACCCTTCATCTAACTGTACTGGTAATAGGAGTTTCTGCTGTGTATAAATTTAGTATTTTATGCATTATTTTCAGTGTTACCTGGACACTGACTTTTTAAAAAATTATTATTCTTACTACTTCGTTACTGATTGTATTGTGGTTGAATTTTGTATATCAGCCAGAAGAACTGAAATGTTCATTATTAGAAGCCATTATTTTCAGTGTAGACAGTCATCTTATATGAAGCTGCTGATTGTCTTATGGAAAGCTTCTGAGATATAAAACACTGACCATTGAAAGAGTAGCTAGTAAAATTACCAGTTATTCCAGGCTTTCTGTTTTTTTTGTGTTTTGTTTTGTTGGTGGTGTTTTTTTGTTCGGTATCTGCTGTTGACTAGATAAATCTTTGACCTCATTCAGTATGTTGTAGGATGCAAATCAATGACTAAATTTTCAAGTTTATATATAGAATTTATTTCAGTGTATTATGAGAAGTATTTTTCATTTCAATTTTATTGTATGAAAAAGACAAAGGCTTAGGATGTCTTTAACAGATTAGTATATCAGTGTGATTGTTTATACTTGTTTCCTACCTGCAAAACTCCATTTTGTCTTGGAAGACTCCTCCTGCATTGGAATTTTGGAAAATCCAGCAGATCCCAAAGACTGCAGCTCATGAGGTCTTTTTGAAAACTTTTTGTACTATTGCAGAAATAAATTTTTATGGAGCAAGTTGATTTATGTGCACCATTTTTTGCACAGTAAATTTTTGATGAAGTGGATATTTTTACTTCAGCTTTCCAAAAGGTCAGTTCAAAAAAATCTGTGAATCTGTGTTTGTGATCAGCCATGTCCAACATAATGGACTCACCTTGCCCGATGTAACTTACTGATAGGCTGAAGAAGACAAGTTGACCAAGAATGATTCACATTGAGGTTTCTATAGTGAGCTGGGAAACAACAGATATTGCAGGGCATCAATACCGCTGCTAGGGAGAGTGATAGAGGGGAAGTCATAAAAAAGTCTTTTATCTTGATGATCATCTAGTCAAATGTGTTTATTGCGGAAGAAATACTGGTGTATTATAACAGAATTAGGGTATTGAGGGCTTATTCCAATATACTGTACTTAGTGCTTAACAAGAATAATTCATCCTGGATTGTATTTATTGGAGGCAGGCGAGACTTTCAGGGAATTTGGAAAAACGCTGGATCTAAAGGTTACATCTAAGGGTAACAGGCTGCTGATATTACGGAAGGAAGAACATCAGCCTGGGTTTTTCCTGTCATCTAACAGGAAGGTTCTCTTTACATATATGCTACTTTGTTGCTCTTAGTTGTTGGGTGAGGAGAAACATCATTCATTTTTGGTTTTGTATCATACTAATATAATGTTAGATTTTTCTGTGAACAGTATAGATTGTATTTTATTCCAGTATTTTTTTTCTAAATCCTTTTCTCTACCTTTGATCCTAGCAAAGGTTGGGGTCTTATAGAGGTGGTGGAATACCATTGACTTCGTGGTTTCACTGAGCTTTGTTCTCTGAAGTAATTCTAAAAAGTAATTCCCAAGAATAAATCGATGAAGTTTGATAAGAATGTTTGTTTCTCCCATACCTTTGTTGCAAGCTATTTTTTTTATTGAGCTGTTTTTATTTCCTGTCTGCACGCTTATTTCTTCAGATGCAATAATTTCACATTTTATATGTGACAAAGTTATTTGCAAGTGCCTTTTAAATCATAAATCAAAATTAACAGAAAAATTTAAGCTGGACACACTGTATAAAAATGGAACTATACTATACATTTATTGATTTTGGTTTAATCACCATCAAGTGATTGTTGAGTCTTCTACCAGCTGCTTAAAACAAGTTACTTAAAATATGCTTTTTTAGAATTCTTCCTTGATATGACTGTCCTTGTATCAGCCAACCCATTTGTAGCATACCTGGTATTGTTTTTTTGTTTGGTTTGGGGTTTTTTTGTTGTTTTTTGTTTGTTTGTTTGTTTGTTTTCGGTACTAGCTCATTCTTAAAACTTCACTCTCAAGTTATTTCTGATTTAAAATGTTGAACATTAGAACATTACAATGTTTAGCAACTCATTTTTATCCTTTTTAAAAGAAACATCCTTGCTCCTTTCATTGTGTTAGATACTGTCCGGTAATTGTCGTAGAGCAAGCTGCTAACATAGCTTGCAAAACTTTAAAGGCAGTGACAAGGTCTGTAAGTTGTGCAGCTAACATGTGTTTTGTAGTACTTTATAAATGACAAATCATTCACCGTATGCAAATTAGAATAAAATAGATTTTTTTCAAATATAACTATTAGAAGCAAGCAGCAAGGGACATGTGACCTAAGCAGTTGTAGTTTACTGGAGGATGTTTTTTTTCTATTATGTGCTGAAGTTTTAGTTTCTGCTTTTGTAATACTAGAGGTAGGCTTAATTCACTGTTACAGTACATGAATTAAAGATACCTTTTTGCTTTGAAGTATAACAAATCCTGTTTTTTAAGTACTCTTAGATCAGCAGGAGAGACTTTCATTGTAGCTAATGAGCTTACTGATATGACAGTTCCTGAAGATTCATGTAATTGAAGCAGTCTCTTCTTTTAAACATAATGACTTTCCTGCTTTTCTGTTAGCATTCCAGACAAGAAATACTTTGTTAATTTAGTCCACTTTACTAATTTCTTATTTTCTGGTATTCTAATGATTTATATTGATTTATGCAGGCTGCTGTTTTATTTGATTGACTCTAATTTACACAGACCTTACTGGTAACAGTGTATACAGTCTTCCTTTCATATCTTAATAACAATATAAACCTGCAGGTTTTCTTTCCTTTAAAAGTCATTAACTCATTGTTGCTTTACAAGTAGCTTAACCCAAGTAACTTAAGCATTTTCTCATTTTTGAAACTTTATTCAGTTTTTTTCATAGATAATTATTTTTTTTAACCTAGGCACCAAATTGTAAATGTGAAGTTTAATCTATACTCATTAAAAACCAGGACACTCCCACCTACAACATCTAAAAATTAGAACAGCATGAGAGAACAGTGTTTTTTTCCTGTTACAAAAATTCTAAAAGTCTATGGCAAATTTCTCAGTACTATTAAATAACATACTTTTTGCTATGCATTTCTTGGGCTTTTGTTTTGTCTTAGGTTGCAAAATTCACAGGGTATATTTTCAGGTAGTCGGGATTATTGTGTTGTTTGTGTGGGTTTTTTTTGTACTTTCAGAAAACATGACAAACTTCACAAGGTATTCCATACTGTACTATACTCGGTCACTACTGAAATCAATAGATGGTTTCACTGTCTTGCAGATTACACAAGTTTCCATGTTCTTATAGCAGACTCATAGTGTGGAATATTAGCCCATTCAGAGATTTACTTTGAAAAAAGTTTGTAACTAACATGGTAACAATTTTATCTTAATTATGCTTCCTTTTGAGATTTTTTTTTTTTTTAATGCCAAGGGTTTTGGTTTTTTGTGGAGTTTTCGGTGTTTTTTTGTTATGTATGGAATGTTTCTCTGCCTTAAATAGTAGTTCTCAGGCTTGATGGCTCTGAAGAATAACCAGGAGACTTGCTACTAATCAAAGCCATTTCTAGAGGTCCATTTTAAAAAATCTGGATCTGTTACCTGAATTTTCTTTTTTGGTGACTTTTCAGAAAGAGAGTAAAAAGAGTTCTTCAGAGTATTGAAAAAGGATCTGTGTACTTCTTCATTTTCAGATGTTAATTTAATTAATTCAGCTCTTAGGTAGCTTCACTTATGGTATACAGCTCATCTGTGTTTTTGTTAGGTTTTTTTATATGTAGGTTTATGGAATACAATTGAAAGTAGCTATTCAGAGATTTCCAAGAATCGCAGAGAGTAATGTGACAAATGGCTCATGTTGCATCTTTCTGGTACACACAGGCCTGTAGCTCAAAATCTAATGGTAATAGTCACAAAGTTTCGGGAATGATCATAACAGTCAAAACACAAGGTTTATCTTCTGAGTGAAAATCGCTCTATCACTTGTACCTGTTAGAACCTCTGGCTCTTAGGTATGTGATCCTATTGGTTGCATATCAGGACATGACCCAAGGGAGGTATTAAACTTATGTTATGCATTAGTTTATATGGCAAGAAGCCAATGTGTGCTTTATAAGAGCTATTGAATAATCTTGTAAGTTAGTCTAGAGGCATATAAGTCTATAAGTATTCCTTATATCAAGTGAAAAAATCTTAACAGAAATGTGGACTTAATTAGAGGAATTCTATCATAGTAAAGAATTTGATTTTATGTCCCATGGAAAATTGATATCAAAGTTGAACAAAATGAGAATTAGTCAAATTACTATATAAAAAAGAATGCAATATTTAATTTTGTAAAGGAACTTGCTCATTTGGGGAACAGTTGTACTTGTGATTTCTAAAGATTTGCTGTTATTAGGAGCAGAAATGCCCCAGTAAAATGAGGTGATGAGACAAAATTAGCAGCTGTCATTAGAAAAGGGTTAGAAAACCACAGTCATGAAGAGCACTAAAGTATGTGTATGGGGGTAATAAAGAAGAGAAAGATATTTCACTTAATTAGATTACCACAAATGCAAATTAGTTTAGAAAATCAGATCAATGTGCCTAACTATCAAAAGAGTAAGGTTACAGAAGTGCCTTCTTGAAATTTGTTTTCCTTGGTGGAAAAAAGCAACTGTGCGCTTTAAGATGGGGTTAGATTGCTTATAATAATGATTATTTAAATGTGGCACTCAAAATAGAAAATACTAAATTTTATGGCTCAAGAGATAAACAGTAATAAGAATTGAAGTTTTGGGTCGATTTGGCTTTCAAACAAGACTCATATTAACTGTAAAGTGATGGTATCAGCCTTAAAATAGAGACTAACAAGTTGATGACAGACAAAGAATTCCATATGGAAAAAGGGTTTTGAGATACCATTGTTTAAAAGGAACAAAAACATTTGTTAAAGTGATCTTTTTTTCTTGATTTTTGTTGTGAAGACTGTGAAAACGTGATGTTTTTAGCAATTCATTTTACAATATTATAGAGCACTAAGCAACAGAGGAAGTTATAAAGGAAGTATTTGTCCATGAATGCAGTACTTAGATTAGAAGTGTTTCAAGCTCTAAATTGTGTGAAAGAGATTCTTGTACATGACCGAAATAGCATATTATTTTGTGGTTAGTGTTTTTTGAACCTATTTGAAGATAATTTGGTTTTTAATCTTGAAAATCTTAGGCTAAAAATTTATGTCTATTTACCAGAAATGTACCATTTAAGACATAAAATGTCCCGCTTCAGCATTTGAGATAACGTACCAGGAGCATTAAATTTTTGCAAAGGGAAATTCATGGTGGTGTGGTTTAAGTACACGTTTAAATATTTCTACAGTTTTGTGTTTATTCATGTTTTTTGCACCCCTGTCTATATCTGTAATGGATCAGCAACTCTTGCTGTATTGGGACACATTGGCATACTACAGACTTTCCATATTCATGTCTGAATTTATTATTGTATAATAAATTGAACTTATTGAAAATAAGTTCACCTTCTGTGTTGTTTTGGGTTTTTTTTGTATGATTACATTTCACAATATAAACATTTTGTTTTTAAAAGATGATGGAACATACGCAATACTGTTATATACTTACTGCAAAGTACTTTTTGTCTTAATGTTCGTAGCTTTAAGTTGTGCACAATTCTGCTATCTGGCAAGTAATTTTAAGATACAATTATGCCATGAATTGCTGAAATATGAGTGAAATATTCTAGTTCCTTTAGGGTATGGAAGTATTTGCATCTCTTGCAACCATGAATTAGCAAAACAAATATTAAGCATTTGAGTATTTGCACGTTTTTACCAAAACAACATTTGAATTTGTTATACAATATTGAAGTATGTCAATAGTCCTTGGAAGTAGCTTTTTTTATTATCTTCCAGTGATCCAACAGTTAAATATCATGGTCAGCACCTGGTGTAGTCCTTGAGCACCCAGTTATTAAAACATATAGACAGACCAGGATTCGCCTAAAGCTGTACAATGCTTTTAATTTCATATTTATTCGACTGGGTATAAATATCTGGATGATACTGAGAGATTTCATTGCTGTATAGCGTTTTAAGTGACAGTGAGGTTAAGACAAATAAAAGTTTATTGATAATCTATAAAGGAAACATGTAGATATCTAGTAAAAGACAAAGAAAAATATCAAGTTGGTTATGCAGAAATCAGTTGCAAAAGAAACTTTAAAATGGCAGAAAGGGCAATGGAATAGAAAAGTTGAATACATTGTGCAGGTGTATAGATTCTTGAAAGAGAGAAAGCTTAAATTTAATGAATAGGGAAGTGTGGCAAGTGCATATATATATATGTATGTGTGGGTTTGTGTATCTCACTACCTATATATCTATCTCAGGGAGACAGAGATTGTGGTGATGGGATTGTGGAGAATGCTGATAAATCTGTCTGGTTTTAAACTTCCGTTTTAAACTTTGCTAGACTGCTATTCATTAACATTTCATGCTAACTGTTCCTTCTTAATAATTGTTAATCACTGTTACTGTGTATTCCAAGCAGTTAATTATTAACAATCATACCCTTCATTAGCTGGGAACAGAATCCAGTGCAGCCAGCACAGTGCTTTGTGATGCCGGTCCCCACGAGTCGAGGTGATGAGGCTCAAGGGCTCTTCAGTGAGGGAAGGTGCAACTGATGTGAAGGTCTTCTCTCTCTTCCCTCCTCCCAGTTTGATTTCTTCTTTTAAGATTCTGTCTCTTGGCAGCTTTTGGTCCACCACTGCACCGTATCACTGTGTGCTGAGCAATACTGAGGAATGTTGCTTGGCCATTTTTACCTCTTATCTTTGCAGCTGTTTCTTTCTTTCAATATCAGTCCAAGGATGAATAACTGACCATTGGTGACTTGTTTGCCATTCAGAGGTTTCTGTTTTCAGTTTGCCTATATTTTCAAGTTCTGAACTTAAACTGTGCACTGTAAAAAGAAAGATGTGGTGTCAAGCTGCACTTCACCCAAGAGGTTCCCAAAAGAAGTTTATCACATGTCTAGCAGGCCAGAGCTCTTGTGTAGGTAGTAAAGGGCACACTTAGGATAAGGTCTGAAGCATATTCCTACTGATAATAGTATGATGATTACTGGGTAACTGGGTACAAAAATGCTTATGCCTTGTTTACCAGTCAAACTGCATTAGACTGCTTATATTTAAATTTGAGTTCGAAATAGGACAAAATAAATTAAATGCTACTTAGAGAGCTGCTTCTTTCATGTGTGCAACTGGAGTCTGCTTTGTCTACAGCAATTTCAAGGGCTCAGGCATCAATGGCATTGTCAGAGTTTTGGGGAAAATTGGATTTCATCAAGAGTGTTGTACACTGTTATACACACACCAAGGGAAAAAAAAAGGAAAAAGGTGGGGGGTGCAAAAAGGTAGAAAATGGCTGTAGAAGGCAAGAGAAAGCATCACGTTGGGAGAAATAAAGCATAAATATTCTATTTTCAGTGTTCTGTGACACCCAGCGAGTGTATCCAACCAGACCTTATTCCGCCTTCTAATATTTTGCCCTTGGAATATTTCTTTTAGTGGTCTAAACTGTCTTAACAGTACAGGGATTTTGTTGTTGTTTTTGGGAGGTTTTTGGGGCTATATTTTGTCATTTAACTTTATTTTTAAATGTTACATCAATAATACGTTGGCAATTAAAAAAGAAAAAAAAAATTCGGTAAACTCTGTCCATCAGGCCAGTATGAAGTTCAAATGGCGAAATCAATAATATATTTTCAGATTTCTGTTTTTTACATAACATGATATAGTTTTCTGTATCAGACTTGTTACTGTCACTCTCCTCAGATTATAGGGACCAGAATAGCACAAGGGATGCAAATTGTCTATAGGCAGAAGAAGATTCTGTTGATATGGAGATTGTGACCATTCAAGAAAATTGTCATATAGGGTGGGCAGCATGTAGGATTTCTGAAATATCTGTTGCAAAAAGTAGCAGAAGGTTTACAGCAATATAAATGAGAGAGCACAGTAGTAGCATTTTGCTTTGGAGAATTATTTCTAGGTTTTGAGATAAAACAGGTGTAGTCCCAAAACTAGATGAAATATTGCTTTAATTTTAAGCAAGAATAATGATCTGGGGATGGGGGAGAGGAGAGAAAAATGCCTCCATAAAAATTTGTTGGAAGAAAAAATTCAGAGTACAGTATTCTCATATTGTAAATACAAGTTTCCATTTCTGCATTCTGAGAGAACTGAGATATAGAACTAAAAGTTTAATAAATACATGTTTTAGTAAGTATATGTTTTATCAGGTTTTGCTGTGGCTTTAGTAATGTTGTGTGACTACAGTATAATTAAGAAACTGGGAGAAAAGAGTGATTTGGACGATTACACATCTTTTTGCCTGACCATAATGATATGAAAGTTCATAGAGGAAAGTATAATCAAACATGTGGAGGTTAATGAGAGTGGCATAAAATTAAAATGAATTTATTGGTAGTAGACTGATCTGCTAGCTTTGACTATTAGTTTCTTTTTTTTTTATCAACACATGAAATCTGTTTTGACTTCAGGAAAGCACTTGGTATTCTGTAAAAGTGGAGAATATTCATTAGAATATAAAGTGGAAGAGGCATAAAGTACTGTCTAAAAGGAACATTGCAAAATGTTTATTATTGAACCAATGAGCATATCTGACAAAGGGTTAGATAGCTTTGCCAGCCAAGGCGGTGAATGGGTTGTCATCACTGAATGATCCTGAGAAAACAGGGTAAAAGAAATTAAAATCGATAGCATGAAGTACAAGATCAGGCATCTTGATAGTGTTATAAGAGCTTTGGTCAAGAAAAAAATGTTGTTTTATTGTAAGATAACCAGATAAGGTATTTCCAGTAGAAATGTAGAAATAGTAATGTAAACATTAAAAGGGCATGTGAGTCATCACCTGAAATACTGTGGAGAAAGGTTTTAAAACAGGAGCAGGTGAAGACACTTTTGGAATAACCATGGTATTGGAAAATCTGAATCAGGAGAGGAAACCTGAAAAAGAAAGTTGTTTTAACCATGAAATCTAATTATTGCCTATAAAAATATCAAGAGCCTTTTTGAAATAGCAGTATGAGAAATCAGAGGATGTGAGAGTGTCCAGGTACACATGTGTTGTATTCAACGAAACACTTGGGTTTGTGGTCTCACTAACATTCAAATCCCTGGTCTTTGTTTCCAGACTACTATATGAGTTGCTTACTTCAGTTTGGCTTGGGTTTATATCTGAATCCTCCAAGGATTAGGGGATAAAGTTAGGGATTTTTTTTTCCCTTTTCTGCCATTCTTCTGTGTCTCTTCAGATTTTATTCTATGTCTTCTAGAGGGGCACGAGGGAAGACTTGCAGCTCTTTCATGTGATCTTTTTGTTGAATAGCTGCCTATGTTTACAGATTAGATTTTTTCCATCTGTTTTTCGCTAAATTGGAAGTTGCAAAGACAATGGTCCCAAAGTAATATCAGCATATTGTGAGCTAGCCTCTGCATGAGACTGTCACCAGAAATACAGCCTTAAAGGAAAACATATCTGACAATTGTGCACTTGTGAAATCAAAGGAATGTTGAATTTTTGTATTCAGGAACAGCTTAAGATCATGACAGAGTAAAATAACCCTTCAGAACAAGGTAGAGATGTAAAGATACTTGATCAAATATACAACTGTTCAAGGTCAAAAGAACTGAAATAAAAAATTGGTTTTGTTGGAAGCAAGAATTCAAAAATCTCTTGTTTACAACCTGTTAATCAACTCTAGGCCCTGAGTTGGTGGGTAAAAGGATGCAGCCGTTAGTCAGCTGCTACCTGCAATTGATACAGAAGGCTTTTTCATGGTGTTTTTTTTGTTTGGTTGTTTATTTTTTTAAACCTGTGTACTTGCTAAGTCTCAGCATTCTGACATTTTGCAAGTGCGTCACTTTAATTTTTTGCTGTGAACTCATTTTATGCAAGACAAACTACATTGTGAAGGTTCCTATCGAGAGATTAAGCACAAGGCATTATAGTCTGTGTTTCTTGGCAGCTTCCTAAGTAAATCAGTGTCTTAAAATTGTGTGCCTAACCTCAAAGGCTTCTTATGGCAGCAGAAGTATGACTTTATATTAAAATCAGGTTTGTTTTAGGAACCTGTGAAGACTGAAGCACATCTGTAATCAACATTGTCAGCTTCTAATTTTAGCTCTGCCTCCCAAAGAAGGCAGTTTCTTAACTACCAAAGCCAACTGACGTACCTGCTGATGATCTGCCAACTCTATCATTCAACTGGAAAACAGTGTTTTTGAGAAAACAGTGGATTTTAAAAAACAAATGATGAGTTATAAATTACAATATGAACATACATTTATATTCCCTTAATCTTTTTAGAAAAGTTGTCTCCAAATTGTGGGGGTTTTTGTTTTTGTTTTGTTTGTTTGTTTGTTTTTTTTAAGTTTACACTGCCATCTTAACAGGTTGCCATTGATCACTTCATAGTTTTGTTAACCTTTCTGCTATGAATGGCATTGTAGCTGCTATGCACCGTTTTACTCTAGTCACTCTGTCAGACTTTTATGAGAGAAAGCTGTGTTCAGTGTGTGTATCTTGTATTTTCCATCACATAACTCTACTCAGAGCATGAATTTGTGGATCCACTATGGATCTTAGTAGTAAGGTCATAGGGCCAAAAATCTTTCTTTCAAGATTTTTTAGATAAAGGTTAAAGCAGCTTTACCATTATAGGTACAGCATATTATGAATTAAATAAATAAAGGAGAAAAGGAAAAAAATATTGTGTCATTAGACTAAAATTCAGAATATGTTCTTATCTATATATGTTGTTCCTATGGAACATATTTACATGTTAAGTTTAGTTCATAAACAATCAGGAAATAAATCTTGACTGATTTCAGTAACCTAAGTCTAACGTAGAATACATGCTAACAGGAGTTATCCTCAGGTTGCTATTTATGGTCTTGGTATTTTAATAATCTATTTACAGATCAAATATTATTGCTTCAAATGGATGAAAGTTGCATTTCTCTTTTTTTGATACAGCAAATTTGCGCGTTTTCTCCATTCTTCTATAAATCCCTGATGTTTCATCTCTACTCTTTTCTTTTTCCTAGGTCTGTGTTTTGCTCTGCCAAACTCTCTCAAGTGTTTGCTCTTCCCTCCAGCTTGTCAAGCACTTTCGCTTTGACAAATTCTGTTGTTTTTTTTTTTTACCAGGCATCATGCTTTCATACTACGGAATTGAGTTTTAGGTTTCATGCATAGGTGTTTAATAGCCCCATTTTCTCTGTGTTTTGAGGGTCTTATTTTCTTTATGACCTTCCATACAAATGTCCTTATTTTCTTCTTTTAGCAGAATGAGATGGAAGAAAACTTAGTAGTTCTTGGAGTAGCTTCAAAACTTGTCCTATGGTAAATCAGAAGACAGACCAGCATACGTGTATGTCAGGATGTTTAAAAGAGTGTTAATTGCAGTGCAAAACCTTAAGCATAAAAAGAAAACAAGATGCAGTGTTCAAACAGCATACATGTAATTAGAATAAGGCAACCGCATAAGTGAAGGGAGCTGAACATTGTAGAATGACACCTCCCCTTCCCCCATCTTGTGTTTTATTTGTTCAGTGTGGTTTTATTTCAGAATTAAAAACGTAGTATGCTGATTTGGATGAGCTTTTAACTCATGTATTTTACAAACAATGTTTCTTGTTTAAGGTGTTAACAAAATGAATGTTCTGTATTTTAGTCTCAGCAGAAAACCTGGAGAAGAGCCTGAAGCATATGGAGAGACAACTCCAACAGCTTGAGAAGGATTTGCAGACTTTTCCAGTTCCTGAAGATAAGCACGATAAGTTTGTAGCAAAAATGTCAATATCCTTTGGAGTACTTTTGGGAAAAAAAGAAAAAAAAAAAAACAAAACAGTAATTTAATTGCTTTACTTTCAACTTTACATTTCTTTTCATAACTTCCGTCTAATCTGCAGCATCTATTTTTGAAAAAATGTAACTTTTTCCCCTCAAAACTAAATACATGAACAGTCCAATTAAAGGATTCATCTGTAGTGGATAGACTGTGGAGAAAAGTGCTTACTGTCAGGTTTTACACTGTGTATAAGTTTCTTAACTTAGTGAAAAGTAGTTATAATGAGAATGTTAAGCGCTTCATTTTAGTGTTAAATGATTTTTTTAATGTGAGAGTATCTTAGGAAAAGATGTCTGTCACTCTGTGTTTGTTTTCTGATGTATGCATTTCCACTGTGATTGTTTTTGTATATGAAACCACAGAACCAAAAAATTTATTTTCTCATTTCACAGAATCACAGAATGTTAGGGATTGGAAGGGACTTCGAAAGATCATCTACTCCAGTTCCCCCGCTGGAGCAATAACACTTAGATGAGGTTACACAGGGGTGTGTTGAGATGGGTTTTGAATGTCTCCAGAGACTGTTCCAGTGTCTGTCACCCTCATTGAGAAGAAGTTTCTTCTCATATTTAGGCGGAACCTCCTATGTTTCAGTTTGCACTCGTTGCCCATTGTCCTATCACTGGTTGTCACTGAGAAGAGCCTGGCTCCATCCTCACGACACTCACCCTTTATATATTTGTAAACATTAATGAGGTCACCCCTCAGTCTCCTCCAAGCTAAAGAGATGCAGCTCACTCAGCCTTTCCTCATAAGGGAGGTGCTCCACTCCCTTGATCATCTTTGTTGCCCTGCACTGGACTCTTTCCAGCAGTTCCCTGTCCTTCTTGAACTGAGGGGCCCAGAACTGGACACAATATTCCAGATGCGGTCTCACCAGGGTGGAGTAGAGGGGAAGTAGAACCTCTCTCGACCTACTAACCACCCCCTTCTAATACCCCCCAGGATGCCATTGGCCTTCCTGGCCACAAGGGCACAGTGCTGGCTCATGGTCATCCTGCTGTGCACCAGGACCCCCAGGTCCCTTTCCCCTATGCTGCTCTCTAATAGGTCGTTCCCCAATTTATACTGGAACCTGGGGTTGTTCTTGCCCAGATGCAGGACTCTACACTTGCCCTTGTTATATTTCATTAAATTTTTCCCCACCCAATTCTCCAGCCTGTCCAGGTCTCGCTGGATGGCAGCACAGCCTTCTGGAGTGTCAGCCATTCTTCCCAGTTTGGTGTCATCAGCAAACTTGCTGATAGTACACTCTAGTCCCTCATGCAAGTTGTTGATGAATATATTGAATATATATATTACATTTTATATATATATATATATATATATATATATATATATATATATATATATATAAAAAAAAAATATACTGAATAGTACTGATCCCAGTACTGACCCTTGAGGCACCCCACTAGGTATGGGCCTCCAACTAGACTTTGCCCCATTTATTTATTCCAAATCCTGCAGCCAACTTCCCTGCCTGCCTGCCTCCCTCATAAGAAATCTTTGTGACAGGAAGATACTTAATTAACGAAGATAAAAACACATTCTTTTACTTAAACCTCCCTACCAGATGATGTTCGTATATGCTGGGGACTAAGACTAATCTGGAATCAGAAATATCAGCAGATAGAGAATCAGGTAGAAATTTCCTCTCCAGGCATGGTAAGGTTGCTCCCTAGCTGGAAGACAACTATGCTGTGTACAAAGGCAGGGAGACTCAGGAGACAGTTCTATTGATTAATCTCAAACCATTAAATAAAAGATGACAAGGGACCCTGAGGCCAAGTGGATGTACTGGTTCTTGCTGCATTAGGGCCAGTTTCTTCTTCAGTAGACTAGCTGCAAGCAAAGTGTGCACAACTTAGCTTTAGGCCTTCTCTGGACTCTGTGGGCTATCTGTAACCTTGCAATGTTGCTACTGATTTTTTGTGAAGTTGGTGAGGTTGTTCTGTTTGTTTTTGTTGCTCGCTTTTTTTTCCAGCTCAATGTGTTTTTGAGAGATATGTTGCAGCCCACCAGCATGGTGTCTCTATAGTGTGAAATGTAAGTTTTGTCCCTGAAGAAGCCAGTAGCATAATAGCAGAACTAGGAGAAGGGATCCTGAAGGCAAGAGATAAACTATTGCTAGGAATTTAAAGGAAAACATATCCATCATAGCTTTCTCAGAAATGTTGCTAGGACTATGCAAAGTCTGCGTTTGGTTAAGAAAATGATGTATGGTCTAATAAGTTAGGAATGAAAAGCATGTATTGAGAAATAAAACCTGTGGAAAAGGACAGACTATTCTTAATCCAAAATAGTCATGATGCTGGCACTTCAAATACCCTATAACCTTTCATTTTTAAGCTGAGGAGTAGAGTTTGAAGTAACAGATAATTTAGTATACAGCATTCTTTGGAGATGTGGTTATAAAACTTCCATACCTATAAAACAGACATGAAAGGAATTAGCAAAGTTCAGTTGAGAATGCATGAAGAATACTCTGAAAAAAATAGCTTCACTTGAGAAAGAGAGCATGGGAAAAGTAAGCTGAGGAATAAATAGGTACTTCTATGCTAATATCAAAGATCTAAAATAAAAAGAAAAATATTATGTAGGATGCCTCATTTCCCTTTGTGTTACTGATGTATTGGGCACTTCTGAAACTTCTTGTCAGGGAGTAAAATATTGTGCTATAAGGTTATAAATTGTATTTAGGAAGATTAAGTCACAGTTGTAGAGAAATAGTTTGAAAGGTTAAAATATAATAGAAGTCAGATCGGCTAAATAGGCAGACCTTGTCAATACATAACTTTTTTAGGGATTGAAATTCCACTCCCAAGTATGAAGAGCATTAAAGCAGTTTACTGATTGCTTTAAGGATAGTGATCATCTTAGGAAATGCAAAGGGTGGTATAGATGTCACCTTTCTCAAGCATCTCAAAAGCTACAATCCTGCCAAGGAAGACTTAGATTATCAATGTGTACCAAGAAGATAAGCCATAGCCATAAAGCTAAATTTGTTCTTTGCATCAGTTTTCTCTGGGGAGAACTTCAGTTGACCCCACTCTGCAATATTTTGAGTGGAAGGATGATCTCAGATGAAGGAGTCAGTGGAAGTTTTTTTAAAGGAGAATTTAAAATGAATAGCAATAAATCCCCAGAAGTAACCAGTGGTCACAGAAGACTTGAAAAGATTTTAAAATGAACTCAAATATAAGCTGGATTACAGATTCCTACAAGAACTGAGTCACGCGAAGACACTAAAGGAATGAAAGCTGAAAAGAAGCACCTGAGTTTTTTCAAAAGGGCTGCAAGGAGGATTGGAGATGTGGAGCAGTAAGTCTGGCTTCTGTACCAAGAAAACTGATGAAGACTGAATAAAACCAAAACCAACATCTATATATGAGAGATATAATATGATGGGGGAGAGTCAATGTGGGTTGTGTAAAGAGAAACCATCCCTCGCAGATTTCTTACAGCAAGCAGTAAAGGTAGGACAGTCAGTAGATCACAACTGAAATTCCATGCGTCTTTCAACAAGGTGTATTAATAAAGACTTGCTAGAAAATAGATTTCTTAGATCAAAAGTGGAACGACTTTTTTCTCGATTACTATCTTAAAAGAAAGAAAAAAAAAAAAAAAAAAGAAGAAAAACCTCACTTCAAAAAAGGAGAACTGGCAGATGCTGACAAAAGAACAAGTCAACTTCAATGATGGAGTAATAGGTGTGAAGGAAAAACATTACATCAGAACAATTGAGAACAAATATAGTTAAGAGCAAGCAGGAAACAAATAAGTTGCTTTAAAAATCAGTAATACTCTTGTATTTTGAGTGCTTCCATCACCCCATCTCAAGAAGTATACTGTATACTTACTGGTGGAGCAGAGACTGGTGACAATGATCAGCAGCAGGCAATAGTTTCTGCATCTGGGATATTTTAATAATTAGCACTCTGAAAGTGGAAAATCAAAAAAGCTAGGAAAATATAGTAAAAATACTTGTAATTTTGTATGCCATACAAGAGGGAAGTTAGGAGCATATTAATTGTGTCTTATTAATAGCCAAGGTTCCTTTCAAGTAAAATACTGTCCAGCAAGTTAAAACATAATAGCAGAAATGTTTTCTTACACAACAGACATTTAAACTGTAGCATTTGCTTTTAGGATGTTGTAGAGGCTGAAAATGTAAATTAATTTTGTGTAAGACTTAGATAATTAGCTAAAAGTAGTACTTTTGGAGCTATTAAACACAGTAGTCCAGAGGTAGCTTTAGCTCAGAAAATTCACTAGGGTGCTGACTGTTAGAAAGTAAATACTAGATCAGTTGAATGATCACACTATGTTTACCAAGTTTTCTTCTTGTTTTCCCTAATCATTGGGTATTGACTACTGTCAGAAACAGGTGAGATGAATATTTGGTCTTACTCAGAATAAATTGGTACAGGTAAAAGTAGCCATACTACATATTTCATGGTATTAGACTGTACAATTGACAATATTTTGAATAGTAAATATCATGAACGGGAATAGTTTGCCCTCACCTACTACCTCTCCTTGCAGATGTGCAGTAATTTCAGAAGAGTGAAGTTGCATATTATTTCCAGTAAAGTCTGTGAACACACTAATTAAAGAAGCTCCCATTTAGAAAAACAGGAACTTCAATAAATTACGAAGCAAAAAATGTTTGATGTAAAGGTTAGATAATCCTGCACAGCTTGATGAAGCCTGGACCTGTCTTCACTTTTATTCCTATGACAAGCAAAGCTGAATGATGCTGATGCCATGAAAGGCATGCAGCTCATAAAAAGAAACCAGCAGGAAATCTGAAAAAGGAAGGATGGTGCTTTGTTGGAAATAATTTTTCATCCTGAGTACAATTAGGCTCCATGGACAAGCAGGCTATTACATCCTGTCGCTAAATATCACAACCCAAAGGCCCCTAATGAACTGATTAGCATTCTTATTTCTTTAGGAAGTCAGATATATGCACAGTTGGCGCACTCTTTTATTGACAAGGTCTAGAATTATGAATATTTCTCTTATATATTAGATAGTGCTAGTTTGTCAGTCATCTTATGTGTAGAGGCTGAAAAGAAGTTATAGTTTTTAATATTATTGCAGTTCTTTTGTTTACTTTAGTTAGGAAAATCAAATAATATTGAATTGATATTGATTTTGAGTATTCAATCCGTTGAGTGAAATGTTCAATGAAAAGCATCGTGAACAAGATACACTTGCATGTTCAAAATAAAAATTTAGTGGGTTTATGAAGAGTATTGCATGTTAATAGCTTAATTAAGTAACTTAGTCAACATGCTCTTTATCAGCCCAGCTCTCAACTCGTGATTTTCTAAATAGCAACTAGGAAACTCTTGACAAGTTTCAGCCTACCACTGAATGGAGCATTAACGGTGATTTTCACAGAAGCTTATGGAACTAATACTTGAGAGAAAATGAGTTGGGTGCTGCCTTTCAGACAGGAACAGAGTCCTTTCTTTTTGATCAGTTCTCTGTTCCTCTTCCTTGTTATTTAAGTTAATTTGCTGACATTGTGAAAAGAGAAGGAAGGAGCAGTGCTTACCCAAGTCAGAGTCTGATTCAAGGGAGGTAGAAGAAACCCATTTCAGCTGTGAGAAAGAGACTACCTGCTGCCTCTAAATTGTGGGTTACTTAATAGGCCTCATACTTTGAGCTTCCTTCTGTGCAACATAAACAAACTGAAGTCTGTAAGATGTCATCACATCTTAAGGACTTTGGAAGATTAGAGTACCTGACCTTGTTAGGTGAAAAAAGATTGTATATTGCTCTTTGGGAGAGGGTCAAGAGGGTAGTGAGATAGGGCTTTGCAAAGAATGTAAATGTAAGTAAAAAAAAAATCCTTTATACAGGTCTTTAATATCTGATCTGGACCTCAGATGTATATTGCAGCTAGCAGTGGTGGTTTTGCTCATAATATATGGAGTGCACGCACTGGATGCAGCAGCTCTTTGTGGTACAAATATGTGGCAATCTGTTTTAGTATTATAGCATAGATGCAAGTAGGAGTGAGTGAGTCAAGGAAAAGGTATTATTTGACAAGTACTTCTCAGAAGGTGCTAATTTAAAAATCTAGACATTTTTATGTGTTTCTTGGACTATTATATTCAGATAAGGAATTTTACTGTTGAACCTGCTATATGTATATAAAAGGAAATCCCTATGACACATTTTTTAGACAATTGCAGCTGATTTCAGAAGAACTTGATGTGGGAAATCCTTAACAGAGCCCTAGAACATTCACACCCTTTAGCCTTAGTGGAAAACATTTGCTGAAATCCTGTCTTGAAGTGACCTCAAAGTCTTTACACCAGTCTTCAAAAAGTTTGCCATGTTTTTATGGAGGCAGTTACTGGCTTAATATAGCAGCAATCTGAGTTCGATTTTGAAGATTCTGCTAAAATGTATGCAGCATCTGGGCACTTGTTCATCTTTTGTTCTTCTGCAGAATAGTACTCCTTTTCAGTTATCTACACTTAATATGTAGGTTAATTTGTGAAAAAGTCACAAGCAGTGAATATAGGGTCTACTAAGGAAATGTTTGGTACAGGTTCACATTATTTGTGATCTGCTCTAAGGTTACAGCTGCTTTTATTTGGCTTGAGTTAGCCTGCAATACTTTAGTGTTTTTATATAGCATAATATATGTAAGAAAGTGCAGAGGAGGGTGATGAAGCTGGTGAGGGGTCTGGACCACAAGTCTGATGAGGAGCAGCTGAGGGAACTGGGGCTGTTTAGCCTGGAGAAAAGGAGGCTGAGGGGAGACCTTATCACTATCTACAACTACCTGAAAGGAGGTTGTAGCATGGAGGGTACTGGTCTCTCTTCCCAAGTCGCAAGCAATAGGACAAGAGGAAATGGCCTCAGTTTGCACCAGGAGAGGTTTAGATTGGATATTAGGAAAAAATTCTTCACAGAAAGGGTTTTGAGGCATTGGAACAGGCTGCCCAGGGAAGTGGTTGTGTCACCATCCCCAGAGGTGTTTAAAAGGTGTTTAGAAGAGGTTCTCAGGGACATGTTTTAATGCCAGATTTAGTTGAGGTTGTGGTTGAACTCGATGATCCTGAGGGTCTCTTCCAACTGATATGATTCTATGATATTACAATCAGTATAAACTTCAGACAAGCAATTCCCTATGAAAAGAGCTGCAGTGAATATTGTGAGACAAAACATAGAGCAGTTAGAACTTTTGCCACAGATATGACTCGTCTCAGCCCTGCGTTGCTTTCCTGTTCCATTAATGAGCAGTATGATGATCTGTAGTCCTATGAGTCCATAAAGGTAGTCTGTGAAGTGAAGCAACTTCAGAAAAAGTTAACAAATACCAAACTTCTTGATTTCCTTTTCTCCCACCTGTGTCGCAGCTCTGCTATATTTCTGTCTTCATTCATCCAAAGCAAATGAATTGTGTAGCTGATAATGCATATATATCAACCTGTTCATAATAATTACAGTTGAGACTGCTCTACTCAGTAGTATTCCCTGTTGTCTCCCGTTTAGCTAGTGCTGGCTAACAAAAGCCACATTTAAGCAAAAAAGGAAGAAGACTTATTAAAAATGCCTAAATTGAAGCACAGTCTCAATAGAATGCCAAGAGCTTAAGGTATCCCATGATACACCAAATGGAAAATAAAAATCTCAGGATTCATCATGTCTGGTATTAAAATACTGGATAGTAAAGGATCTTTCTGGAATGCTGTATTTTTGGTTTAAAATTATGTATCTCAAATGCAAGAGCAGTCAGTTTTCACCGTATAAACTAAGCAGTTTATACACTATGTATTTCTATTTACTCTATTTACATAGCTGTAACTTTAGTTGCATCTTGCAGAATATCACAGAAATTTCTTCTTTCTCACTTCTCTATCCCCCAAGTTTCCTTTTCTCTATATACTCCGGCATATCCTTTGTTTACAAACTTGAGTATATACTTTATGGATAATTTTAGTGCTTTTTTTCTGAATTTGTTTTCCTTCCTAGAAAACTGAACTAAGTTACTGGGATGTTTGATGTATGGCATTGCACATACTGACAACAAAACAAATTTATCTGATTTCTCTTTACCCTGTGTGTAAATAAACAACCTCATACTTGCAAAATATAGTTTATTTCTCACTAAGTCCTGTTAATGAAATGTTAAGAATCACAAATAAGTATCCTAAATAATAGGATCAAAAATAAACAGGATGTAGCAATGTTTGTTTCTAGTTTCACTTAGTGGATTTTTTTGAACTGCTGACATTTCTTTTGATGGTCCTAACCTGTGTTTTCTCATGTCTAGTTTCTCATCTTACTTTTTTTATTTAATATTTGGCAGCTGGTACATACTTGGTATTTTAAAAGCAACGTTGACAAATCAGAGGATTTAAAAATCCTCTTACCACCTTTCCTTGCTGTCCCACCGATAGCTTTTGAACATCCTTAATAATTTTAAAGAAACTCAACTATGAAGGGTAGTTTCCTGTAAGCTCTGTGTGCATCTTGAGAGCTAAGAAGAAGAGAGGGATTCGGATTGATGCTGAAGAAAAAGTGGGCCAGCAGCATTAATTCTCTGAGCTGTTGTTGACTGGTCCACACAGGCAGTTTGAAGCTGCTCACGAGCTGCATCTTGGAAGTCAACAGAGGCATGGAGAGAAGCTCATACTAGCTAAGGAGACTTATTAAAGGAAGAGAAAGTTGGAAATCAAATGTTTGGGGGGTGATGGGAGATGTATCATTTCAAATCACTGAAATCTAGGCTTTAATTAGTCCTTTTCTACAAGACTGTCGGAGTGGAGTCTGTTCTGCCCTTACAGACCCAGCTAACAGCCATCTCTATTTGAACTGGCAATGCAGCCCAGAAGGCCAGTAGTATCTTGGGCTGCATCAAAAGGAGAGAGACCAGCAGGTCAAGGGAGGTGATTCTGCCCCTCTGTTCTGCTCTGGTGAGACCCCACCTGGAGTCCTGCATCCACCTCTGGAGCCTCAGTACGGGGAAGACTTGGAGCTTTTGGAGAGGGTCCAGAGGAGGTCACCAAGATAGGAGAGGTGTTCAGCCCTCTGATATGAAGACAGACTGAAAGAGTTTGGATTGTTCAGCCTGGAGAAGAGAAGACTCCGGGACACCTTATTGTGGCCTTTCAGTACTTAAAAGGGGCCTATGAGAAGGATGGGGGCAGACTTTTTAGAAGGGCATGTTGTGACAGGACAAGGGGTAATGGTTTTAAACTAAAACAAGGGAGATTCAGCTTAGACATGAGGAAGACATTTTCTTACATTGAGGGTGGTAAAAGACTGGAACATTTTGCCCAGAGTTGGTAGATACCCCATCCCTGAAAACATTCCAGGCCAGGCTGAAAGGGGCTTTGAACAACCTGATCTAGTTGAAGATGTCCCTGCTCATTGCAGGGGGGTTGGACTAGATGACCTTTGAAGGTCCCTTCCAACACAAGCTGTTCTATGATTCCATTATTCTATAATAGCGACATTTGAATGTTGTGGAAGTGCATTTTTTCTCCTTTCGTGCATGTGTTCGAGAACATCATTGGATGACTTTCTAGCATGAATTCTAAATCATAAATATAAAACCATTAACTGCTTACTTGGTATTTTAAAAGCAACGTTGACAAAACGGAAGGACATTTAATACAGAAATTCAAATTGGATTCAGCCTCTGAACAAAACTAAAAGAAGAGTGCATTGCAAAAAACCTGAAGGGTAAAAACATTCACCCAGCAGTAAATTGTTACTGTGTATATAAAACAGAATGTTGGACAAAAATTCTACTTGTTTACATTTTAATGCACTGGTTTAAAAATCCTGTTTTTCATAAAGTAAAGTGACCATAGTGTATGTATCTGTAGTATAAAGTATACAAATACAAATTCTCTTCTGCAATAGTTGGGGTGGGAAATTGGGAGTAAAGGTAAAATTGCTATTTCTTGTCTTTTATATTCTTTCATGCAGCAGGAAAATAATGGAAAGTAAATATTTGTTGAGCTACCACTCCAGTAAAGTAAACACTTTATGAAGTCGTCCTACATAAGGAAATGACTACACACAGTATTTCTTCTTTGAGCTTCTTTGACAAACTGTATTATCAAAAGTCTTGAATAAACATAGAGGTTTTTATTCCATTCATGTTACACAGTGTTTTGGTGCAGAAGTAGTTCTATTGTTATACCTCTAATTAAGTTGTGTTGACATTGCAAACAGCCTTAGAAAAAAGCATAAATACCTGATTTGGCCACCAGTAACAGAAATGTAGGCATTGCTGTTGCTCCAAAAGAATTTAAAAATAATTAAGATAAAGTTTTTAATCATTCATGATTTTTACTTTTAATACTGTTATGAATTTTTGTATTTTTACTCTAATTGTAGTAGGAACTATACTGTTTCTTTATATATTTAAGTATCTAGGTTAGTTATTGGTTTCTGTACCTAAATTTCATGTAAATTGTAGTTTATATAAGTAAATATTTAGCTTCAATAAGGAGACAGTGATACTAAATAAACTACCTAGGTCCTTGAAGTTAGACTAGCCTCATACATCTCATTGCATGCAAAGTTATATGATAATGGAATAATCTTTAAGTGCCTGAGAAAATTTGATGAAAACACCCTGATTTGTTCAGAGCCTGAATATGCACAGTAAATACTAGGAATCATATGTGATATGGAAGGAATTCTTTTGATACTTCATTTGATGCAAATGAAAAATGTGTATGAAATACAGATCAATGTTAAGTAAAAATCATGGGCTTGACTGGATTTACTGAGTATTTTTGCAGCCTTAACAGCAGTGCACAGCTTTCTAGTTCACGCCAAAGAAGATTTTCAGAAACTTTCACGGATGCATGAGAACATGGAAAAACTCTATCAGAACGTGATGGGATATTATGCCATTGATCTGAAGAAGGTTTCAGTGGAGGAGTTTTTAACAGACTTGAACAACTTCAGGACAATGTTCATGGTACAGTCTGTTTATTTTCTGCCTAATGTTTCTTAGAAATTATTTTTGTAATATTTCAGTTACTGAACAAACTAAAAGTAATTTTCTTCCTCCTTAAATGACATCTGATACTCATATCAGAAATTGGACTTTGCACATCCTAAATTCTTAGGATATCCTAAGGATAATAGAGTTTTGAGTTATTAGTTGTGGATTATTTCTTTCTGAAAGAATTGGAAATTCCTAATAGCCATTGATGTAATTTAAAAGTGAACCTCTTATGTTTGTGCATAACCTGAAGGGGAAAAGTCTGAAACTAACTTTTTAAAATACAACTGCATTTCCTGTTTAAAGGATGCTTGTTATTTACTTAAATATAAATATTCTAACAATTATTCTATATCTATAATGCATGCTCTTCCCATGCAAAATCCAGGCCCAGAATTTTATTTCATTTGATTTTTCTTGTGCCTGCAGCATTTGATGAGTGTCAAGGTTTACATCTGTAAGCAGGTTCCCTGCTATGGGAACTCAAAGCTCCTTATCCTGGTTTAAATAAACTAGCGTATTTTCCTCAGTCTCAGGCTGTTTCTAAGGACCCTTAATTTTTGTGACAGTAGATCATCTAGGATTTTGGTTTTATGCATTTTAAATGTTTCCTCTTTTCCCTTTTAAATGGATGATTGGGGTGGGCGCAGGCTAAGAACTGCTGTTTTATTATAATTTTCAATGTTTGAATTACATTTAAGAAACAGACATTAATTAGGCTGAGACAAGCAATTGTTGGCTGGCTCCTTTTGCGTAGTGCTCAGTTGTAAGCATAATTCAAACTCAGCAATGCTTTGGCTTAGGGTTGTCTAAAATACAGATGTGGAGGTTAACTCAGTCCTTCCATTACAGGGCAGCATCCACATTGTGTATTCAAACATTTGCACATACTGGCTCATCTTAAAATATTGAGCTACTTTGGAATTCTAATTCTATTTTTCTTTAGATGTTCTTTGAGGCCAACCTCATTTCCATTATGCTTACAAATTTTGGTAATAAGATAAGTATTCTTTAACTTCAGTATTTTGGTGATGGTGGTGTACGTTTGCTTTTAATTCCACCAAAATACGATTTAAGAGTTTTTACTAGAGACTGTTCTGAAAAGTGAGGTAGAAATTTCTCACCAAAGTGTTTTCATAGAAACAGTCTTCTTGGCAAATTTCATTATAATTAGTAGTTTTCCAAATTATTGCACGTTCTTTTACCGTTGTCAACATAGTTATTTTGGAAGAGGGATAATTTACATGAGAATGTACTTCAGAATACATACGCAAGTCTGGTATATCCCTCAAATTAAAATAACCGGACAACTTCAGGAAAACTGATGGCTATATAAGTTTGAAATACTTTTTTATAGCTCTTGTTTAAGATTAGTGGGGTTCACTATCTTGGTAATTTATGACTACATTCAGATTGGTAAAGGGGGGCGGGGGGCAGGAAGCGGTTGTTGATTGTCCGTGGGGTTGTGGTTTTGTGGGTTTTTTTTCAGTTTTGTTTTTTTCTTTGAACTTTCTTTGCAAAAGTAGTTTGGTGGTTTTTCTTGTTGTTTTATTCTGCAAACTTGGTGGGTAAGCAACTCATTCTCAAGAAGTGGCAGAATAACAAGTCAGGTCCTCAGTTGTGTGTGAATTTATTCATTTGGATAACTTGGAAATGGTGACTTATGTCACATCTGGCTACTTATGATGACATAACTTACTGGCTACACTTCTGCAGGAACCTTATCTGAGCATGAGCCTTGTGCCAGTCTGGAGCAGCAATCCAACTCATGCCTATTGATCTGTAGAAAGAATCAATTAGTCATTCTGCCATCTGCTCCTCATTGCAACTTGATGGTTATCATTATAACAATCTTATTTAAGTTGCTTGCATGTTCTCCAGTCTTATTTGGTCTTGGTTGGCTGGATTTTTTAAATGATTTCAGATATCTGAGGGTATAGGTAAGGGAAAAATACTTCGTTTGTAGATATTGGAAAATGGTTTTGAAATTTCTGTGTCCATCTATTGTAAAGAAAGGAGTTAAAATGGTACCCATATTTAGCAAAGTTATTAGAACATGTAAAGATTCTGAAGCCTCTGCTAATTCAGAGCTTAACAGCTAAAAACCTAGAAGGCAGAGTTTTCCATCAGAATAATTATGCTTGGCAAGTTACATATGACAGATTTTTCAACATGAGTATTATGTTTTCCTAACTTTCTCAGTGCTTAATTTGAAACTCTGGGGTCTGATTTAAAAAATGCTAAATGTAATGAAATAGTTGCATTACTTTAATTTCTGGTGTTTAAGCCACGCATCCCATTTAAATGCTGTATCACAGGAATTCTAAATGCTTACATTCATCTTGAATTGGAGACACAAATAAGTGGTTGTGCTTTACCTTAATTTCCCCATCTTTTTTTTCTGTGTCTGTAAAAGTAGCATTGATACTAACCCCTGCCTCACAGCAGTGTTATAAAGACGGATTAATTAATGCTTCGAAACAGTTAGATGTTATTGATGAGCATGATAGGAGAAACCTTGAGGAAAATTAATAATCCTGTCTTGCAGAGCACAGTTTGAAGGCTATATGAAAAAGATGTGTAGATAAGGCATGAAACTACTTATCATTCAATGACACTAAACAAAGTATTGAATAGGCGCTCAGTTTTGAGGCTTTTTGGAAAAGATTTTTGAGATGCCTAGTGTGAGACGCCTGAGGTCTGATTTTCAGGATTGTTTAGCATTGGTCTTGATTACTGACAGAAACTGAAGGTGGTTGGTATCTCAGAAAACTTAGCTCAAAAGACATCTAAACTTAGTGCTGAAAAATCATTAGATACTTAAAAAGTCCAAAACTAAAAGACCAAAGTCACCAGTAGGTGTGGGAAGGTGAAGTTCAGTCATCCTTGTTGTCAAAGTTTTTAACTTACATACAGCACTTATCTAGTTATAAGGCTTTTTTTGGTCTTCAATTAATCAAAATGTTTAAAAGATGTTTAAAAAAATGTTCACATCTAACTTTGGATTGCACTTGGTACTTCAGTGTTATTTGGTCGCTGTGACATTCACATTCTGTGAGCGCCAAATCTAGAGCACAGTTAGTTGGCTACATCCAAAAATTGGGTGAAGCATCTTCCCTTCGGTGCTTTGACTCCCAAAGCTAAATTCCTGGTACAGTCAGTGAAACTTCTTAGGTATTGGACATCTCTGTGAACGACCTCTGTGCTTTCACAGCATCAGAGCTACTGCTAACAGGCTCATTCCTTTCCTTGGAAAAACAGCTTTCTGAAATCACACGAAGTAATTATAGCACTTACCCTTCTTGTGTTTGCCTGCCGGGTAAAATTTTCCTGCAGTTATAGGAGAGGGAGGGAAGAGGCCTTGTGTCAACAACTCTCATGCCCAGAGCAGTACACTAATGGTAGGACTATAGAAATCCCTCGCTCCCATCAGCACTAGGTTACTCTGCAGCAGAAACATGACTTAAAGAACCAGAAGAAGAGCAACCAAGAAAGAATGTGTTCCCTAAGCCCTAGAATATTTTTCTTATATATTATTATACGAATATATTATACGAATACTTGAATAAAATTCAGAAATAGTCCTGGAGACCACAAGAGAACCCAGGAATGCCTCCATCCTGTAAACTAAGCTGTGGCGTGGTGCGTAAAAGGTGTATACTTTGGTGATTCTTCTGAGATTTAACTTTACATGCCATGTCGTATGCTGAATGTAATGCTTCTCATACATAGCAGTTGCCATCAGACCATGCCTAACTTTTTAGGCCATTTGAGTAAGGAAGTGTTAAGACATTTAATCGTTGAAATGGAAACAGTGTAAGAAACAAATATGTGCTTGTCTCAGTCAAGTTTGTGACAATTCTTGGTATGAACATTTTTCAGAACTTTAGACACCTATGTTTTGTGTTGAAAACGCAGAATGTAGAATAGGATTTGATTCTAGGGCATAGACCTCTAAACATTGGCATCTGTATGTGAGCTTGAGTGTCTAATCTCCTGTTCTACTCGAGGGAGATGCATATTCAATATGGTTAGTCGAATCTGGAGAGTTGTCTACCTGATGTCTCAAAGAAGACCTGTCAATAGCAAGTGCCTGGTATACAGGAGTGGTGTCTTAAATGATATCAAAAACATCATCAGCCTGAAATTTTAAGTTATGACACAGAAGATAGAAAAGACCAGTATCCTGCTAGAGAAAGGCTGGAGGTGAGACAGGGTAATCCAAAACATCCGGTTTACTCTGGGTGTGAAGTTCTGAACTACTAAATTGAGCTCAGTTGATCAATGTGGTTAGAAAGGAATAGGCATGTACATTGGAGTGACTGCAGTCTGAGGCTGAATCCTACTGGTATTATTTTTGGGAAAAAAAGTAGATGCAAAGTAGAAATTTCCTTCATCATTCTTTAGGGAAGTGTGTAGTTTCTGCCAAAATTGTACTTGTGCTCAAGTCCCACTTCAGTTTTGCCCAGCAGTTTATTTTACAGAATTTCCAGCCTGAAAATCAGCAAATCATTTTTGAAAATTAATTCACTTCAGAATTTTAGCATTTAGTAGCAGGCTTCTCCCCTTCTTCACCAGTATCAAGAAAACTGCCAGAGGTGACTCTGGAGAAGACACTGTGGAAGTACAGTTTTGCTTTGTTTAAGAAGTCCATGCTATTGTCATTTTTCATCATTGAAATCATATTCTTCTTCAGTTATTGAAGACAGGTAATTATTGAAGACAGGTAAATCACACAAGATTTGTGTGATTTTATTTTTTCCCTTCCTTGATCACTCTCTATTGCAGTGATGCTACAAACAGTGCAACATGCAAATACTGGTGTAATCCACATTCATCAGTGTGTTACAGTACTTATTCAGTCCATTCTATTTTTTTTCCTGAGTGCAGGCTGGATATTTTCTTGCTAAAAACAAGATGAGACAGTAATTATCCCTGCAAACATATAACCTCTGCCTCAGACCTTGTGAAAATGTTGGACATTTTGTAGGAGGGGACACTTCGATCTACTGTGAAATATGAGATTTTTTGTGTAACTGCATTCTGAAAAGATAAACTTTCTGCAATGAAGAACAGGTGCATGGCACTTTGCATTTAATGCAAGCCAATGTAGAGTACTCAGAATTTACAGGGTACATTAAAATAACTAAAACCTAATCCTAAAATAGCTTGGTTTAAAAATTATTGAATGTGACAAAGGTTTTTTTGCTTAATGTCTGAATATGCAAAATAATGACTTAAAAACTGAAATTTGATTCTGTTTTGGCTTCATTGGAGGCTTTGGAGTATTTATTTATCTTTCAAAATAAACAATGTTTTGCAGGTATTAAACAGAAGTCAAAAATGTATAAACCCAGTGAATTACTGCATATGTGGATAAGAATTAAAAAAAAATACACAGCTAAGTCACTCAAGTAGCCTTGTTTTGCTTGGTCAAGTAGCAACATGAGAAAGAATAAATCTTAAAACTACTCTAGAAATACAAATAGTAACAGACTTACAGTTTTGTGAAACCAGGTGGTTTAGATATTTTGATTTCTTCCTACATTAACGTGTTTATTCCTAAGCTGCATTTCTTGCTGAATTTGTAATCCACATTTGGGGCCAATAAGTATGTTTCTCATGCATTTATTCTGAATTTGGTTACTTTTCTGAATAAAATGTATTAAATATGGAAATTAAAATACTTATTTGGCTTGAGAAATTAATGTTAGAAGATGTGATTTTAAAGCTTTTTTTCTTCTTTTTTTTAAAAAAAATTCAGCTTTGGTTTTGCTAAGACTTCACTTTTAATAGAACTCTATATTACTTTTTTCATAGCAAGCAGTAAAGGAGAATATGAGAAGAAGGGAAGCAGAAGAAAAACAGAGACGTGCTAAAATAGCAAAGGAGAAAGCAGAAAAAGAAAAACAAGAGAGACAACAAAAGAAAAAGCGCTTGTTAGAAATGAAAACGGGTAAGTAATATATACAATGCATTTTATCTAGTGTTTTACTGGAAATAAAGCTGCTATTTTTTCATTATCTGAATGTGCTATGAGAAAAGACAGAATAAATGAATGATTTTCTCCAATTAAAGTTCACAGCGAAGAGGTTTATACATTTTGTTTTGTTAATGAGCTTCTCTAATTACCTGTTTTCCTCACGCTATTTTAGAACTTGTAATGTTGCTTGGTACTTCTCTGTTAGAATATATTGAACTTTGTGTGACCAAGTATAAGTTCAGTTATGCTCAGAACCCTTTACTTGAGAACTGACATTTTCTAAATCACAAAGCCATTTTCTTTCTTTTAACTAAGGTTACATATTTTATTTTTTTTTCTTTTATGAGAATAAGCCTTTCCTGAAGTTCTCTGGATTTTAGTTTGAGTGTGTCACTTGTTATTTTGATCGATCCCCATTGAAACACCTTAAAAGAAACCTCAGCCATGCATTTTTAAAGTTATTTATGCTGTGCTGTCTTTTGTACCAAAAGAGATGGCAGATGCTGTGAGTTCTCTGTTACTAAAAGAGATGTCTGATGATCCTCTGTACTGCTATATTTTATCCCAGATGGAGCTTCCAGAATACTTCCAAATGATACGTGACTTACTGTGTAAATTATTGTGAGCTACTCTCATTTTTTTTCTGAGCAGATCTTGTTAAACAGTTGCTCACTCGAACCCTGGTCAGCACCTTTGGCATAAATGATTCTGTCTCTTCTGTGTTTCACTAATAGCCAGAGTAGGTGTGTTTAGTTTCAGAGATTCTTCAAACCAAAAGTCTTTGATTTATTTTCATAAGAACATCCATGTCTTGATGTATGAGACTAAAGCTTTCTCTTAAGACGGGAAATCAGGCTGCTGCCCTCTGAAGACAGAATTTCTAATTCTTTAGAAGTAAATTCAAGACCCAATCAGACAACTACCAGTGACAATCTTTTTAAAGCTCACAGAAGACAGAGGAGGCTGCAGAAGACTAAGAAAGGGTAAAACTGGTATCTGTATTAATGCATGATTGGAAGTGTTTGAAAAGAGGGTTAGATATTCTTCTCTCCCACATGTTGTATGTATGACTGATAGTGCTTTAGATGGAAAATTGCTGGTCTTTAAGTGAAAATTAAAGCTCCTAACAAGTCCTCTTCTTCATAATGTCATGTTCATGCTTTCCAGAATACAGGTGCCAATGTCACGGGCTTCTGAGTTATATACCCACATGTGTACATAGGTGTTGTGGTTTAATCCCACAGGCAGCTAAACACCACACACAGCTGTTTGCTCACCCCATGTCCCCCCACCAGTGGGATGGGGGAGAGAACTGGGGAAAAAAGCAAACCTGCTGGCTTAAGGTAAAGACAGGTTAATGGGACAGAAAGGGAAAATAATAGTAATATTATTAGTAATAATAAAAGAATATATAAAACTAGTGACGCATTATGCCATTGCTCACCCCTTGTCAAATCAGTACACACCCAGCTCCTGAGCAGTGGTTTTCCAGCTAATTTTCCCTTGTTTATATGCTGACCATGACACCATAAGGTATGGAATATCCCTTCGACCAGTTTAGGTCAATGGTCCTGGCTGTGCCACCTCCCAGTTTCTTGTGCATCTCCAGCCTCCTGGCTGAAAAGTCTTTGACTCTGTGATAAATCTTCATAAAGTTTTCTTCTTTTTTTTATGTATATATTTCAGATACAAAAATTTACTTCAGTATTTTGTAGATTCTGAAATGTGTAGTGTTTTATGAATATGCAGTACAGCATCTTTTAGAAAAAACTTAGAATTTTAGGTAGGCTTTATAATATAAATTTCGACCTCTAATAAGACCATAGATTTTTTGTTATCAAATGGAATCATTTGACTTTCTCTCTTGAAAGTATTTTTTGAGATTTGGACCTGAAGCCAATGTCAAATTTAGATCTGTCTAAATTGTAATTTGTTAAAATTAGAAATCTCTACTTTACATCTTAGATAACGACACTTAACATGTCCTCACGATCACTGGTCAAATGGTTCACTGATACAACAGGTTAAGAGCATTAACTTTACATGATAAAAATATCAGCTCTATATTTTTCTTTCGTCTCCAGCCTAACTTGAAAAGTGAGTGGAATTCAGTAAAGATTTTGAATGTCTAAGCAGTGAATGATATTTAGTATTTTGAAATTTATGATAATTAAATCTGTCCCCTAAATACTCTCTGGGCTCCAATGTGGTATTCATCCTGAGCTGCTTTGTCAATAAGATTGCTTTACTTGCGCCTGTGAAGCCAGTTCAAACTATCACATGCTTATCATTCCAAAGGTAAATAGCCAGTGGAAGGGGATCTTTATGTAAATGCCACTTGTCTGCATACTATTAACATTCAGATACATACTTTCTCAAGCTGTTCTGATTCTCAGTAGAAAACACACCAATCAATTATTTTGATCTTATCACGGTGTAAAGAATTCTATAAGTGTGATAACACCAGCTAAATTTATTGTAATATAATTGAGAACTCCATCATTGTGGCATCTTCATTGTGTCTTGCTTTGAACGCTATTTCAGTAACAAGCCACTTTAATCAGTGGTTATTTACAAAGGCTGCCCTTTCTTATGCAAAAGTAGTGAAGTGAAGCCAAAATGGTGTCTTAAACATCTGATTTCCAATCTAGAATATTAGTTGTTTTTCAATTATGTTACTCAATTTCACTTTTATCACAGCTAACGGGTGTTAAATCCATGTTTCAACTCATTTAGACAGTTATGATATTATTTGCAGTCAATTTTGGAGCATTTATTTTTGCAGACGTTTTATATTTTTCATCTGGTTTTGGAAAAAAAAGTCTCACAAACTTGGTAAGAACATCTTAGGTTTTTGTTCTTGAAACATTTACTACTTTATTACTGTCTGCTAAGTTGTGCGATATGAATATTTTCATCAGTTCTGTAGTGTTCTTCAGAACAAAAGGACACCATAGATCCCAGCACTGACAGTTTAAGCAATGAACATAGTAAACATAATTAGGTAATTAAAATTCAGATTCCAACAGATAAAATACTTGCCTTTGAAATAAATTAAAAAGTCTCCAAACCCTCAAAGACCCTATTTTCCCTGCGTAGCTCAAGTTCCTAAGGCCTCCGTTTTATTAATTTCTTCCCACTGGGAGAGGAGAATCAATACTTCTTAATAGTATTGCTTTCCTCTGAGAGGAGTGAAGGACCGCATATGTCGCAGATCATAAAAATCTGCTCATGTTCCATTACAACTGAGATTACATCAGTAGTTTCCAACATGGTGATACTTCGTTGTTTTAAAATGTCTGCTGGGCTACTTTTCTGAAAAAAACACGATTTGGACAAGAGTAGCTTTATTGCTGGATTTTGGGCATTTAGGTGTATGTTTTGTGCAACTAAATTTACTGTGAAGGGGACAAAAAAAATCTGATAATACTATATATGAAGAAATCCTGAGGGTATACTATTAATATCCAACAAGTCTTTTGTGTAAGGGCTCTCCAGGGAGCTCCCCTTCTTGGAATATCAAGTAACCTGTTGCCCACTCAGTACTTACTCATGTTATTCAGTGATCAGTTGACAGTAAGCTCATGACAATCTTGGAGAGTCGATCTAATTTTGCTTTATGCCCATAAAACCCAAAACAAACAAACAAACACAAAACAAAACAAAACCCCAAACAAACAAACAAAAAACCCACAAACCCCAAACAAAAGAACACAAACAACCAAACAAAAAAAATAACCGAAGTCCTACGTGTGAAGAATGAGTTGTGGTAGACATTAATCACAACCAGAAAGGAGATGTCACCTGGTATGTCACTAAGTATGGAGGTTGTTTTTCAGCTGCAATTCTATTGTTTTGACAGTAAAGTATACATCTGGGTAAATTACTAAGAACAGATGTTCCCTCAAGAATAATTGTCACATTTGTACTTGAAAATGATACAGAAACAATGTGTGATACATCTTCAGAAACCACAGAAAAAGACGAGATGCAGCAAAACCTTATCAAGTCTCACACTGTAGGATGTTTAGGGAATTAGATGTTTTTCGTGGAAAAAAAAGTAAAGCTGATCTGAATGTGTATTAATTAAAACCCAACAACTAATAGTTACAAGTCATGTTCTAACAAGATCTCAAAGGTGTTAAATCTTCTGAAGCATGGAGGTGTAGTTCATGCACTTGTTGGCAACCCATGGGCTCAGAATGTTGCAGCTGCTGTTTGTTTGTACTAAGTAGTAACTCCAAAAGAACAAGAGGTTTAGAAGAAACAATTATTTTCCTTTCTGAAAATTTTACTTTGAAGTGGAACCTTTGGAGATAGTAGCTGAAAGGCAGTTGTGAAACTGAGGTTTACACAAAGCCCCTGAAAAAAATAAACCGCAACCATATTTGGGAGAGAGAGAAATAGTCAAAATAAACAGAACTGTTGAAAAAAATGAAGTGTCATTAAAGTAATGTCTGTAGATAAATATTCTCATAAGACTTGTCATTTATGTTGTAGCATTAAAAATCCTAAACAAATGTGAAAAGAATGCTGCAAACTTAAAATGGCATTACCATGAAAAAAAAATTACAATCCCTAGAGCCATCTTTGGGATTAAGAGTGCTAACATTAATGCAGAGAACAGGGTTTGGTTTGAGTAAGCATTTTCTACTCCAAATACTACCTCACATCTCCATGAGGAGGTAGACATCAGAGTGCTCTTTAAACTCTCACTCCTGCTATGTGTAAAGGCTTTTATTCTTTGTGTTTGCTTGGGGTTTTTTTCTGAATCATCAAAAGTTTCTTCTCTCGAGTTGCAGAGGGATAAATACCAAAGCATTGGAGAGTATGCTTATTTTTACTCTCCTTAGTCTAAGGTTGTAAAAGAGCCAAGTACCTCCTCTGTCATTGTTGGAAAGCTCACAGGAGAGAAGGTCATGTCTCTGACTCTTTCTTCAAACCGAGTCTGCTGCTGCTTCTGTTTCTGTGCTGTTCACTGTGACGCTTATCTTCACTCAGCAATACCTCAGTGGTTGTGCAGAAGTACAGTCTTGTTACTGCATACCAAAATATTCTTGCTCTGAAGCTTGCTGACAGAAGTTACTTGATTTCTCTGGCAGCTTCTCTCCATTGAAAGCTATTAAATGCAAATACAAAGTCTTTGAATCACAAACTGCTGGAGACCAAGAGACTATTCTAGAAATGTCATTACATATTTATCCTGTCCTTTTCATAGATGTTGGCTACTAGGGCACAGAGGATGCAGGGCCAGGTGGACCTTTGATCTGATTCTCCCAGCTATTCTTGGGAACTTATAGCCACCCAAACAAAAAGGGTCTCGACCACCCAAAGCTGGCCGGTAGCTTTCCTTTGACTAAGCTCTGCCATATAACCCAGTCAGAACTTTGTCACTCCACAACTGAGAAATCATATAACTTTTAAATTTCCTTCAGCACCTCATCGCTGTAGCATGGCTGTCAGTATGAGTGATCGTTATGTATATTTTTCTGATTTATCAGTTGTTTATAAATTTAAGTGGAAATATTAATGTTTTTTCCTATGCTCAATGAACTCCTTCAGAGGCACATGGTAACCAAGAGACAAAATGTTCATACACACCCACACACATATATTATATGCAGCTGCATATATTCTTACAAGAATCTACGTTCAATTAGGAATGCTGCTAGAGTGGTTCTAATTGCTTTTTAAATGAAATTGTAATTGATATATCTCAAGAATAGATTATTTTTTTTTACCCTCTGTGAAACAATACTAATGGAAATACTAGGTTTTGGTTAATCTGAAAAACAGATTGGTTCCATTATTGTCAGTGTTGGAGTTGGAACTGTGATGTGTAAAGAAAACAGAAAAATCATTCATTAACAGTAAAACTTACTGACTGACTTCTTTGTATACAGCTGACAGTTCTCGCTATCAGCTGTGCTATCAAATCTTAATCTTAGATAGTGATAGGCAAAGTTGATCTCTTTTAGTTACAAGTGATTAAATATAAGTAACTAAATCGTAGCATTCTGCTTAATTTAGTGGTTTATTTTTTCACTAAAAGGCCGAATATTCCTAGTGGATAGAAAAAGGTTTATAAGAAGATCGTGTCTGTAAACTGTCTTTTTAAAAGTATTAACAGGTAAGGCAATATGTAATACATTACTAGAGTATCCTGTACTGTTGAGTCGGTGACAGAGTAAGTGTAAACACAGATAAATAATTTCATTTTCCTGTTAGTTGCTCTTTCAGTGGACTTAGTGAAAAACTAACCTCTTTTTTGTTGTAGCCATGTTTAGAATTTTGATTTGAGATGGGCAACCTGTTCTAGTGTTTGACCACTCTCAAAAGGAAAATCTTATGTTTGAAAGCAATTTCCTGCAATTCAGTTTGTGCTCATTGCTTCCTATCCTGTCTCTGAACACCTCTGAGATGCACGATGTCGCTCTTGGCCATGTTGAACTTCATGATGTTTGCATGGGCTTGCATCTCAAGCCTGTCACAGTCCCTCTGGATGGCATCCTGTCCCTCAGGCATGTCAACTGCACTACTCAGCTTGGTGTCATCCGCAAACTTGCTGAAGGTGCGCTCAGTCCCACTGTCCATACTGCCAACAAAGATGTTACACAGTGCTGGTCCCACTACCGACCCCTGAGGAAGGCCACTCATCACTGGTCTCCATTTTGGACATTGAGCTGTTGGCCACAACTATTTGAGTGTGACCATACAGCCAGTTCCTTATCTACCAGCTGGTTCATCCATCAAATCCATGTCTCTCCAACTTGTCATGTGGGACAGTGTCAAATGTTTTGCACACAACCAGGTAGAAAAATCCAATAGCTTCAGCACTCCAAATTTCTTTTTAAATTGTGTAATAGCTTGAGTGCTGTCATGGAGTTACTTCAAAGATGACATAAAATTAATTAGAGTCTTTGTTAATTCAGATAACTTGTTGAGTAGCCCTCAAGTTTTTCACCCCTTCTGTTACAGCTATGAAATACTAAGATCTGTTTTTAACGTATACATTTGTCTAAATCATGCAATTTTAATTTCAGATGAGGCTTAGTATTAAGAAGACTTTAAGTGCAGACCCACAGTTTAACGAAAAGCTGTATGTAATTGCAATGCCATAAATTGTATCCCTGTGAAACGGACAGTTGAAAACCCTGTAGACAAATCTACAGATTTGTATGTACAGACTGAGGAGTCAATTTCAACAGAGAGTATGCTAAAGAATTCTTGTTTTGCTTTTTCTGAAGCTCCACGGTTTTTCCTTCTTCATTTTGGGAGGGAGGGAGTAGCTGAATAAAGCTTTGATTCTTTTGAAGAGAAAATAGACATATTATTAGAGGTTTTTCCCCTGCTAGAGTGAACTTCTGGACTCCTAGTGTTTGGCGTTATGTTCTAGTTTATATTAGACAGATGCAGGGAAACTGTAAAAATGAAACATTTTTCGTCCAAAGTAGTTTTGTTGTATGACTTTTATTTTAAAACTATGTTGACTAATGATATTTGTGATTGTATCGTGTCTGCACTACTGCTCTTGAAAGTGATATATATAATTTGTTCCTTAATGAGTGCATACAATGTAGCAGTCATTAGTAACTGCAATATCTCTTGCTATCATCATAAGACATATTAAAGTTGTACTGTAAAGCTTATGATAGTTCACTAAAGGAGAAGGGTCTCTAATATTCTTAACATTTTTAAAGACATAATTATGAAATTAGTTTATATCTGACTTGGGACTGAAATGTCAAGGGCAAAACTTATCAGCTATTTTGGCAAATTTACTTCTGCTTTAGATGGTATTTAAAAGACAGTTGTATGAGTTTTAATTAGGTATGATATTAAAAAGTATTTAAATCTCCTATTCTGCAATTGAAGGAAAAAAGATGATTTAGATCATAAAAGGGTGTATTTCTCAAAGGAATTATTGTGGGCTACGTAGCTATCTACAAGCCAACTGGGGTTACTAGTTCTAGGATGTCAAAAGATTGATACGCTTGACTGATTAGGAAGCCAGCTGGGACTGGTGGCAGCCACCTGTAGCAGCTTGTGAAAGCCGATTTAAAGTTCCCATAGGAAGTGTTAATATTGAACAATATTTGCAACTCTTATACCTTCAGTGCAGTAATGTTGTATGCAGGTATCCCACGTCAATTTAAGAGATTTTTTAAATACTGCATGGTGCGCTTTCATTTCCTAAACTTTCCGTCATAGCAACCTGGACAATATTATAGATAGTGTGGATACCAATAGTGAGCTGTGTAATTTTGTAGAAGGCATCACAGTCGCCTGTTGGTGAAGGCGTCAAAAAACAGTTTGGAACATAGCTGGATGTGTAGAAGTTTGAAAAACGTGCTTTCTGTGTGTTTTGGGTATGTAGATTATTAACTATGAATGTTTTTATTTGCAGTGGTTAACTTTTTTCAATACATCTGTGCATACAGAAAAACTACTAGAGGAGTTTCTTAATTCAAGTTTCTCTATACTTTATTCTTCTGTTAACTGTTTTGCATATCAATGGATGCACTAATCTATAATCCATTTTGTGACTACAGTATTTTTCAGATAAGTATGAAAACCAGCACCCATAAATATGTTGCAGCTATACTACAAAAAGTTGTGTTTTTTCAGTATTTCTATTCCATTATTTAAAACATTTTTTTAATTTATTTGAAGGGTTTTTTTTTTTTTAGTACAGCAGATTATACACCATTATTTTTTCTACTGCCAACTGTTAAGTTTTTAAAAAAGCTATGAAATCAATAGTAGTCTGGAATAGGCTTAAAAGGAAAGAGATGACATGCTGAAATAGGATTGAAATTTTTCTTCTCTTATTCTGACTTTCTAAAACAAAGCTTATGAACTGTTTTCCATAAACGTTTATGGTATCATTTTGGAGACTGGGATAGTATTCAGTCTTTTTTGCATTACTAATTATGTGTTACAATCCTTATAGCAACATTCATGTACCTTAATGTAACTAATGGCTTGGCCTCAAAATTTCTTCAGGCATCACTATGTTTTGAAACTCTTTACTGAGTGTTTTCATTCCAAACTTGAGTATTTTAGAGAGTTGTGCGACAATAGATGAAGAAAGGAGAATTGTTTTGTTTTGTTTTTTATTGTTTTGTTTGTTTGTTTAAACCACCCACACCACTACCACCAAATAACCAGGAAGATGAAGGCATTATCTGAGTAATTTTTTGTAAAGTATGTTCCAAAACGTATTAATACCTTTGACAGTCCTTTAGTCACAAATGAACAAACTTCAAAGTAATAAAACACATTAAACCAAATACAAAGCAAGAGAACAATCTTTATTTCACTCTCTGTGTTTATTCTATATCTGCCATGTATTGTACAGAATATAAATGTACTTGAATATTATGAACATTTAGAAAATATTTCCTAATTTTGCATTATTAATTTTTGTATATAGCTCTTTTCTGTAAGGTTGTTGAGTTTACTAGTCTGATAATACAGGGTTCAAGGAAGATATAAGAACTAAGGATTACTATTTGCTGGGTAAAAAACTGTCTGGAAGGCCGGGCCCAAGGAGTTGTGGTGGATGGAGTCAATGGAGTCAAATCCAGTCAGCAGCCAGTCACGAGTGGTGCGCCCCAGAGCTGGGTGATGGGGCCGGTTCTGTTTAATCTCTCTATCAGTGATCTGGATGAAGGGATTGAGTGCACCCTTAGTAAGTTTGCAGATGACACCAAATTGGGTGGGAGAGTTGATCTGCTGGAGGGTAGGATGGCCATACAGAGGGATCTGGACTGGCTGGATCAATGAGCTGAGGCCAATTGTATGATGTTCAACAAGGCCAAGTGCCAGGTCCTGCACTTGAGTCACAACAATCCCAGGCAGCACTACAGGCTTGGGGAAGAGTGGCTGGAGAGATGCCTGGTAGAAAAGGACCTGACAGTATTGGTCGACAGCAGCTGAACACGAACCAGCAGTGTGCCCAGGTGGCCAAGAATGCCAACAGCATCCTGGCTTGTATCAGGAATGGCATGACCAGCAGGACTGGAGAAGTGCTGTACTCAGCACATGGATTTCTATAGAATTTTTGAATATATAAACTCTTGTTATTTTATGAGGAGATTACTACTGTGTGACTTCAAGTTATATTTGAAAGACATTTTTTTCTATTTTGTGGACAAGAGAGCTCAAATTTTGAGATTATAAATTTGTGTTAGTTTTTTTGTTTCGTCTTTTTTTAACAGTCTGCATATCTTTTTTTTTCCCAAAATCTTGTACCTTTTTTTGTTATGCTTTCCTCTTCTGCTTTTAAATGATATCCAGGGTTAGGGAAACTAAATTAGATTCAACTCTTGACTTAGCAGTAGAATAAGGAAAGTAAAAATGTTGTTTCTAGAACTTCATGATTCAGTCCATGCTTATCTGACAGTACTTTGCCAGACCTACCTGTCTGCAACTTTGAGGTTTTTTGTCAGTATTATTTTTGTTGCCCTTGGAAGCATTTGCCTTAGAAAGATGCTAGAATTCTTTAAAGCTTATTGAAAGATAGAATTTCTTTAGAAGAAAACAAACAGAAACAGTGCTGGAAATCATCATTTCCCATAAGAGTTTTCCCCCATATTCAGGTTTAAAGGATTGCCTTGCTTCCTTACTTGTAGCCCAGCACTTTCAGAATTCTTTAAATTAATGATGTCACATCTCATTATACTCATCAGCTAATTTAGATCCTGATTTGAATATTCACTTTTAGTAATAACTGCAGAATCATGTGATGTGTCTGACTGTATCCAAGGTGTGTGTTCATCCAGGGAGTTTTGACCAGTAAAGCATGATGAGATTTCTACCATGTAGTTCCTTATTACTCTGTGCTGATCTTTCGTCATATAGTAAATCCCTGGAGTTGTGTTCTTTTTCCTCCCAGACATAGACACAAGAGGTTAACAAGGTTCAAAAATCCAACAGTTTCTGATGTGTTTATTTGAGGAAATAAAAGTAGGGCGTTTAATGTTTGCATTTAATTATAATCTCACAGAAATTTTCATAATTCTTGCAGGGGATATTATACATATGTGCATAATACGACAAGTAGAATTTTCATTAATTATATCCATTATTTAATATTGGCCAGAGGTTGTTAAATACAAAAGGAAAATGGCTTTTGATAAAAGCTACCTATGGATATCATTATGTGTCCTATCCAGTCCAATATTGTTCAGTCAGCTTCCTGCTGAGAAACGATTTCAACTTTTTATAACAATAACTAAAATGATCTCCTGTCTAATATAGCAAATCATTTAAGGGACAGCTCTTGAAAGCTGACATGAAACTGATTATTTGCCGTTGCAAAAGGGTACTGAAATGAAAATATGACTAAAATGACATTTCACTTGAAACTATGCTTGACTCTCTCATATAGAGCAAGAGGAATGTGAAATGAATGGAAAAAAATTCAGCCTAGTTCAATGTACAGAAAACCAAATCTGTTGTGATTAATTGCAAAAGAGCAATTTGTGAATGTTAAAACTCCGGTCTAAGTTTGAAGTAAATAATCTTAATAATACCATTAATATTTTTGTTGTTTTAATTAATGTTACTGCTATTGTTGTTGTTGTTGTTGTTATTATTATTATTTACAATTCAGTATTGATATGGTAACCTAGAGGGTTCTTTCTCTGTCCTTTACAGAAGGTGAGGAGACTGGGGTGATGGACAGCCTGTTGGAGGCCTTGCAGTCAGGTGCAGCTTTTCGAGACCGAAGGAAAAGGATACCAAGGCCTAAAGGTGAATATTCTGTTTACATTTTATTTTCCAGAGGGAGTTAAAAGCGTTATGGGTCCAGTGCTCTAGAACTGAAATGCTATTTAGTTTAATTATTTTTTGCAATGACAACTTTAAAGGATATTCAGACTGTTTTACTGATGTCGGTAGCACTTTGGAGATTAATTTACTGAATTTAGCATAGCCTGATTATTATGACAAGGCTCTTCAATACAGCCACATGTACTTTAACTGTTTAGGGTTTATAGTTGAATGAGGGAAGTAAAAGACATTATTTCATTGGTGTGTAACAGTCACTTTACTCCTAGAAGTATCTAGGTTCTAAATAATGCACAATGTTGTTACAATACTCCACTGTCAAAGGTGTGTTTTATTTTTGTGTTTTATTTTCATTGTTTTCTCGCTTTTGCAGACATACCACAAAATCTCAGTCCAAACACACAGCGGCCTGTGCTGAAAGCTTGTAACCATGGTAATGAACCATATTCATGAATTGCATGCTCATAGCTTATGTAGTTGATCTGTGCTTTCAAAAGACTACTGTGATTTTTTCAGTTTTCTACCTTTGTAGAACACTGAAACTGTATTGGAACCTGTTTTTTAAGAATCACCTGAATATTACATCTTGAAACTATACTTATTGATTACTTTGCAAAGCTCTTTTTTATTTTCTGGGTTTTTTGTTTGTTTAAAATTTGGTTTTGTTTTTAAATGCAGTACTTTTATAATTGTTAAGAACAATTATGCAAGGATTTTTTAATAGATTAGGGTACTATAATAGAAAGCAGAGATTGCAGAACATTTTAAATGCTACTAAGTGTTTATGATACCAAATCAGAGAACTCTCTGTATTCTTTCTATTTGTCATGATTTTCTCGATACAATAGCTGGAATGGTTCAAGCTATCATTTACCGGTGTAATTCAAAAGCAATGTTATGTCAGCAAAGAAATAGTAAATTTATTGTTACTTCATGGCAAAATATTTATCCAAATTTTGAGCATGAGTCTTTTGCACATGTTTATTCATAAACTCCTGAACTATCTCACTGTAATCAGTAGGACTTGCTCATATGTGAAAAGTTACAATGAGGGCATGGATGCTTGTTATCTCTGTTTGTTAGACAATGTACAGAATATAATTATATTAGTTGTGTTTTAATTAAGCTTGAGGAGTCCAGGGTGACTGTTTTCAGTGGCTCGTAATTAATGGTCTCAGGAAAAAGTTGATATATGTAGTACCTCTGTTAAAGACAACTTTTCATAGAAACTTAAAAACAAATGTCCTTTCTTAGTTTTGTAAGCAAAATGCATTATCCTTTGATATTTAAATGCGCTGTAGAGTGTATAAAGCACATGCCGTCAAATTGACAATATTAATTATACCTCATGCTTAAGTGTTTATTTCTTAAAGGCCCATAGGGAAAAAATGTACAGAATTTGGCATTATTAAATACAAAATTAAATAAAATAGAGCTAGAAGGACAATTTAAAGATAATTAATTCACTTACAGGAATTGACTCAAAGAAGAATCAAGTATATTTGTCAGGTGCTTGTCTAACACACAACATACTGATATTTGAATAATGACTACTGAGCACATCTGAATTCATCCTATAAGTGTTTCTGCTTGTAGGAACAATTATGTTGATTGTTACTTCTTTTCAGCCCATTCTGTCCATATTTGTCTAGCTGTCTGTGGACAGACAGTATGGTTTCCAGTTTTCAAATTAAGTGGATTGGACAAACATTAGAGCCATGTTTTATGTTTCAGGTTAAAAACAAAACACAAAACCAAACAAAAAAAAACCCAAGTTCTTAATTCTGCAAGATCTTGATCTAACCCAGGGACTGATTTGTGTATTGGAGGGGTATAATTCGATACTGAAGTTTGACGTTCAGACATTTGATTTGGAGAGAAGAGTAAACTCTTGGATTTTTATTTTTTTTTCTTAGCAAAGTCAGTTTTTGCATAGAGTGTTTTGAGACAATCTGATTCTAAGATATTTTAAAATGATTTCAGTTTTTCTTTCACCTGTCTTGTTAGCACAGGAAGAGGATAATACCACTCTGAGCTTGCTTTTAAGAAATTCATTGGTATGGTTTTGAGTTGTTGACACTTGTCACAATATCTGTTATGTTATGTTATGTCTTCCTATCTTGAGCCAAGCAGAGCACTAAATATGTTGTAGATATTGGTGACTTCACTTATCAAAGCCTTTTTGGCTTTTTGATAGAGCAACCTATGACTATATATTTCTGAGTTTATCTTTGAGGTGATTTTCTTTTTTAATTTTTGCTGTTCAAAGTCTGTGTAGGTAAGTTGAGAAATTGCTTTTAATAATTTGTTATTGGGAAATCAGTTTGCATACTGTCTAGAATGAGCACTAGACCCTGAATATCAAAGTTTGTTTTTAGATAATAGTGTCACTAAAGCTAACAGTATGGACATTCAGAGCAAGAATTATAATGATAAAGTTTCTTTTAGTTTCTGTATTCAACAATGTATAATGTCAGGGTTTTTTTAATATTATGCAATATATATTTTTTCTTAAACTTTATATCTAATATAGATACACATGAAATAACCTATTCTTTCTATGTATTTGTGTATAACAAGTGTATATAATGTATATAATGGTTTATTACATATACATTGTATAAGCGAGAAGACTCTGATTTCAGCCCACTTCAGAAAAATTGTCATATGTCATTAGACAGAAGTATTGGCTTGTTCTGTCATTGATTTCCTTTTTTTTCCCAACCTCAGATTTCAAATGTGTGCTGAATTTCGTATCATTGCAAAAAAGTTCCTGGCTTACTGTGGGCTTAAAATATGTGGAAACAAATGAAATCCTTGAGCAGCAATACAAGCACTTTCTTTGTTTGCTTTTGTTTTGGCTGTTTAGGTTAACTGGTAACTGGTTTGGTTACTCTTTTTTTTCTACTGAGACAAACAGATTCACTTACAGTAGGTATACTTTATTAATACACAGTTCAGAATCATACCTAGGATGAATTTCTTTGACTTATGCAGTCAGAAAGAATTACAAGCAATGACTTGAAATGTCTGTCCTCTGAATCATTCAAAGTGTAGCAGTCTCTGTTGGGCAGATGCCATAAAGTTCTAGACAATCTCTTCTGTTTCAAAACAAAGCAAAAAACAAGCAAATGAATAAATAACAGCTTGCTCTTTATAATTTTAGATAGTTATCTTAAAAAGTGGAATACAGATCAAACACAAGCATCGATGGGAACTAGAGAGTAGTGGTTCCACGTCTCATAGGAGATGGCACGGGAGAGAAATTCAGCTGGAATCCACACTTCGTCCATGACTGTGATATCAGTGGCAGCAGGAAGAAAATCTCTCTAATCATTGCCATTGTTATACGATGCAGCTCAAGTCACCAAGCTGTCACTTGCTCGTGAAGCTGAGCCAAGCCCTATAAAACAAATGACTAATGAGAAGCAAGCCAATGCTTGCTCTATAATTGAGAACTGAAATTGTTTCCTTTAACTAAATGGACTATTTGAGAAAACAAACAAAAAAAAAAATACATTAAGTAGAACGCTAGCCATTGGTTGGCCATTTTTCTCTTTGTGATCTCTTGAACTCCCTAGAAAGCTCTGGTAGTGTTCAGCTGATATTTCTGATTCAAAGGGAGTAATAGTTCTCATGCTGCATCCCAGGGTATCCTCTCAGGTGTGTTATTTTATTTTCGATCCTACTGCACTACTCTTTTATTGAACAGATTGCCTCTTTCTAACATGGCATGTGATTTTTGCCAAGTTTAAATCTACTCTATTTCTGTGATCGGAATTATCAATTGTATTTTTTTCAGCTTATGACAAGGCCCATCAAGTCAGGTAATTTCTTACTGAGGAAAAGCCGCACTGCATAACTAATGGAAATAATATACATTTGGAACTGCTAGATCTTGGAAATATCCTAGCACTATAAGAATACAAATCATATTCACTAGATTTTTGTTGATGTAGAGATTTGCTTTGTTTCTATTCATTGTGCTTTGTATTTTTAAATTAATGACTGAATTACATGTGTGTTCACAACTACCTGTTAAGGTTACATTTTGCTTTAACTGGAAAGAGCCATAAACTGCAGTGATATTGTGGTATGTGCTGTTTTTATAATTCCCATTCAGAGCACTGTTTGACACAAGTAGTGTATTAGTATAGTTTTAGTGTTATACTTTGGTAAGATTTTGATTCAGTAGCATCTAACAGGGGAGCTTTTTTGTTTTATTTAGAGCAGAAAAAAGCACTTTATTTTCCATGATCAGGATTTTGCACATTAGAAGATCATTTCAAGCAGCTAATAGCTATGGCTGATATGAGTTTATCAGTTATTTACAACAATAGTCAAGGCATATTTGCAGCCTGCACATTTATTTCAAGCTAGTTAAGTTCAAATACACATATCAGCATATCCAAGGCAGCACAGAGCCCACTGCAGCACAGAAAGCTGCATTATTCACTAAGTTTTAGGTCAGGCTTTGCAGCCTGCATCAAGTTCTCTGCTGCTATGGCTACGTATTTATTTGCAGTAACATTAGCCAAGGTAATGTTGTCTGAAATGCATGAATATAAATCTGAAATGCAGCTTTGATTGCATGTATGTATACCTCAAATGCAGCAGAAAGTATTGTTCTTTAAAGCAGATTGTATTCGAAATGTTGTGAGTAAAGAAAAGCTATAATAAAATAGAAATTAAAAAAAAATACAGGTTGCTTTTTGTGACTACAAAGGTTGAAAGAAATCTTTCTGTTGCAATCAGTAACTGAGTTGTGGACTATACTTCCAAAGGTAACAATAAGGTCTTGTTTCTATATGTAAATCAAACTTCCATGGTAAGAGATAGTCATAATTACTATAGCTGTTTGTTCAGTAAGTCTATAAACAATAGAATAATTTTCATGTCACATTTAGTCTGAAGCATTTTAAACACTACTGTTAAATAAAATTCTTGTCAATCAATGTCATTCTGGTCCCAATTAAGCAGAAGAAAACCCTTTTTTCACATTTGTTGGGTTTTTTTAATCTCTTATTCATAATAGAACTGTCATCCAAGGTTCAAATTTAGTGTCACTGCTACCTTATTTTTGACAATGAGCTCAGGCTCATCTGAATTCTTAAAACCGGCAGTGCAACCACTTAGAGGTCACTATTTTATTTCATCATTGCTGTATGTGACAGCAAATGATGATTGACATTTCAGCCTAATTTTTCCTTCCTTTCTTCTTAAGTCTGTGTATATTGCTGTCATTTCCACAACTGTATGTAGTAAACATTAGGAAGTACCTAACACTAGACAAACAATGAAACGTGTGGGGATAACTTTTTACCCAGTACCTGTTAGTAGTGAAAATGCGTTCCTGAGCACTACCACTTCTTCATGGTAGATACTGTTTTGAAGGCATTATGCATGTTCACCTGTTCTTCTCTTTGTATGTGACCTGAAACATTAGTATTTGTCCCTCTGAGGGAGAAAATTCTTGTAAGGCTTTGTGAAGTTTTACTCAATAGACAAGTTTCCTCAGCGGAAGACTTAGAATATCTGTAGGGACTGTTAAGAAATAAAAACTTCTAATAGGATTTCTATTAAAAAACAAACCAAAACAACGTAGTTCTCAATTGTTCCTATTTTAAGACCAAAGCATCACTTCAATATTGACTTCACAGGTCAAGAAAAATTGCTGCTTATTCTAGCAGAAATAATTCCCCTGAAACCATCTGCACTGTTTATAATAGTTTTTTTTTTTCCTAGAGCAGAAGCAGAGTTCAAAGAAACTGTGACCATAATGGTCAATTTTGCATGTGAGGAAAAAAAATATCCAGACAAGGGAAGTGAATTTACTCATTTTTATTTGTTTGTTTAGAACTATTTCTGCATTGCCACAGTTGCATAAACATACATCTCTCATAGAGCTGGCCATGAGGAATTTACATTCCAAAGTATCTAGGAATAAGATTAATTTTGATGTGTTTGTTTTAGAATCTTTTCTAGTAATGTCCCTCTCATAATTTAATGTTGGAGTGGAGAAAGCATTCAAGCCAGAAGGGATGACAGACAGCAAAAAGAGTTTGGTATGACAAATGATAAAGTTTGATTTTTTTACTTATTTTTTTTCAGAGCCTTTCCAACAAAGTTAACGAAATCAACCTCTGTAATAAAGTCTGAGATAAAGAGAGGTATATGAAACACTAATTATTTTTAAGCAACAGATGCTGCAAAGTGGATGCAAACTCTGTTAAGAATGGAAAAAGATAATTCAAATTAAAAATAATTGCACAGTGCTACTGTGAAAGTATTGGTATAGAAAGAATAAAAATGTCGTTAACTTGCCCTCAGTATAAGGCAAACACACAGTGCCAACTTTAGCACTGCCTGTATTTAGAAAATTATATGAGGAATTTGAATCCTACCAAAAAATGTATATTTTATTACTCCTCTTATAAAGTCTTGTGAGATTTCCCTTATCACCTCTCATGAGTAGGGTGATATACATATCCTACCATTCTATGTCTTATCATAAAGAATTATATGCGAACATAATATAGATAAGAAAGAGAACCAAAACTTTTTAGGAGTGAAATTTCTGGTGCCACCCTGAGACAAGTTGTAGCTAACAGTGGGGCTTAATCTCCAGACATTTGACAAGTTCATTCCTAAAGTGAGACCCTTTGAATGTGTCAAATTGGGCACTCATAAGAGCTAATTGCTTTTGTAAATACCTTTCCAGTGTTTATTGGTAGTAGTTGAATAAAACTGCTGCTCTGATAAGAGGCAAGGTAAGAATTCTGGCGAAGAGGTGACATTTGAAAGCAGTGACACTGTATATTCTGTAATTGCACATACAGTAAATGTCAGCTTCATAATCATCTAGCTAGGTAACCAGATTTCTGAAAGCTATGGTAGGCAAGTTATATATTCAAAGCAGTCTTCTGAATATGGATCAGTGGACAATCTTAAATCTGTGAAGGGAGCTGTAAATTACCAACATTTTACCCATATTTGTCTTTTCATTGTTTAGTCATGCAGAACTTCACATTTGAAGACAATTACTGACTTGGTCTGTATAGCAAAGAGGTTCTGTTGTGTCTCAGAGTACTTTTTAAGTCTTTTCCATATTTGTTAAACAAGATTTTACATATAAATTTACCAGATTCCTTCACTTTTGTTTTCTGAATGCTAAGAACTAGTAGCGTCTAAACTCCTGCCTCTTTCTTCAAAGAGTTTAAGAACTCTGATCCATATAGAATAAATGATGTATCTATCAGCTGAATGAGAGCCATAATCTTTTTTATATTGTTTATCTACATATAAATATTTATATATATATATATATATTTCAGGAATTATTGTTTGTTCTTAAAAAAAAAAAAGGTGAAATATTGGGTAGGGAAATTTCATCAGTGAGACATTAGAAATGAGTTTTTTGTGGTTAAAAGATTCCATTAGGGACAAAATCTGAGATGAAAACAGTCTATCAACCCTCACCTGAGCCTGTTTTGTGACTCAGTTGATGTCAGCTTAATGCAACATGGTTTTGTTTGTTATTCAAAAGATGTAGAGAAAACACAAAACATTACTCCTGAAATTCTTTAACTACACTTCTTAATCCATCTTTCTTTGCTATATAAGTGAGTTTGTTTCCTTAATGTTCTAGGATGTTTTTTCCTCTTTTGGGAGAATTTAGTGTCCTTTTTTTTCATAAGTGGTTGTGGCAAAAATGTAGAGTGTAAAAACAAACAAACAAAACAAAACAAAAACCAAACAAAAACAAACAAAAAACCCACCTGCAGTTATGTTTCTACCTGATTTTTTTCATTATAAGCCAATGGTCTGCAAAGGTCTAAATAAAGTACATTAGACAGATGCAGGAAAAGCAAGAGTATCCTGCAGCTTCTTCCCTTTGTTGGGGTAGGAAAACTTGGAATCTTTACTTTTAATATTTGGAACACTCTAAAGGGAAATTTGCATTAAATTTGAACTAGAACTCATGGTTGTGTCTGTGAGTTGCTCAATAAATGCACTATCATCTTTCTTTCATTTCAAAAATAGATGAGTCCTGTGTATTTCAATCATACATGCCTCAGGAAACATCTACATCAATCACCCAGCAAAATAATCAGAAGCCTCAAGAGACTTTTTCTTGGTGGCTCAGACTTACAGATTGCGAGTGGTAAAGGAAGGAAATACAGGGGGCAAATACAGCTTTCCCATGAATGACAGAAGGAAAGGTGCTTGACAGGCTTACACTGAATAATCTGAAGTAGTGTGACTGTTGAAGTTGGACTGTGATTCCTCTTCTCTTGTGTTGAGGTAGCTTACAAATCCCAGATGAGAAGCCATGGTTTAAGTGATTCAGGAAAGAATATTTGGATTTTGTAGGATAAAGGGCTGTTCAAAAATCTGTTCACTTCCAGCATACTCTGTAAATAGTTCGACCCTTGCTCTTGGTATGGTAATGTTTTTTGAGTTGAAAACAAATAACAACTTTTTAAAGCAAGATAATTTTAACCAAACAGAAAAATTACTTGAAGTTCATGTGATTTCCTAGCAGATTTTACTTCCTCAATATTTGAAAAAAGCAGTGTTTGCTAACATATACTTTTTGTTTCTTCAAAAGACTACAACAATACCTTGTTAGTAGGCATGGTCTTTCTGTTACAATATTTTGTCATGGTATGTTGAAAATAAGACTTTTCAGGGGAAATAGTTTTCCTCATGCTTTATTGTCTCATGATATTTCTTTAACTCCATATAGAAGAAATAAAGAAAAACTGTTATCTGACCCTACAAGTTTGCCCATATTTGCCTTAGGTTTTCAAAAGTCTAGAACCTGAGGTTTAGAAAACTAAGACTGAATTTATTCTGCATTGTATTAAAACTTGTAGTCATTGATTTTTCTTTCTCATGGTCGCATAGCAGAGTGATAAAATGAGAAATTGAAAAGATAACATCGAAAATACTTAGTGTCATAAACAGGGAAATGGAATGAAATCTCAGCAGATATTCAGCATGGGCGAATATTTATTCCTCAGGTTTTTCTTTTTATCTGTTTTCATAGGCTTTAAGCCAGTTTCTTTGCAGAGATGAGTGTGCATGTTACATTACAGTACAGTACACATACTGATACTTGAATGAGCTCTGTACAGACTACATTGCCTACTTGAGGCAGGAGAGATTTTAGGACAGGAACAAATTTGGGTATCACAACCCAGTTTTGGGGTTTCAAAACAAATTTGATTGTCTGTGTATGGCACCCAATGAATCAATGCAGAGGCAGTTTCAGGAGCTATGTCCAAGAAATTTGGAAGCTTTAAAAGTAGAATGCGCTGCCATAATGAACAAACTTTTTTAGGGTTTGATGGGGATTTTTTGTATTTCTAAGATCTGAATTAGCTACTTTGATAGGGTATATATTTTTGTATCTACAGTCACTTGTCACTTGGCTTCTTTGTCTCCATTAGGGAACCTATACCAGCTGGAAACACAATATTTTCTGATAATAGCTTATATTTTTTTATTTTTTTTTAATAATTTCTTCATAAACAGAAAGAGGAAAAACATTTTAAATAATTTGAAAACAGGGTATGCCTTGATATTTAAAACATGGTATTAATTTATACTTCACCAAAAAATAAGTTGTAATAGTTGGAAATGGAGAAGATCGTTTCATGAAACTGAGTGAAATCACCACTGCTTTGGTATGAATATCTTGGATAAAAGAGATTAACAGAACCAGAGAGAACCTATTTATTGGCAAATACCTAATGTGACACAAGTTGCTAGGCTGATATTTTCATCATTAGAGCTTCTATATCATGGACAGCATTTTACTTGAGTTCCTGGATTTTTGTGGCAGGAATCATAGTCATCCTTCCCCATTCAATACGAATATTTGATTCACTAGACTCAGTAATGTTTGGTATTTATGGTGGAACTCTGTGAGCAGAGGGGCCAATGAACAGAAGGGCGCTTTCCAGGGATATGAAAAATATGGTTTAATTCCTCTTCCTGAGGGAATAATGGAATCTGGATGAATGAGGATTAAACACAGCTGCGTGAGGGTGTTCATTACCCAGGCTGAATTTTGCCACTTACATTTTACTGGTCTTTTAGTTTCATAACTGAATTTATTAACAGAAGAAGAAACTAGTATCAGAATTGTGTATCTTAATTGAGAGGCAGCTGTTTGAGGTACTACAGATGTGTTAGCCAGAGAAATAAGTCTTCAAGAGCTGCATTGATCTTCCTTTTTTTTCTCTAGCCTCTGGAGAAGGGATCAGAATATATACTCTTATTAACAGAGACAGTGTCCAAGATACTAAGTCATAGAATGAAGCATCTTACAAAAACAGTCTCCTACTTCTATTGCTTTTATAGCTTTGTATAAGGGAGTTTTGTTTGGTTTATACTGTGGTCATAATTACATTTGGTGATTTTTACGTTCCCTTAGTTTCAACAGTAGAGATTCCTTCCTAAATATGTCAATCCCTTGCCAAAATTGCTTCTTTCTATTCCCATAAGAACTGTCTCTTGAGAAGTTTAACTGAGGACCTATGCTTATTTCAATGGGTACACTTTATTGCTGCCGTTACCAGAGAAGGGAGATTTAATATACCTTTTCTTCCTACGTGCTAAAATATAATTTTTTTGATCCATCTTTTCCATGAGAAAGTAAACATTATGGTGTCTAATCTTTCACTTCACTATCATTAGCTCAAGAACTGAGTCGATCTAATGATTCCAAACCTGCAGACAACCCATATGAACATGGTGGCACATGAGGAAATTAGGCTGAGGGAGGAAATTGGGAAGGAATCTGTTAGATTTTGGTCAGTATTTAAAAAATGAGATGATATGAAATGAGAACTACATCAAAGGAAATGCTAGAAGCTGGCAGAGTGCCCTGTGTTTTCCTCTGGTCCTAAACCATTCCAGGTAGAGCTGGGGCTTGTTGGTTTCAGGTCTGGCTTGTTTGGATTTTTTCCTCGTTTTCATTGTTTGGTTCTGAAGTTGAGATCCACAGGGTCTGCTTTACAGATGTACCAAACATCTACAACTGCAGTGAAAGCAGTAGGATCAAAGCACTGTACACATAAAGTGCTTTATAAAGTTAATTATTCTGGGATATCAGGTATTAAGCATTTTTAACTGATCTCCCAAAATTAGTATATGTATTTATTCTCTAGAAGTTATAAAATACCTCATAAATATAGATACACAGTTTAGGGAGGTTAGGCTTATTATATTGGCCAGAGAGGGGGACAATACCCATCTTAGACAGTAGTTAGCATATATAAATTGTTAATAGTGAGTGATTTCAGGCCTCTAATTTAAAGTACTTGAGGCTGATAGACCTGAAGAGGTTTCTCTGTGTTTTAATTCTCTATCTATAATAAAGTTAATGAAATATGGCACTGTGCACTCAATCCTGAAGATGAAACAATAGCTTGAATAGCTGCTCTTTAAGGTAGCATATTCTGTTCTAGGCAATGAACAGTACAAATTCTTGTAAGGAAACAAAAAAATAAATCTTTTACAGTGTATATACATAAACATTTGCATTAAATTTGGCTATGCAATTTTATCATGCTTCCAAATTCTAGGACTTTCATACTCAGCTCTTTCCCTTTTATATAGAGTGTGTTTGTGTAATTTATATTATACTGCTAGCTGCAATGATAATATTTTAAGTCAACTAATGCTTCATTAGACTAGCTGGATTAAAAGTAAATGAATCAGTACCCCGGCTTTAAGTTACGTAGCTTCCCTTGTATGCAAGATAAGTTCAGTATAAAGAGTAAATAAGGATTGATATGTGAGTAGTTGCCAACACTGTTCTGGCTGTTCAGTACTGGATAAAAAAATACTTTGCTATCAGGTAATCCCTAGTTTTATAATTGTACTGTAGATGGTAGTCTTCCCCTATCCCTAAGAAATCTAAAATCATTTTAATTCTGTGTGATCCATCATCAGGCAACTACTCAAAAAAGAAACATTCTTAAATGCTCTCAAATGTCCAGTAGCAAAAATAAATGAAGGGCAGAGTGCATTAAGGGATTTCCAGTTGTCTCTCACAGGGCAGAGCAAACTGCTGTGAGAGCTCTCGGGATGGCTCCTGCTCCTGCTGCCTTTAGCAACAGCTTCTTGACTAATCAGTCTCCAGGCTTCAGCCCTGATGCTTTAACTCTGCTCTTCCTCTGGTGCCAGCTGCTGACTGAAAACAGGACACAGCCAATTACTCTCTGCTGAGTTTACCCAGTCGCTGTTTATCCACCTAACAACAGTTGCGCTGAGATAATTTTATTGAAAACTTGTTGTGTAGTGAGATCTCCTATTATAGTATGTTGGGTTTGTTTCACTGGGGTCAGAAAAGCATGAATCTTACGGTCTAAGATTGGATATTATATTATTTGGAATAGTCACTTCCTATGGGGTGGAAAACAAAGTATGCCGAAGTGCAATCGTTTTCTTCCTTTGTCTCATTCCAATGACAGCCAATTTAAAAAAGGTTTGTCTTCATTATTAAGACTTAAAAAATAAACAGTAAACGACCACATCTTTTGTTAAGCAAAAGCTTAGCTATATCCTAATTTCTTGATTTGGGGTCTGATTTTCCTTCACGGATATTTTTTCTTCCTTTCTAGTTATTTCTGAAGTCCTATGAGTGCTACCTAATGATAGTTTTCCTTGTTCCCAGCCACATCTTGTAATTTCCTTGTTCTAAGCTTATCTTCCTTACTTATCTATCAGTGCTATAGTACATTAGAACACTCCACATTACCACTTAACTGTAGTATATAAAATATTTTACTCTTACTTCAGTCTGTAACTGCAGATTTAGCCTAATAAAAAAGGCATTTTTGACCTGTACCAATACACCATAAAATGTACTGTGGCCTAAATGGTAATACTACTTATTATAGAAATCTTCTAATGCTCACACTGGTCATAAAGCTTTGGCAAAATTGTGCATGTTGAAGGAACTAAGCAACCAGAAAGGCTACAAAGGGATCTCCAGCTCATTTTTTCTGGGAAAGCTGTACCAACACCAAATACAGTATAATTTTGATTGCTGTTTTACTAAGAACTGAAAGTGCACAGGGATGCATTAACAAATCATGTTTTAGCTTGCCTAAAAGAAAGCTAAATGAGAAAAAGGTCAGCAATAACTGAGAGTACTGTACTGTCCAAACTTCGTAAAGTGCTTTTAAATTAAATAGCCATACTGTTTACATCCTTTTAAGGATCTGGGGGAAAAGTGGCAGGACAGGTTTCAAACATCTCATCCAAAACTGTGTGTGACTCAGAATCTGGACTTGCTCAGAAATTGGCATAAGATGCACTTTAAAAACTTGTAGCTGTGGTTTTGCACCATACAATCCAACAAGGTTTTCTTCACCTGTGCTTCTACAGTGCTAGTACATTGGGTAGCTGCAGGGTATTTTCTCTTATATCTAGCACTTCTCTGCTTTTAATTTAGGCCACTAAAAAAAACCAAGAAAAACCAAAAAAAATCACCCCAGGAGTTACTTCTTTTTAGTTTGCAAATCTTTGTTACCTTACCCTTCATGGACATAGTGAAAGTTATTTAAAAGTTCGCAATAAGTAATACATTTCTGCAAGTGATAAGAAAACTTATTTGGTCAAGAACACTTTTTTAACAAGAATACTAACTGCATTTTATATGGAAATAAATTTTGGCTAAAATTAATCTTCCAAGGTCTGGTTTTGTCGAAGCTAAACTGAACAAGTTAGGGAGAACAATAGGAAAAGATGAGAAATTGGAAAGCTCTTTTTAAGCTGGCAATGTGTATGTTAGTAAAGGGCACACTCCACTGCCTTATCCTCTTGGCTTCAGTTGCAGATTTCAGCCTTAATTTTTTTAGTTATTAATGTGGAATTCTCTTTACGTGAAATTGTCCACTTTCAAAAACCAAATTGAGTGCTGTAAAATTTTATAAACTGTCAGTTTTCCTGGAATATGATGAGCAAGCTAGTGGAGAAGTCCACTTTGAGATGCTTTTATGTTCAGAAAACACTGCAGCATTGCTGCACTAAGCAAGATTTCCAGATTTTAGAGCTATTGGTACACTTGGTACACTTGCATGGGGGATACTGGCAAGAACTAAAAAAAACTAAGGAAACATATTGCCCTCTAATTGTTTCATTCAGGTGAAGCACAGTGTATCTGCAGTATCTGCTTCTGTTGTGCCTCTTCAGGACAAAAAGAGATTGGTGGTTCTCCCACCACGTAATATTAAAAATATCATAATTGCTATTTCAAGTGCTTTTTGCATGGTGCTTGTTGTATCAAAGAAATTGTGCTTTGAACCTATGCCATTTTCAGTAAAATCCTTCCTCCTTCTCTTAATGAAAGCAGCATATACTTTAACAGATGTTTTACCCATCGCTTTGGAGGAGTTTCTTATCTTTGAGTTATATAAGCTGAGTAGTGCAGTGTTGGATTTAATTATACTTGTTTAGAAGTGGCGTGTGGAAGTGAACAAATTCACCCAAGGAATGTTGAAATATCTTTCAGTTTACTCAGTAAATCAGTCCAGGGTACTAAGTCCACCTAAGGACAGAACTTCTACCAGTTAAACTTTCCACTGGGAGTGATGGTTGGAGTTCATATAATACCTCATTACTGATCAATGCACGAGAGATGTTCTGTTTTAATTTGTATTCATGGGAAGTATCTGTACTAGCTCTCATTTTACATTTTTATAAATAAAAATCCATTAATTATTAACCAGAAATTGAGTGAACCTTGAAACTCACTGGATCACTGTGCAATAGTCAAACAGAAGCAGTGATTTTTCTGGGATACTGCTTATTTCCAATTAATATTACTTATTTCTTTCTTGTTGACGAATTACATTTTCAGCAGTTTAAGGAAACAAGAAATTCAATGTTATAACCAGTATTATTTGCAAAACTAAATTAAAGCTCAAAGCAAGTAAATAACACTATCTTCCAAAGCAGCAAAAAGATACCATATAAATTATCCAAGTGCCGTCATCAGCACTTACAATAAAAATGTGCATATTTCTTTATCAAAATCAGAGTTCACCTAAGAATTTGACTTGTAATGCAATGGAAATTATTATCTTGTAAGCAGAACTTGGGGCAGGGAGGCTATTATTTTAAGGAAAAAGTGTTTATAGTTTTTTGCTTGTTTCGTTTTTAGAAATTGATTGTTTTGTGCCCATTTCCTTGCTATGTTTGAATATGAAAGGAAATAAATTATTTCGCAGCAACAGTAGTGCTAGAAATTGGATTTTTTTTAATCATCTTTTGATAGTCACTTTTCTTTAATCTGCTCTGGTAATAGCCATTCTCTACCTGTTAAAAAAGAGAGAAGAGAAAGCACCTATTTTGCAGAAAGAAATCAGCGAAGTATCTTCATTTTTACTCTTTCCCTGCATATAGGAACCTGTTAAAAATGTGACAGCTGACATCGTAGCCAAACTGACTCTTGAAGACTTCAAGTGTATTAGTTTCCTGTGGGGAGTATTTAATTACTAGCCAGTTCATTGGCCCACCTGCATTAATAAGAGTCAGCTGAAGGACCATTTATTGCCATTATTCAGAGTGGAGTTTGCATTTGATAAATTCATAAGCATTATCAGAAAAAATACTAAGTCTAAGTTCTTTTAAAAGGTTTAAAAATTCACAGCAGTTTCCTGACTTAAATGCATGGCCCAACAGGAAAAAACAGCATGGAGTCCTCTGTTTTGTTTGGGTTAAAAGTTTTGAAGAGTACTTCTGAAACAGTTTATTTACACGTTTTATTTTCTGGTACAATATTTTCAGTTAATTCAAATTCAGCTCAAATTAACAACTCCATGTGCTTTGGGATAATTAAATTACAGTCTCCTCTTATCTTGGCTCACCATGCAGACTATTGCCCACCCCTATAGCTGCCTTTACTCCATTGCTACAGCAGCTCTGTTATTTAGGAATAAATCTTTTCTTCTCCCCATCAGTTGTGAAGGCAGTGTAAACCACCTGCGAAAAAAATTAACATATTTGGATGGACTTCTTGCATTTCCTTGCCTGGCTGTATTCCAGATGTTTTTACGGCAGTATAAGGGAAGGAGTAAGAAAGGTCTTGCAGCTGTTCCTGGTTATTAAAATTGACCCGGGTATACCATGGGCTGGGGGAGGGAAGATGAAGAAAACCAGAATCTTATGAATTAAGGTGGGAAATAAAGGGGGAGGGGATGCAAAGCGCAGCTGAACGAACCACCGTGTTGGGGCGGATCAGCTGTGAGATGCCCCCGTGTCACCAGGGCAACCCAAGTTGCCATGGCAACCGCGGCCTTGGGGTGAGTACTGATGGCTGCAGCCTGGGCCCTCCCGGAGCTACAGGTGCCAGCTGGGTGTCAGCCACCCTCCAAACCTTTGGCTGGCAAAACATGTTCATTCCCGGCTGAGGGGAGGCCCAGCCGAAGGCTACTGCCGAGTTTCCAAAGCTGTTGCACGTTTAGCAAAACTTTCTAGTTGTGGGTGTTTCTTTCCGCTGGTTGGGGATGCACAAAATCACACAGAATCACAGCATCGACTGGGTTGGAAAAGACCTCAGAGATCATCAAGTCTGCTTAAAAGGCAAATTTGGAAAACAAAGACCGTGCAGTACACTGGTACTACTCCAGGAAACTAGTGATGATGCAATTAATTTCTTTTTTTTTTTAGTATTTATGTAGAACGCACATGATCACTAGTAGCACAGACACTCTAATTGCCTTCCATGAAAATGCCATAAAAATGAAATTACCCTTCTTATTTCTTAATGTGTAGCAATGAGCTTTGATGGTAGTAACACAGTCACGTATGGGCAATATCTGTAGTTTCAAATGTGTATTGTACTTATTCAGCTTTAAATTGAGTTTTTAAACCATGTGTCTTTACATACCAGAAAGAAACCTTAAAATAGCCAGTTATATGAAAATCTTCATCAAAGGAAGACATCATTTGTGTTTGTTTCTGAAAGGTGAAAATTTGTTCACAGTTAAAACTGGTTACTGAATTTTCAGGTGACTGAGATTTGTATTGCCTTTGTACCACATAAATTGGCTTAAAATGCAGAATGTTTGTCTTTCTGCTTTTCTTTCTTGTCTGTGCACATATATCTATTTATAGCATCCAATCCTCTCAATTCTTTCCTTCAGCTCCAGGAAAGTGATTGAAACTGCCTGTACAATGAGGGACTTTTTTGTTTCAGTTTGGGTTGGGTTCTTTTTTGGGGGAATAAGAGGCTTTCTTCTTAAAGTTGTAATGGGATACCCAGAAAGATTTAGAAATCCTAGGCTGAAGTTAAACAAGGTAGCTCTTCCTTAAGTGAGTCTGTCATTGAACAGCAGACTGGCTGCCATCAAGAAGCAGCACTTCTGCCACTGTAGATGCATTTGGGGAAAGGGGGGAGTTATGGAATGGGTGACTCGATGAGGAGTTTGTGAACGGATTTCCTGAGCGAAATGTCTGCAGCAGAGTTGCGCATACCTATTCTTTTTCTGGTGGAAAGACAATGAGAAAAAATAAATTTTACCAAAAAAAAAAAAAGAGTCCATTTTTCTACATTGTATTGAAAACTGAAGTTTCTTTCCATTTGGCATGAAATATTTGCTTTCTGAGAGAAAGGAAGAAAAGCAATAGAGAAAGGAGGAGATGGATGTTACTGCCTTTGCTCAAAACTGAGATTACTTCATCATTTAGCCAGGGTATGAGAAACACAGATCCAGTTTATTTCCTTTGCTTAAGAATATTTGTGAATTTACTAGAAATAAACAAGTCACCTAGCACCAGGTTAACTAGTCTTTCCAGTCAGTGCATGCTCTGCATATCTGTGAGAAGTGGAACAGTCCTGATGGGCTGAGAGTCTAAATTAAGTCTCAATGAGAAATGGGTTTGACAGAGTTAATCAAGACATCCAGCCACTGCATTGGATCATCAACTGACTTTTTAGTTGAAGTTGCAGGGTTTATAGCCTCACTTATTACAAGTTAGATAACCTTTAGATCAGGCATAAAATCTGAGGAGATTTAGATTGATCTGTGGGCCTGTTTTGTGAGGTGCAGGATTTTCTGTGTGGATGATCTGCTAGTAAAATCAAAAGAACACATGCCTGCAGCCTTTCTTTTCACCTCTTTCATACAACCCTTCTTAATAATAACTGATGAAAATATGCTGTGATAAATGACAATTTTTTTTTAATCCGTCTTTGGAGAAACACAATCCCAAGGCACCTTCCCTGAACACCTTGGGAATAAAAGATACTGTGTTTGACATAGTTCTGTAGATCCTAAGATCAATGTGACTACTTTGTTGTTTTGTTGTTTTGTTTTGTTTTTTCTTTTCTTGTGGAGGTTTGTGTTTTGCTACAGTATTCAAATGAATGTAGTGACTTCTGAGGAAAGTTGCTGTTCTAATTTCACTTCATATTTTTCCAGGTCATCTCCCTCATCGCCCTTTTCTGAGTCCTTCATGAGAGAAATTGGTTTTTAAAAGATGATTCATCAGTTTAGGCAGTAGCAACATAAATTCTTCTACAGTTTCAAGAAAATGTCTCTTGCATTTTTCTTTCAAATAATCATCAATACGAGTTAAGCTCTGGTGTGCAAGTACTAAGCAGTCATTTCCTGGATATTTTATTTCTTTACGTTTTTTTTTTTCTTTATCCTCTTTTTTTAGCCATTAGTTATGGTTAAGATAAACACTGAATAGCACAGTGTATGTTTCTAATGTCTTTGCCGTATTTTTCTGCACTAACAGAAGGATGTAAGGTAGTGTTTCAGTTAGGCTTTCATCCCAAACAAAAATGTCCTTCCTGTTCTGTACATTTCATGAAAAAATGAATCAATTCTTTCTTAAGTTTTGCATTGTAATGCTTACGTCTTCCATCACCTCATCAGCCCACTCATTTCTCAAAACAACTTCCTAGGCTTTGATATATCTGTCGCAGTGAAACATAATGAAAAAAAAACCCTACTCTTTTGGACTGGCTACACACAAAGGGTTCAAGTAAGTGTTTGGCAGTGGTAACAAAACACTTTGAGCATAAGTGTTCATTTGAATAGCAGGTGATGTTTTCTGACTTTCCACAAAATAAAAGAGCAGCCTCTTGCTCAATTCATCTGCAGCTTTCTAAATTTGTACATCATTTGTTCCTTTAAAACCCATGGGTTCTTTGATGTCTTAGTCTACCTGTTAAATAGAAAGTATCTGAGAAAGCTGTTAGTCAATATCATTTGCTCTAAGTATCCCAGGAAGGAAACTCAGAGAGACAATTCATGTGGAAACTGGTTATAATCTCTTAGCCTTGCTAAAAATACAAGTGGAAGATCCCAAAAGACATTCAGTCGAAAAAAATAAAAAGGCAGCACTCTAGAACATCAGAAAGGGAGTTTCAGGCAGCCTATGCACATGGCTTGGTTTTCGTTGTTTTGAAGGCTTTTGGTAAAGCTGGATGCCCCAAAGCTGCCAGGAATCAGTTCAAGTTGCTTAGACTTGTTTTGCTGGGTTCTTTCAGAAATCCTTTAGATTTAACATAGGGATTCTTCTGAATGTCTGTGACAGGGTGAGTTTCTTTACAGAAAAACAGAATCGTCTGTTGATTAATCAATATTCTCCCACAGAAGAGCACATATATTGTAGTGTTCTCTTATAGAAGAGTTAAGTATTAATGGAGTTATTTTCTGCTGATTTAACTACCTAATATTAATATTATAGATGAGAAATAAACTTTCTAAGTCATTTACGTAAGGACTTATTTTAGTCAATGTAAATATTACTAAACCAAGTGCTGCCATTACTCTAAAGTACTACTACAGAAGTATCATTGTTATTCGAAGTGGAAATATAACATGGCTTGTGTCCCAAAATGCAGATATAAACTGTTAAAACAACATTTTGCCCGGCAACATCTGAACAGAGGTTTTGCTGGAAAACCGAGTGTGATAAATACCATGGTTCAGAGCTTCACGCACTGCAGTAAAGTTGAAATATTCACCAACTGCTTTAAGCAAATGAAGATTACAATTCATTTAGTGATAGACTGATTTTCATATCAGCCCTGGAAACTTTGATGTGAAGTAGATCCATGCGTTAAGATCTGTAACACCGCAGTTGCTACACAATTCATTGTGCCACTCAGTAGATCAGTGAATTCTGTAATATAATACAAATTTATATTTGTAACTACTTATGCTGTTTTGAAATATTATAATTATTCTCTTTCACGTTTGTAGAATATTGAAGATCTGCCTTTTCTTTATATTATTGACTTTCTAACTGAGCATGGTAGGAAGAATACAGAGCTTATCTATCACCTCATGCTTAAAAGTCTGAGTTTCATTTAAATGATTCACTGTTCTAACTTGCATGTATAATTACTGTAAGGCCATAATAACAGGTCAGAAAAAGCAATTTCTTTTTGGATCAAATGATAGTATTATCTAATAAAGAGAGAATTACCGGCAAAGCTAGGTGTAGATATATTGTTAAGATTACAGAGCATGAGTCTCTTGGTTCCTCCTCCCATCTTTAAAAATGATTGATGCTTTATATTTCGTAAGTGTTGCTCTGGTGCCAATGTACAGGAGATTTTGAAAGAAACCAGTTTTATACATTAACCTTCCTGAATAGTTTATGCGTTAAAAATTATAACGGTAAAGTGAAACCAGATGAACTGAGTAGAGCTGACAGCACCTTTCTGAGTGATGAAATTGCTATTGATTTATGACAAATGCCAGTAAAAGCAGGCAGGGACTGTTTTGTTGCTGTCAGATGAGAACTGAAAGTAGGTAGGTTTTGTTATCAATCATTTGTTGTCTGTGTAAGACAGTGGCAGGCTGTTATAATTGATTTGATAGCTCCGTCTGACTTGTGCTCTAGTGGCCACCACAGATTGTGGCAATGCAGCGGTGCAGAGAGTTGACATGAAAAGGAAGTGACATGACTCCTCAGAGGCAAAGTTGTGTGATTTAAAGGGGAGTGTTTGTCAAAACATTTTATAAATCAGAATTTTCAGACTGAGATGCAATTTATTGATAGCATACAGTTTTGAGCTTAGTCTGGAAATGGGTTTGTCGTATGTTGTGGCATTAATTTAATGGATGTTTTGTGACCTGAAAGGATTTGCATGGGTAAAGAGACTTTTTTTCTTTCTTTCTTTTTTCTTTGCCTTGAACAGCAGCTCACATTATTTCATTCAGTTTAGTCTTTTGATGAAGCTTTTCCCCTGATATAGCATCTGTCCCATTTATGCCTACTGTGACTGTAGAGTGTCACTATGACACTTTGAGCCTCTGTGATAGACTGGGGTTTGTGTTTGGTTGGTGTGGGATTTTTTTGTTTGTTTGTTTGCTTGCTTGGTTGTTTTGGTTTGGTTTTAAAATAAAAAGGAAAGATAATGATGGCTATTGGAGACCTAATAATGCTATTGAATAAGGCTTTTGGGACTTAATTCTGAGGTAACCCTCAATTATTCTGTAGTGCAATGTCCAGAAAAACCTCACTTGTTTCTCTGTGAATTTTTGATTCCTGTTTGAGGTTCCAGCTGAGTTAATTAACAAAGACAGATTGTCTTCTTCACCATTCCCTACAAGAGTAAGGATTATAGAATTAGAAAACACACTGCAGAGAATTATCTTAAGAAATATTCAAAACATATTTTGGTATAATTGCATGGAAGTCATAGATACATTCCCTCTTTTCCTTATTTATAAGTGTGAAGTATACCAATTAGATACAGACTTTATTCCCAAACTAACTATGTTTCAATAATTATTTTATGTGTGTGAGAACTTGAGAGATGAGGATTCATGAGCTAGGAAGGACTCGTACAGGTAAGTAGGTGGAAAGGTCAGACTTATTTTGTAAGAAAAGTCAGAAATTCTTCGACTGGAGCATGGAAAGTATTTTTCTAATTAAAGAAGGTGAAATATCGATGCCATTCAACAGTGTTCAAAAATAATTAATTCAACTAGAGTAAATGTCGAGCAGGTCTGTAGGATACCACAGAAATACAGAGGCTATTTAAAAGGACGTGATTGAAACAACCTGTTTTAGTCTAACAGTAAAAAGGCAAGAATTGTGTGTGTACATATATGCATGTGGATGTGTATAAAATATATAGAATATGTAACATATAATTATATAGAATTATAATATATTTAATATATATGTTGTATATGTGTGGGAAAGTAAATACAGGAGAAGAAATGTTGAATTAGCAGGCAGCATAAACACAAGAGCAAAGGGAGTTTAATAACAAGTTTTATAAATAGCATTTTAGTAAGACGGGTGGCCGGTCAAATGTTTTAAAATTTCATCAATTAATCAACAAGTCAAAGTAAGTTAGCATCATCACTGAATATAAAAGGGAACTGGAATCTCTTAAGACTTATATTTGTAACTGATTTTTCCATGCTCATTTGTAATCTTTCCCAGCCTATGCGCTCTCACCAGGCTCAGCTTTTTTGGATAAAATATTGTCTCAAAAAGACATGGGCATTTTTTGAGTTTGTATTGCAAAAGAAAAATTGTTTGTAAGTTTTTTGCCCTCCAAACATGAAATGTAACTAGATCTTTCAAATATATATATCTTCCCTAAATTATTTCAATGTTCTTAACATCTCCATGTTAAAAAAAAAAAAGGTGTTCATTTTGTTTTATGCTAAGGGATATTCATTTCAGAGTAGTGTTATAGATAGGATGAAGAAAGAAAAGACAACTGAAGGAGGCAAAGAGAGATCATATTTCATACTGCTTCTAATAAAAATCCAGTTTAAAGAGGGTGTTAGGTGGATAAGAAGTGGAAATCTGCTTCAATTACATGTTTTGATAAAACACTTGAAGCTGAGATTTAAAGAAGACACAAAAGGAGTACTGAAGTCTGCAAGGAACCTGAAGAGAGCAAGCAAATTGAAACAACTAGGATTAAAGATGTAGGTAAAGGCAAGATTATGGGTATAACCTTGAAGAATTTGAGTTTCTACAACTGAAAAAACTTGTAGTGAGATCACTGTTCCAGCTCCTACAGAGGTTACTCTAGTAACAGATACCAAAAAAATTCTGTGAGAAGAAAGAGTTTCTAAAGAATTGGAGTCTAAATTATTTGGACTTCATACAGTCTGTTTATCACCTTACGTTTTGCCTGGACGCAACCACAGCAAGGCAGCAGAGCACCGGTGTAATACGCTACTTCAGATTACTGAGCCACTGCGATAAGTCTATAAATACTGACCGACGACCTTACACAACTCACAGAAAATGATGCAATTGTTTTTTCTACTTTCATGCCACATTTATATTAAAGAGTAACACTGTAAATCCCGTCAATTTAAGCTGTAAAAAAACCCTGGGAGGTCTATCCCACAAGAAACAGGTCTGGAACTTGCAGAAGACAATCTGGGTTAATTAGCTGCAACCTTTAAGACACCATTCCAACACGCAGAAGTTCATGGGGTTTGACATAGGTGGAGTACTGAAATATCAAACCAGCTTGTGTCAAAGGTGATTTGGCTTAATGATGTATCTAAACTAGTGGTGCTTCTGTCTCCTTGTTTCACTATTTTATCTGCTACACTTCGTCATTAGGGCTGATCTCTTTATGCTTGTTTCCACAAGCAGTTTATTTTTATATCCTGTGATTTGTTTAATACACTAAGTTCCCCAGTTGAGTGGAATGCTTGCTCATTATGGAGCTGGCACTGCACCGAGGGCTCTTACTGAGTCTTAGAGCTAAAATGGGCTGCTCTGCGCTGATGATATGCTCATTATGCTCTCGGTTTCTAACCCTTACCTCCCACCTTCCCCCAGAAAAAATTCTGAAAAATCACTTCACTTACTAAGCTGGTATTTCTCTCTGCCACTAATCCACAGGTTTTGTTTTCTGCTTGCTGTTTTAGACTCCTGTGTCCTCTTAACAAAATTTGAAGCAAGTCACTATAACACAACATTGGTACTCCAGCCTTAAGGGTACAAATTGTTCATCATCTTTCCTTAGACATTGTGAGCCATCTCTTCTTTGGGTACAGCTCTTTAACATAAGCCATATAATAGTAATAATTCCCAACCAGTACCTATAGTAAATAGATATGAAACCCTCAGAAGGTAAAATCTAAATTTACATGTCCACTGAGATAAAAAAGATATGGCATTTGAACTTACTTACAGATGGATCAAATGAATAGCTTGTTTTCATTAATATAATTTAACTACTTGGGCAACTTGTTACGAGGCTAATATATAGCTATCAATTCTTCTTAGTGTACTTATTCAGAGACTCTCCTTCTGGTCACCTGCGTTAGACCATTAACATTTCGGAGAGCATTTCATTAACATTTACATAGTATCTCATCAGACTGTTCTTTGACTTGATATAGCTAGAGACCAAAATCACCTCTGCGATTTCCCAAGGTGCTTCTTGTCTCTGAAGCTGGCATGTCAAAAGCCTTGGGAACTTGCATGTTTTTCGATTAGAATACAATTATGAGACTGCGATTCAGGCAAAGCTTTGAAGGAAGTGTACAAAAAGACACCAAAGGCTCTTTATTTATCTTTATTTATCTTCCCATTATATAAGAATATTAAAAAATATAAAATAATTATTTGTGTAGTGAAAAATCAAAACTGCTGGGTGAGCCGGATGACCTTAAAATCTTCAGAACTCATTTCTATCCTGCCCTCGTTGTCCTCTGAAAATGTTCATCTCTCCTTCATCCCCTTCCATCCTGCATTAAGAAACTTAGCTAAAGCTGAGCATGATTATTTCCTCAAGCAAGGAGCAAACATTCCCATGTCCAGGATGTTCAAGTTCACCTGTTCTGCAGTGGTCAGGAGATGGTAAACAGGAAACCTTCCTCCCTGCTGATGTGCTTGTTTCACAAAATGGACATCACTGCATCCATGCAGCAAACTTTACAGTTATTTTCTGTATAAACCTGTTACCTAGCAGTAAGTTGAGATAAATTGAACCACTTTAAGGTGTTTAAAATTACCTGGGGTGGGGAGGGGGGCAAAGAAAGCTTCAGCGTTTGCCTCTGCAACATGGTCCATCAATCTTTAGGTTAAGTTTTATTTCTTTCTTATAAAAGATTTTTATTTTTAGCTGCTTCTTTTTTTTATTTATTTTACTCCCCATTCTCCTACCTTGAAGGGTAAGGCCACACTATATTGCAGTAGCTTATAAACTTACAGCTTAATACTTTGTGTTAGGAGTTTTCAGTGGACACATTTTAGCTTGAAATCTTAATTGTATGCATTTATATCTAATCCGTGTATTCCATTTCTACTTTCTATGGCTTTATTATTGTATTTTTCATGGGTGTCAGTCCATTATTGCTTTGTGAAAGCCCAATGCAAAAGAGGAAATTGGTAAGCTAAGCAAGGTAAATAATGCAGAATGTTCCTTTAGAGAAGGGAAATTATTTCCTTTATTTTATTTCTCTGAATTGCAGTTGGGCAAATGTGATTTTTAAGTTGACTGTGTCCTTTTTCTAAGGCACTTGCAAACATTTAACCAGATACTGATGCCTAACTAAACCCTACCGAGGTACTGAACAATCTCCATCATTCTTTATCTTCCTCAAACCTTCTGATTTTTCCTCTCACCATATTTTTTCTGTTTTCTTGAGCAGAGAAGAGAATACAAAAAAATGCTGCTCCATTCTTAGAACATTATTTAAGATTCTATGTTCTGAAACTTTGCAAACCTAAAAATTGCAGTGTGGTCATCACCTATCACAATTATTTTGTGTTAAGACATTTTACCAGGACAGACAATGGACTTTTACTCATCCATCCATCATTTGTATGCATGCACATGTATATGTGTATGCTTATAATGTGTTAAGGCCTGTAGCACTTCAAAATATACATTATTGCATTATATATACATGTATATCTCAAAATCCACCCTAGCTGTGCCAAATTTTCTGTAGTTTAAGATGTCTCTGCATGAATATTACAAGTATGTGGCTATAATATTATCTGCTCCCTCATCAGTTTCAGTATGTTAGTGTAATGCATGTTGTCTCTGTGGGAAGATGTATTCCAAGTGAAAAGAAATAGCTTTACAAAAGTGTTGTAGGTTGTGATACCTAATAGTGCTGTGAGATTAATGTATATTATGTGTGTTTGTGTGTTGCTAGAAAAGGGGCTGAATTGTACTCTATGGGTAGTAAAAAAAAAAACAATAAGAGAAGGGCTGTTCCTTGGTAGGCCGGTACTCAGGCACCTGATCTATTGCTAATTTAAAATTTAGAGTCTTATCGCAATTCAGGAAGAAAAGCTAAGGGAAAACCTACCAGAAAGGGACGATAATTGTTCTCAGTCAACCTGTTGGGAATTTTGGGGAGTCAGGAAAATAATCTGTCATTTTAGTTTGAGACTGGTAATTCTAATCTAGGATAGGTAATCCTAAACTATGGATCAGTCATAGAAGTTTAAAAAATAACTATTTTGGAAACAGAACACTGAAGTATTAGAGTTGGGAAAGGAAGCAAGCACCTGGCCTGATCTGTCGATCACTATTCTAATATTAAAACCTTCTACCAAATGCTGTGTGAATATTTCATCACTACAGAAGTTTATATTTTAGAAATCTAATGAAACAGGTTGTAAATATAGTACTTAGAAGGAAATCTAGCAGCCAGGAAGAAAACTGCGGGTGGAAAAAGGGAGAAGAGTTGTCATCAGCTCTGATAGAGCCTGACTGGAACAGTAGTACATTTTGTACTTCATTTTGCATATAAATACATTTTAAGCTTGTTGTGATTAAAGTTCTTTCATAGTTCTAATTTGTTTCCTGGTTTTTTGAGCTCATTCAGACTTCTCATGTGACCATAGCAATCATTTCCAAATAAAATTAATACATTATTTTGTTCTTGTGTAGCTCAAGTTGATTTGGAGTATTTATAAATTCTTAGACTATCACTGTGTTTGTCTGTTCTACAACAAAGAATGTCATGCTTTCACTAGATTGCCGCAGTACAACTCTGTTCTTATGCTCTTGTTTTATATCTGTCCAACCTCCCAGAAAAATGACTTTTAAGTAAGAGTTATTTGACTACTTTAGATACTTAAGCAATTAAATTTAGACTTGTCTCTCCTAGCTCTATTTGTTCTCACTGTGAAATATTTCTCACATTAATCTAAATTAAAATGTTGGTGTTCCAACCTATTTTTATTAATAAGTAGCACTAAGTAATAATTTTTCGTTCTTAAAGATTGAGTAAGGTGCTATATCCAGTGACTTGAAAATGTTCTTTTTTTAAAAAGAAAAATACTTTCTTCTAGAGAAAAATGGTTTTAATTTTATTCTTTAATTACATCTAAGAAAAGAAAATATATAGGTTGCCTGACATCAGTTCAGATTTCTGGAGTATTTCAAAGTCCATGTTCTGGTAAGATTTTTTGGTTGGTAAAATTTCTGATCTCCCTCATTAAGCGGTTAAGGCTGCTGTTCATACTCATATGTTTGGTCTTCAGCTAGACCAACATTGAAGATGGATAGTGTACCTCTGAGTTATTTTAAAAAGATTTTTAAAATATTTCAAATAGCCTGGAGAAAAGGAGGCTGGGGGGAGACCTGATCGCTGCCTGCAACTACCAGAAAGGAGGTTGTAGCATGGAGGGTGCTGGTCTCTTCTCCCAAGTAGCAAGTGATAGGACAAGAGGAAATGGCCTCAAGTTGTGCCAGGGGAGGTTTAGATTGGATATTAGGAAAAAAATTCTCCATGGAAAGCATTGTGAGGCATTGGAACAGGCTGCCCAGGGAAGTGGTTGTGTCACCATCCCTGGAGGTGTTCAAAAGTTGTTTAGATGAGGTTCTTAGAGACATAGTTTAGTGCGAGAGTTAGGTGAGGTTATGTTTGGACTCGATGATCCTGAGGGTCTCTTCCAACCAAAATGATTCTCTGAAAAATGGAGAAAAGATGCATTTTTAGTGGCATTTGGGAAATGCAGAATGTTTCAGCTGACTTGAGTCTGAGACCACTTGATAGTTAATGATTAATGTACACACCAAAAGACACTAAACTCTCCTTGATTTTGACATATTATGAAGCTATCTTCAGCGTGCTCTTCAGCATACCAAATTCAATGTATTTCTTGAATATAGTGAAGAACTTCCCCTTCTGTATTTTTTTTTTTCTAACTTTCTACATTTATTGTCCTATGTATTCTAGAATATGTGCAGTCCATTGATGGCAGGAGGTTGTTTGCCAGTTATTTTTCTGAGCTATATATAATCCTCTGCTTCTAGAGAATAAGTATAGCGGTGTCAAATTGATCTCATTGTTAGTGGAAAGTATTAGAATCTGTTATGCAATGACTACACAATAATTTCACTAGAGAAGAAGACGTAATAATTTCCATTGAAGTTACCGTGTAGGACTTTGATAAATTAGCAGGTAATGAGCTTCACAGCCACAGCAGCTGACGAGCATTAAAACTGTTCATCTTCACTGGGCATGCAAGAGAATGTCTGTAGATGGCGTCTGGAAGTCTAATGTTAGAAAAACTTTTCAAATATTTAAAAGAACATAAAAATACTGCTCAGAACATGTTTTACCATGGAATTAAGTAGTTATGTTGCCAAAGAGGTTACATCACTGTAGTGTAGGCGCCACATTTGCGATGTATGGTTCATAATTGGTTAGGAGGGGAAAGAAGCCCCTTTGAGGATTGTGTTGCCAATGTGTAATTTGGACAAAAAGTGGCCAGATGACAAATTAAATATACTTAATATCACATCCATCAAGTTAAAATGGTTATCTACTCAGAGAGGAATATGCTAAATAGAATTTGTTTATCTGTTCATTGAAAAGATCTTAATATATGGACAAAAGAAGTTTAATTCCTTATTCTAGGAAAGTTCAAAATGAATTTAAAAAATACCATTGTTCCTCTTTCAAAGGACTCTATTATCTTATATTTTTCCTTTTTGTTGACTAAGCCTCATTTATAGACATCTTTTCATGTCTTTGTACTTTTTCCCATTATATTATGTAAATATTATTTTAGAATCATTGTAATGCACTTGATAAATCTTTCTTTGGCAGAATTAGTTAAAAGGTGAAATACCTTTTTGAAACTGAGTTTAGATTGCCAGCTGGGATTTTTCAAAGAGTCACTGCTTCAAGTATTGGCATAGATCATTAATAAAACTTGCATTCGCATTGTTATACTAAAGCCTGTTGAGTCAAGAAAGCTGAATGTAATATCCATGTGTGTATAAAATGTATATAGACATCATTACTTTGCTGTGTATGTACATACATATTCATTAGTGTCAGTAGTACCAAAGTCATGGGGTTGAGGAATACTAATAGCGACAAATATTCTCTGTAATAGTTATTGTTCAATGTAGATACGGGTGTTGTTACTTTTGTTTTTCAACTTTAGGAAGTAAAAAACACCTTAAAAAACTGTGAAACTTTTCACTTTTAGATGATAAACACACTGACTTTTGTACCTAAAACACTCACTGGAATTCGAAGCAGGCCAGTTACATCTGAAATTCATTGACTTCAGATTGACCTGAGTAAAATAATGTAGTTAATAAAAAAACTATTCTACAAAGTGTCTCTACAATCAAACTATTTTGGGTAAGAATTGTCCTCTTTATTGACTTGCTAAAGTGTTAAGAAGAAAAGGAAGCCTTTTAATGAAATGTAACTGAAAATAGTTGTATATTATGAAAACCATCCTATTACTAATTAATATTTATTATCATTCATATTTGTGATTCAGATTTTTCCTAAGGTCATTTTTATGCATATTTACAGTGCTAGTTCATTTTTAAGCAATAATCGTATTTCAGGCTTTGAATATCAGTTTCCCCTTGTGACAGTTCTACCAAAAGAGAAACCCAGTTTGCAAAGTCTAATTACAGTGAAATTCCGATTCCCTTAGCCTTGTTATTGGCAAGAATTTTGGCCATGGTGGAATTACGCTGGTGACAAAGTTGTATCAAAAAACGCACAAACACAAAAACTTAGATTTAGGTTTAAGGTTCTTTAAGGTAAAACCGTGTATTAGGCATTACCAGTTTATTTTTCAGCAAGTGCAGAAATACCCTGAGTTATTGTAATGTGAAGTTCTAGCTATTTGCAATAAGAATGTAAATAGCATGGCACAAAGACGTATTTATACTGACTAATGAAAGCAATCAGAGTGATGCAGAGCAACAGGGCAATTCATTAGGAGAAAACCAGTTAACAAACAGCTAAAGCATGCCAGTTTGGACCTTTTCAGCTTCAAAATATATACTCTGCTTTTGGTTTATTACGCTAAATAATTTTTTCTAAGGAAAACTAGGTAGTAACTAACGTTATTGTTGCCTGGTGATTTCGTCTAACTCACAAAAACACATAGAGGAGATGTCATTTTTGACTTTATTGTGGATAGATAAATGTTCTTGCTGTGCTACGCTTGTTAAACATACTGTACTTGTGATTTGCTGTGATGGGATGTTGTTTAAGCACAGCATATAAGCACATACTTAAGTCCCTCCTGACTTCAAGCATCTCTGTTTAAATTCAGTGCTCAACTAAGCTAGATCAGGGAGTCAGTAATGTAAATCAGGCAATCTAGACTTAAATTATATGCTTCTGAACTATAGCTTCTGTAATATTATGAATGTATGTCTCAAAATACAGTGCTGACATTCGTGATTGATTTTCCTTTGGCATTTTAGTATCTTTAATA